>NC_053148.1:34087063-34396100 GCF_016808335.1 Panicum virgatum | reverse complement strand
ATATTGACACTTGTTTTTCACCTTCCTGAAAGACTTGCAAGTCCTTATACTTCTTTGGTCACGACTGTTAATCACACATCTTTTGCCCATCAGGATCGCCTTTACCAGGAAATCCAAGAGGTCTGCGGTAATGAGATGGTTACAGAGGATCACCTGCCACAGTTGCCGTACTTGAATGCGGTGTTCCATGAGACCCTGAGGAGGCATTCTCCAGTTCCTCTAGTGCCTCCAAGATATGTCCATGAGAATACTAAATTGGCTGGCTATGTTGTTCCAGCTGGCACAGAGGTGAGCACAACGATGGCAGCAAGCTAACTGTTGCATATTGCTTCGTTGCATATGTAATGTTGGCCGCTGATATAATAGTTGAGTTCTAACACATTCACAAATATGCTAGATGGTCATCAACCTGTACGGATGCAACATGAACAAGAGCGACTGGGACGAACCCGAGGAATGGAAGCCAGAGAGGTTTCTGGATGGGGGGTTCGAGTCTGCCGACATGTACAAGACCATGGCCTTCGGGGCAGGAAGGAGGGCCTGTGCTGGCAGCTTGCAGGCGTTGAACATCTCGTGCACAGCCATTGCGAGGTTTGTGCAAGAGTTCGCCTGGAGGCTAAAGGAAGGTGACGAGGACAAGGCTGACACCATCCATCTCACAACCAACAGGCTTTACCCGTTGTATGTGTACCTGAAACCTAGAGGAAGGAAATGAGCGTCATTTCTCGGGAGGTTACTGTACTTGTTCAGTAATGTGCTGTTTGTGTATGAAACTTTTGGGATAAAAACTCTGTATGCTGTGGTAGTTTTTTTTTTCTGTGGCACTTAATACTAAGAAGTGTGTACCATGTAGAAGTGGACAAAAACTTGCAGCATATATTAGCGAATATCGATTGCTACAGAGGCCATGTTACCCACTTGCACTGATGTTTGCTTCGTTCGATGAAAGATGTATGCTATGTAGTTACAAATTTAGTTTTTGGTTTCCTACGGGTGCAGAGTAATTGGTTGGCTGAAACATTACTGGTACTGAACATTGTGCATATTTGTTGGAGGACCCCCCCCCCCCCCCCCCCCCCCCCCCCCCCACTAAGGCCTCCTTCAAAGGTTGCAGGTGATATCGCTGGCTCACATGGAGGATAGAAGCAATAAAAGAGGAAGAAAATATGGAGCATTAAACGTAGAACACGGCAGCATAGATAGAAGTTTTTTTGGAAGATGTGCGCGATCAGCGATGGCAGGCTCGCTAGCGCATACTCCCTCCATCCCTAAATAAATGTCACTTTCGCTTTCCGAGAAATAACTTTGATTAATTTTATATAAAAATATATTAACATTTATGATGCATAATTAATATCATTAGATAGATCTTTTAATCTAGTTTTTTAACAAATTTATTTGGAGATGCAAATGTTGCATGCTTTTTTTACAAATCGAGTCAAACTTGTGGCACGCACACCGACAGCGACAGTTAGAAAGGAACAGAGGGAGTAGCTTTTTTGTTCTCTCTCTTCCACGTCGGAAAAAACACTACTGCAGAAACGATTTGTAGGGGCGGGCGAAAATGTATTTTTAGGGCCGGACAGCGTAACCGCCCCTGCTTTTCGCAACTAAAAATGGCGGTTTGCAGGGCAGGTACAAGGGCCGCCTCTGTAAATGCATTTTCAGGGGCAGGTGGGGGGGTCACCCACCCCTACAAATCATTTTCTAGGGGCGGGTGACCCCCGCCCCTACAAATGCGTATCCACGGGCAGGTGGGGGGTCACCTGCCCTAAAAATCGTTTTCCATACTAATCTGAAAATTCGTTTAAATCAAAAAATATAGTAAATAATATCAAAAAAAACTAAAATTTATACCATACACGTATTATTAAGATAGAAGTCCATATTAGGGGCAAAAATTACGTGTCCATACATAACAGAAGTCCATACTAATCCGAAAATTACGTGTCCGTACATTACAGACGCACAGACGGCACGATAAATGATAGAAGCCCATACATTACAATAAACATCACATTCAATCCATACAACTAGCTACTAGTGCTTACTACCACATATCCATACAGAACACAACGAAATAATACAAGCACACCTAGTCCAACGTGAGTCTCACCGCGGCGACTGCGGTGTTGCTCCCTGGGTACGACTGAGGATGGGCACATAGTCGTGGCATCAGGCACAACTTTCTTGAGTGCTTGCCACTTCCAGGGTCTCCTCATCTTTGTAATTATTATTCTTCGGAGCTATAAAAGAGTTGTGTTAGCAAAACGGCAGCTGGACAAGTTCTTAAGTTTTAGTTGGATAGTTGTATACATAAGGATTGGAGTAATAACTGTACCATAGTAATTCTTCATCGTGGTTGGATTCTTCCTGGCCGCCCTCTGCAACGTCCATTGGCTGTGTGTTATCCGATGGTGTGCTCGGTGGTGTCTCCATTACTTCGGTGGAACCAGATCCCCATTTGTCTTGAGGAGGCGAATCTTCTTCTTCAACCAGATCTACATGAGAATGCACATGAGGTAGTGTAGTTTACGGATTGTTTTGGTGCTCAAGTATGTAGATAGGGGTGATGTATAGACAAGTTGAACCATAATTAATTGCAGATGACGTGCTTCATGTCCACCTCCTTGTCCACCTCCTTGTCTAGAAGTCCCCGCACCCTGGTCACCTTGGGGTTGCGGGTACAGTGTGTATCGGAGTGGAAAGTTGCTTGGTGCTGCAGGAAGAGTGACAATTGTTAGAGGGAACAATTTAATATTAATAAAGCAATGGTCTTTTGTAACTGCAGTTACCAGAGATGCTCGTGGCTAACTCGATTGCTTGTGGGTCGCCCGGTGGAAGAACATCAGCACGAATCCAAAGTGGCCACATGCCCAAGTAGAAACCCCTCCTGCATGAACTCTACGGACGGTTACATGTACAACACTAGGTATAGCGTTCCTTGGAGCGAATGTGTTCACCCTGATTGAGAAATCCACTCTCCTCGTATGAATGTCGCGAAGGTTACATATGTTCGCGAAGATTCTAGGTAATATCGTGCGACACTGCAAAAATAGTTGTGGTGGCATTCCATATATGAGAAGACTGAGTGGTACGTTATTTCCTTGTGGTTGTTATTGTCTACCTTGTATCTGGTGCTCTAGTGGAATAGACTCATCCAAGAATAAAGTAGTGGAACCATAGACGGGCGTCCATCCTACGATCGCAAGGAAATGCTTCTCAACTTGGATGTATGGACAACTCAAGATGCGAGTGGCTTCGTCGAATGTTTGGGTTAGCAACACATAATTGCCGAACAAACGTAAGACATTATCTAGCGGAAGCTCTATCCCAGTGTTGTCCAATATCACTCGCAGTAGCTCGGTGTGACTGACAGAATGGAGGACTTCTACTGGAGTATGCGGACATGGAGGAAACTTAGTAATTATTAAGAGGCCCGCAAAAACCTGGGCGTAGGGGTGGTAAAGGGCCTTAATTTTTTACCTAGATAATCTAAGGGCCGGGCCCTAAAAGGATCGGGCTCTAATCTTATTCAATTTTGAGCTAAAAAAATTGAGGGCCAATTAGGATTGTGAAGAGAGCATTAGGGCCATAGCCCATTACCACTCCTACCTGGGCGTGCAAGTTGAACTCTTGTTCTTCAAAGATTATCAAGTGTTGATAGTTGAAATGTGCCATCGGTTGGTCACCTAAGGGTGGGGTGGCGCCACGGCTTGGGGTGACGGCGGGGAGGCGGCGGACACGGAGGGGAGGAGGCGTGCGCGGCGACGGAGGGGGCGGCGAAGGAGGTGGCGGGAGGAGGCCGGGGGTGTGCGCGGCGGCGGAGGAGTTGGCAGGGAGGTGGAGGCCGGGGGAGTGGCGGCGGCGGAGGAGGTGGCGGGGACGAGGCCGGGGGCGTGCGCGGCGGTGGCGGAGGTGGCGGGGACGAGGAGGCTCAGGGAGGGAGCGGCGAGGAGGAGGTGGGCGCGGCGACAAGGACGAGGCGGGCAGCGGGGAGGTGGCAGGGAGGCGCCGGATCTACGTTAGGGCGCGGCGGAGGTGGCGGAGGGAGCAGTGGAGGGGGCGGCGCGGGGGCGGAGGGGGCGGCGTGGAGGTGGCGGGGGGCGGCGAAGGGGGCGGCGGCGGAGGGTGCGGCACGCCGGATCTAAGCTAGGGCGCGGCGGGGGCAGCGGAGGGCGCTGCGGCGGGGGACCGGTGGCGGACGAAGCTGCGGCGGAGGGAGCAGCGGCGGACGGTGCGGCCGGGCGGGGGAGTGGCGGCGGAGGGAGCACCGAAAATTTTGGCAGCCTGCCAGCGTCTTCTCGCGCGCGCCAGGGAAATCTGAAATTTTTTCTAAGTCCTTTGATATTTATAGGAGCTCGATTTGTAGGGGCGGGTGGGCGCATCACCCGCCCCTAAAAATCTATTTATAGAAATCAATTTATTGAGGCGGGTGATGCCCCCGCCCGCCCGTATAAATTTTTGTCTATATATATATATATATTGGACTTGGCTTTTTTTCTTTGTTTTCAGAGAGCTCGAGGATAACCCTTTCCGCCGCCGCTGCCCGACCCGCCCGCCCCCGCCTCCAGCGTCGTCGCCCTCCATGCCCGCAGCCACTTCCACCCGCGCGTTCCCTCCCGCGCCGACCCGCATCGTTCCCTTCGCCCTCCACGCCCGCGTTCACTTCCGCTCGCGCGCCTCCTCCCCCCGCCCTGCTGAACCCACGCCTCCTCCGCCGCCCGTGGTCGTCCTCCTCCGCCGCCTATAGTCGAGCTCCTCTGGCGCCCGTGACCCGGATCTTCAGCTTCGGATTTGAGCTAAGGTGAGATTCTTGATTTATTTTTATTGTTTTTTTCTATATAACATTAGCTAGTTAGTGAAATTAGAAATTTAGTTAGTGAAATTAGATAATTTGTTTGAGAATAAGAAATGTAGTTATTGAAATTAGCTAATTAGTTAGACAATAAGAAATGTTGTTAGTGAAATTAACTAATTAGTTTGCCAATAGGAAATTTAGTTATTGAAATTAGCTAGTAAATTTGAGAATTGAACACATGTTATTTTATGTATGAAATATGCATAATTTTTCTATGTAGGCATATGGCAATTGGTGGATTTGGTGGTGGTGTGCCGCATCAGGATTACTCTTTGCCCCTGGTTCGCACTCCTGGCATCACTTTCAACAGATTCAACAGGGCTAGACCGAGGCGATGTTCTCAACAGAACATTACAGCTCCAAGCATAGTATGACCCATCTTTTGAGTATGATCCTTTTTCGTTCTGATTAATAAGAATGGTTGATACTTATTAATATTTTGTTACCTCTAATGCAGCAGATCGATTATTTTAAAGGGCTTACTGAAGTACTACAATGCCTAGGTGGTACACCTCTACAGGTGGAAACCACAGAACGCCTACAATTCAAGAAAATGACAAGCTCTTTCGAGATACCATTAAGACAAGATCCAGGTACCATGATGCCAATAGTGGCTAGTGGGAAGGAATTACCAGTTCAAATGACTTATGAAAGAACTGCCATAAAAACATGCCTTTTGGAACTTCCGAGCTATGGTAGCTGATTCCAGATTTGTCATGGTTCAAAATCCAAGCACTTCGACGGAATCAACATGATATTGTTAGTCTCTGTGAGAGCCTTTCACGAGATAATCTACATGATATAGTAAGTGAATTTTATTAATTTAAAGAATTATGATAGTTTGTACATGACATAGTATGTGAATTTTGTTAATCAAAGTATTTTGTAATATTTATATTCCATCTCTATTGCAGGATATATTTGGTAACATCTTTGTGGCGATGGAGCAATTGGGTTATTATTCAACTGATGAGGTATCGGTACATACAAGGAAAGGTCTCTACCAGGGTTCTTTTCAAGTTCGAACCACGCCAGATCCTACCGTAGAACCAATGTTCACCATCTACAGCAAAGCACTTCCTCGTAGAAGTGAAGCAAATGACAGCGCACTTATCCATGCATTGATTTTCATTAACGATGCTCTGGGGTACAAGATTGGCGATGTTAAGTATGTTGACTACCTCTTGCTTCGGAATAATATTTGTTAGATGATGTAATGTAGGCATTCAATTCAACTTTTGTTAAATCTTCTATCTCTAAGTGTAGTTTGTGAGTTGTGACTATGTATTGCACACTATTCGTGTAGATGTGAATTTATGTTAAATCTTCGGATGATGAGCCAATGCGTCTCCCAAAACCAATGGTTGGTTTTAATTTGTCGAACGAGTTATGGTTAGTGAACAACAGATTGCTACCTGGACCGGCTGTTGGGCCACCATACTTCTATTATGAGGACGTGCCACTTGTCCCAAAAGGTGTTTGAGGTAAAATATCAAGATTCCTCTTTGATATTGATCTAGAATTTGTAGACTCAAAATACTACTTTGCCGCTGCCAGAAAGAGAGGCTACATACATAACCTGCCACTCGTGAATGGGTCACCTCTAATTCCGATACCTCCAAAGACAATATTTGATGCCTTCCCTCTTACCAAGAAGTGGTGGCCCTCGTGGGATCCAAGACGGCAATTTAACTGCCTTTTATACTTGTGTGGCTAGCGCTAAGTTGTTAGAGAGGATTCGCCTAGCCCTAACAAATTGTGAAGATCCGCCTCCTGTAAGAGTTCAAAATATGTGCTCTCCACAGGATTGGTATTCGCATGAACTATGGCTAATCCACACCATTGAGATCTAAATCAAGTGAGAGACAAAGAGAGCTCCATTGGAGCAAAAAAAACAAACAAAAAACCTTACATATATTTGTAGGGGCAGGGGGTTGAGCCGCCCCCATAAATGGAGCCATTTGTAGGGGCGGTTGGAGGGGGGGTTAGCCGCCCCTAGAAACGCAATTTGTAGGGGCGGCTCACCCCACCCGGAAAAATGAACCCTATTTTTAAGGGCGGCGCGCGGCGGAGGGGGGTGAGCCACCCCTACAAATGGTGTTTCTAAGGGCGGGTGAGTTGCTACAGTACCGAGGTCTATTTGTAGCAACGAGTCAAATTTAGGTCCGCTCCTAAAATAATTGAACTGTTCCTATAAATCTTTTTGTAGTAGTGAAATCTGACGCAAGCCGGCGAGTTCGACCGCCGTTGGAGGAGGCTTAAAACACCCCTTGTCGCTTGAGTAATCTGCCATACTAATTGCAATCACGGAGTTGCTAGGCCTAGCACCTAGACGTCCGATCGGAACGCTAGCGTCGGACACGTCAGGCAATGAAAAATCCCAACGCAACATGCACTACATGTTGCATGTAACATATGAGAAATAACAAAAAATTCTTTTACAAGCTAGCGAACACGTGGGGAAAAAAACCACACATAGGTAAATGTTTCACGCAACATTTCATCTTAAAGATGTTCCACTGCACTAAATCATTTGTGCCTAACTCTTTTCCTGCTAACAAGTAATTGCAACATAAAAAGAAAGAAAAAAGAAATCGGCACATGCTAGATCACTTGCTGCAACATCCACCGGATCTAACGCGAAAAACAGGGCAATCTCAACATCTAAATTCAGTTCCCGTCTAGTAAAAAAAAAACCATTTCCCGCCGGCATGGACACACCTTGTCGCGAGATCGGTCGCGTGGTGATGAGATGCCGGCAACGCGTCCAGTTCTGGCGGCGCAGTCCTCTTCGCGTGGTGGGTGGTGGTGCGACAGGAGTGCTTGGCATAGCAG
Source organism: Panicum virgatum (assembly GCF_016808335.1). NCBI lineage: Eukaryota > Viridiplantae > Streptophyta > Magnoliopsida > Poales > Poaceae > Panicum > Panicum virgatum. Next base: position 34,388,404 of record NC_053148.1, on the reverse strand, counting down.
GAACGTACCAGCAGTCAGGAAGAGACCTTGGAGATACGGAAGCAGTCTGAATAATACTTTGACCATAACGCGCCGCGTAGCCATCCGTGGAGGTGTGGGATAATTTTAAAGCTAATCTTAATGGAGGTTTTATGGTATTATCATTAATTTTGCTGACATGATAAGAAAAAAGAAGTATAGAGTTTTATAGGATGTGAGAAAAATTTCATTACCATGAAATTCATGTGGTATAGTTACCTAATTTATAGTCTAGTTAACCGTGCCATAAAATTGTGTACGGAGACTGACCTAAAGAAAAGGAGCAGGAGAAAAGAAAAGGGTACCTTCTTTTACCGGTATTCATACACAGTTTTCCTGCCACGTGTTCTGACTTCTGACCGAAGGATACCTTCTTTTACCGGTATTCATGCACAGTTTTCCTGCCCCGTGTTCTGACTTCTGACCGAACCTGTGAACAATGATCCCTGGGGCGTCGTGATGGAATCGGCAGGCAAGGTAGATCGAGGAACCAGTCATGCATAAAATGCAACTAGTCGTCGTCCTCCTCTGACGATCCTCACCTCGGCGGCGTCTGTCGCGGTCGCGGAGCAGTGTTTTCCATTCTTTTTCTTCCCCCGCCTTCCGACTCGCTGACGGAGCTACTGTGGCCTGTACGACTAGTCGCCTTGTCCTGCCGTGCTCGCCAGCATATATAAGAGTAGCCACGCGCTGACACTGCCGCCCGTGCCCACTGCCTCCCAGCTCCGCTCTCCACTCCGCCGCCGCGCGCGCGCTAGCTCCGATCCAGCGCGTTCCGATACCCGAGTAGGATGCAGTCCGTGCTGGCGGTGGCGGCCGTCGGCGGGCTGGTCGCCGCGCTCGCCGAGAGGGCCAGCAACAAGAACAGCATCAACTTGCCCCCAGGTGATCATGGCGACCTCGCCGCCGGTTGCTGCGTTGGTGACCGCGTCCAGCTTCTCGCTTTGCTGCACTGCATTCGTGTCCTTTATTTTTTTAAAAAAAATAATCATCCGATCTTGACTATTTTAGCTCTGAGTTTCCACAAAACTGACAGAATCTACCTTAACTGATCTTACCCGCCGGCTTACTGACAATTATGCAAGCAGTTGTTATTATGTATAATGTATTAGTACAGGCTTACAGCCACATCTATCTATAGAAACTAAATCTTGGTTGCCTCTATGCATGATCTGGGCATGCAGCTGTTCCTGGTTTGCCTATTATTGGGAACCTTCATCAGCTGAAAGAGAAAAAGCCTCAGCAGGCCTTCACGAGATGGGCTGAAGACTACGGTCCGATATACAGTATAAAAACTGGTGCTTCTACTGCAGTTGTTCTCAACTCAACCGAAGTTGCCAAAGAGGTAATAAGTTGGAGCCGTGTTCTATAACCATTTTAATAAATAGGTTGTTTTTGTTAACGAGCGGGCATGAGATTATGCCTATCTCATTGATACAGAAGAAGAGTACAACCGGCTACCGGTAACACGGAAATTGCAGCCTTAGCTCCTGCTGTGTTATTCAAATGCCGGCCTCCGCTTTGATTAGAACACAGTACATATTATTATGTCCTGTCTCTCATTACAGGCTATGGTTGAAAAATTCTCATCCATATCTACTCGGAAGCTAGCTAAGGCGGTGTCGATTCTCAGTCGTGACAAGAAGATGGTTGCCGGAAGCGACAGCGGCGAATTCCACAGAAATGGGAAGCGCCATATCATGAAGAGCTTGCTGGGTTCTTCTGCCCTGGTATATATGGCTCACAACAATTCCAGAACCATACAGTTTTACATAAACTAGTTCTAATCACCGAGAGTTCTGAAAAAAAATGACGCGATCGCGCAAATTTCAGAAACAATATCGGGCCTCAAGGGACACCATGATCGATGACATGGTGAGCACTTTTCACAAAATGGTGTCTGATGACCCAAAGACTCCTCTGAACTTTCGGGAGGTTTTCACGAGTGGGCTATTCGGCCTATCTGTGGCTCAGGTAAGTCTGCATCCAGTGTTAGTTGTTCTTGGCAATGGTGATACTTGGGTGAACAGCTTCAGACGATAGGACTCCTCTTATTCAGGCTTTGGGTGAGGACGTGAGTTCGATCTACGTAGAAGAGTTTGGGAGGGTTTTATCGAGGGACGAAATCTACGAGGCCGTTGTGCATGACTTCATGTGGTGTGTTCTTGAGGTCGACTGGAGGGACTTCTTCCCGTACCTCAGCTGGGTTCCGAATGAGAGCTTCGAAACAAAAGTGCTTACCACCGAAGCGAGGCGAACCGCAGTGATGCGAGCCCTGATCAATCGGCAGAAGGAAAGAATTGCACGCGGAGAGGTAACTCTTATATATAGTCATCTTATTTGGATGGTAATGTTTTTTTTTGGGGGGGTGCAGAAATTTCCTCTTAACGAAAAACGTGCGCATGCACAGTCGAAAAATAAGTGTGGGGAAACAGCAAGATCATCAATTTTATTACTTTTTAGTTTAGATCACTACTAATCCTATAAAATGCATGCAGGCTAGGTTGTCCTATCTGGACTACCTGTTAGCAGAAAATGCAGAGCTGACTGAAGAGCAATTGATCATGTTGATATGGGAGGTAGTCCTAGAAGCTGCAGATACCACTCTGGTCGCAACAGAGTGGGCCATGTATGAGGTAGCCAAGAACCCAGAAAAACAGGCAAGTACTTTTTGAAACTAATAAATTTTTAGTTTCCAGAGGAAAAAAACTAGATACTGACATGATACGCCGCCTTTGTTGACTGACGACTGTGTTACCCCCATTTCCTTCAATTTGCACAACATCAGGATCGCCTCTACCAGGAAATCCGAGAGGTCTGTGGCAACGAGACGGTCACCGAGGAACACCTGCCACGGTTGCCCTACCTGAACGCCGTGTTCCAGGAGACCCTGAGGAGGCACGCCCCAGTTCCAATACTACCCCCAAGATTTGTCCATGAGAACACCAGCTTGGCAGGCTACGACGTTCCAGCCGGCACAGAGGTAATAATTAACCACAACAATGACAATCAATCTACTCCCTCCGTTCCGAATTATAATTCCCAAATTTGACCGTTTGTCTTATTCAAAAATTTTACACAAATATTTTTAAATTTAAATTATTTTTGAAGAACTTGTATAAAGCAAACCATCACAAAAAAGTGATATTTTGCACAAAACTTTTGTATAAGACGAGAGGTCAAACTCTTGGGGGTTAGAAAATCAAATGAATTATAATTTGGAACGGAGAGAGTGGCAAATAAAATGTTGGCTGCGGAATATGGGTTGTAACATGTTCAATCACAATTATGCTAGGTGATCATCAACGTGTACGCGTGCCACATGAACGAGAAGGACTGGGACGAGCCGGACGAGTGGGAGCCGGCGAGGTTCCTGGACGGCGGCAGGTTCAGATCTGCAGAGACGAACAAGACGATACCCTTCGGCGGCGGGAGGAGGATCTGCGCCGGCATGATGCAGGCGACGAACATCGCGTGCACGTCCATCGCGAGGTTCGTGCAGGAGTTCGCCTGGAGGCTCAAGGAAGGGGACGAGGACAAGGTCGACACCGTCCACGTCACGGCCTACAAGCTCGACCCTCTCTGCGCCTACCTCACGCCGAGAGCGAGAGGAACTGAATGAGCTAGTAGCATGCAGTTCTAGGGCAGCAGGTTGCTGCTCCTGCTCGATCTAGAGCGAAAGCCACATGGCTGATGGTACTGCAAATAAAAAATAGTCAGAATTTGTGTAGCTTTTCCTTGGACTACCAAACCGTCGTCGTTCAACCGAACACCATCTCTGACTGTTGACCTGTGATGAGAGATATTATTGGTTATCAGTCATTGCCTCATTGGAGAGACCGGTCGGGTCGTCGCTGATGAGACGTCATATCATTGGGATCCAGTGCATATTGATGGATTTTGAGTAGAGTCTACAAGAGAACTTCCATTATTGTGGCCCTGTTTAATTCGTAAAAATTTTCCTACAGTACCTATCACATCAAATCTTCGAATATATGCATAGAGCATTAAATGCAGTTGAAAAAATAATTAATTATGCAGTTTAACTGTAAATGAAGAGACAAATCTTTTAATCCTAATTGGCCTATGATTAGGCATTAATTATCAAATAACCTTGCCGCCATGGTCCTCTGCCACTGAGCATGACAACAAGTCGTCGAAGACAAGTCTCAAAACGTCTCTGCCTGGGGCTAACAAAACGATATGGAACTTAAACGGATGGCACCTCCTCCGCATCCCCACCGAATCCCTCCCATGGTTTTCTTTTTCGAAAGACCCGATAAGGTTTCTGAAAGTAATTGGATGCTCGTAGGCTAAAAGGAGAAGAATGTGAATTAGACAACTTAAAATCTTAACCTAGAGCTCCAAGTAATTTGCACAAAAATTTAAAATAAAATATGCTATCTTGATGTGCAACTACAGTTCATATAGTGTGAAACCCTCATTCCAAAAGAGTTAAGCAACCTATAGCCAATCTTATCTTAATCTATACTAAGAAAATAAAGGCACACAAGTTACAAGTATGAAATGCGGAAACATAAAGAAAAGATGAGAGGAAGCAAATTTTTGACACGAAGATTTATCACGTGGTATCGGTAGTCACTAAGCCATCCCTAGTCCACATTGTTGAATCACTCTATCGAGAGTATTGCTTCTCGATCACTAAGTCTCTTTCGGGACTCATTAAAACTTGCTAAGTTACCACGGTCAGCTTGATGCCCGATTTCCGCTAAGGTGTTTCTCCATGAAGGATAGGAGTCTCCATGTCCCTTGCACAAAGTCATCCACACCAAATCAGAGAGTCGTAGACTTGCCAGTGAGCCACCAAAGCTCCAAGGAGCCGGCACTATGAGGTACAAGCTTGACCAGCTCTCAAGCACAGCACACAAGGCACACAACCTTGCTTTCACACTCAAACTTGAGTTAGCATAGAACTTTCACTTACAAAGTTTATGCTAAACCTAATGAATTGATTAACTTGCTCTTTGGATGGCTTGGAGATGTTCTTCAATGTGTATGGGGTGTCTCAGGTCTCCAGCAACCTTAAAATGTTCAGGGTGAGGCTATTATATAGCCTTCCAACTCGAAGTAGCCATTTGTAGCCGTTGAAGACTTTTCTGTGTAAGCATCGATTTAATCGGTATCATGTCATCAGTTTAACCAATCACTAATAGCTTAAATTAGCTGTTGGTCCTTTCTGACAAGCTTTGCAGTTGAAATATGGTACCACCGGTTTAATCGGTGCTAGCATCAGTTTCAACAGTGCTAAAGGATCTCTGCAGCTCTTTAAACATGCTCTCTAGACATTAAAATGGTGCTTGCACCGATGTTTTTTTTCCATTAGCATCGGTTTAACTGGTCACTCACAAGAATCAGTTTCATGTTGCTTCGTATTTTGGTTATAACTCTATTTTTGAGATGAACTTCGATTTCGATGATATTGTACTCTGTAGAAAGATTGTCAAATGCTCTACAAGAATCCGCAGAAGTCCATCTCATTTTACCAAATTTTGAGCATCTGTCCAATTTTCAAACTAGTCCAACTTGCCGGCAACTTCCGCGCAAGTCGAACCAGCACAGCTACGCTAGTTGTGATGTCCGCGCCGATGTGATGACTGCAGAGTGCTGTCGACGAACGTGACTGCAGAGGATTTCGTTCGCGCATTTCACGCCCTGCTCGGCCCCGCCCCCCCTAAATGCCACGTCGCTCTCGGGTAGTAGCGCGGCAGCGCTGGTTGCGAATGCAGCAAACAAAAGGCAGTGCGCTTTAGTTTCAGTGACAAGGAACTTAACCTGTCTTTTTGCCCATATATAGAATTGTCATAGCAATTTTATATCTATATATCACTCAGTATAAATATATTTGGTTATGTTGTACTATTTCCGATATGCTTGTTGGTTTTTTTATTATAATAGAACCAAACTAACCTTCTAAATATGTAAAACTAAGTGGTACTTGAATTATCCTTAGGTTACTCAATTCGTTGTAGCAAATATTGATGCATCATGCCTATTGGCAATCATGCATTTTCTGAAGCCAGCAAACTGGAAGGTTTGCGTGTAGCCGGACAAGTCGAGTCGATCTTAATGTCGTATGTAGATTTACCTACCTCACTGAAGCTGATGTGCTAATTATGAATGTATATACCTATCCTGTAGTGTTGAATTAAAAGAACATCTCACACTCCAGAATCATTGTATCTGTAAGGATCGGGTGCTCTTAGCCTAAGAAGGGAATCTCACACTCCAGAATCATTGCTTCATGGTTGATTTTTTTGTTTTCATGCTCTTTTATTCTGTTAAAAAAATTAAGCCCGTGGCAGCGCACGGGCATGATCCTAGTCAGTTTTTATTGTTAGATATCAGGTTCTCTGTTGCACCAAGATACAAACACACAACAGCAGGGACACACAAATGTAGAGAGGAAGAGTTGTTTCTGGATTGCTTTTCTTTTCAGTGAATTCCATCTGATGAAAGAGACCTCCTATTTATAGTAGGGGAGGCTCAGATGAATACAAATTTATAGTGTTTGAACTCTTGAATTTCTTCTCCTCTCTTCATTAATTATCCACCATTCCAAAGTCAAGTTCACATACTATTGTTTTGACTGTCTTGAACTTTGAATCATAATACTCCCCCTTGGCCATTACATATTGAAAGCATCTAGGCCCCTAGTGAGTTTTGGAGCATTGATTGACAACACGATTAAAGGACTAACTTGTTTGCATGAGATTATGAGCAGGAATTTAATTATGAAATTGGTATTAAATGAGATGGCTCATGTGTTGCAAGCAAGTGTGTTTATCCCATTGGCATAATATATGTGACAAGCAAAACAAGAAAAGAAAAGATAGAGCAAGATATTCATGGTTTATGTAAAGGCTCTAATATTTGCGAAGGCTTGTTAGAATTATGATGGGATTCGAAATGACAAGTAAAGGTTTTGTGAATGAGATGTGATATGCTTATACATAGTCTCAAATATGGAAGAACTTGTCACTTGTGATAAATGGCTGTTAACAAAAGCAAGCAAGGCAAAAGTGAATGAGACATGAGTTTATGCAAAGATAACGTCTCAAAATGGTAAGCTTGCATAAGTGATTGTATTGAGAATTCGAATTGATAAAGAAGATTTCATGCATGACACAAATCAACATGAGTTCAAGATGGACGGCTAGGATAAAGGTAGAGGACCGAGAAGCGTGTTTCAAGAGGCTACGCAAGCGATGGCTTGTGGGGAGCAAAGAAACCGATACGGGTCGAAGGCCGGAGATCCTAGAGTCATGGAGAGCTCTATGTTGAAGAGTGTCATTATTCAAGTGAAGAAGGTGACTTGTGAATCAAGATGGATTTCATGCTTATGCAATTGAAGATTCAAAGTCACTAGCTCAAAGCGGGTATGCTCAAAAGAATGAAGATGTTGATGCCCTCACAGTATTGATCGAAGAAAGGATGGCATGATCATAATGTGAAGCTCAAGTTGTGATTGTGGTAATTGTATATTTCATTTATGCACTTGAGTATAGGTATACCATACTATCAAGAGGGAAGCAACATCAGTGGGTTTAGACAATACCAAAAGTGCTCAAAATAGTCCCTAGAGAGAATAGCCTAACAAAGAGAGCTAATTGCAAAAGTCAGAGAGGGACCGGTCTGACCGGTCTGAGCAGGCAGAGCTCCAATGGCTAGTTTATTTGAACTGACCGGTATGGGGGACTGGTCTGACCGGTCTAACACTGACAGGGGCAACGACTAGTTTTTGAGAGAGGGGTATTTATACCCCATGACTTCACCCATTCGTGGGTGCTGATGCCATAACTTTCAGAACACATTTGAGAGCCTTGTGAGCACTTGGAGAGTTGTCCCCAACCTCTCTTTGTGAGAGTTGCTTGATTCAAGTTAAATCTTTGAGTTGGGTTGAGTGAATCCATTTCTTGAGAGTCATTTGAGCAAGAGAGATTGAGCCCTAGCTTTTAAGCACTTGAGGTTGCGTCGGCCAACTCGATTGAATCATTTGTTACTCTTGTAACTTTGGCTCGTAGACGGCTAGGTGTCGCTGGCTAGCTCCCAAGGTTGTGGTTAGCAGCGGCAAGTTTGTTGCAGTAGCGATTGTGTGCCACGAGGGCACATGGTCATATAGTTGAGAGAGGAGATAGCTTGACCTTGCGGTTGCCATAAGCTTCCTCAACGGAGAGTAGGATTCACACGTGGGTGCACGGGGTGAATCCGAACTTCGGTAAAATAAATCACCGTGTCTCCTTTGCATCATCTTCATTTCGGATTGTTTTATATACCTTGCATTTATAGTCTTCGAGTTTGAATTGTGCTTCCGCTCGATGTACTTGGGTGTGCTCTACTTGTGTGTAGGGAACTAATTATATTGATAGAAATACTCTGCAAAATATAAATTTCAAGTTTCATATAGATTCAAGCTTGAGAAGGGGGATTTTTCCTGTTGGTTGGTCTGTCTTCCTGCACAGACCGGTCTGGTGGACCGGTCTGTCCCAGCAGGGATTAAGTGCCGAATTTTGAAAAAAAGCCTATTCACCCCCCCCCCCCTCTAGGCTACGACATTGTGTGATCAAGATCCTTTCACATATCATGTGTATGACTCATTAAAAACTCCCCCAAAAAACCCAGTGGGAAAAAAGGTAGGAGAAAAGAGTACACATGTATTGCTTATGTTGCACCTGTTGCCGCATTAAAAGCCTTGCATGAGAAAACTTAGTCGGAAAAAACTCATCAAGGGAAAAAAAGTACAATAGTTGATGCTGGATCAAGTCTACAGGACCTATCTGTGATCTTCGGGATCATGATCATGAGCTATGGCTTTGAGGTTGGTCTCTCCCTGAATCTTGCAACTCTCTAAGTCACCTCATGCCAATCCCACGAACGCATCTATGAAAGCTAGAAGCTGGCAGAGACTTTGTAAATAAATCTGCAAGATTTTCACATGACTTAGTTTGCATGATGTTTATCTCCCCGCTCTTCTAGAGCTCACGGGGATAAAAGAATTTGGGAGCAATATACTTTGTGAGGTTGCTCTTAGCATAGCCCATATGCACCTATGCAACAGAGGCCGTGTTATCTTCATAGATAATGGTGGGGTGTCGACGAAATTCATACCACACGACTTCTGGATGTGCACGATCATCCATCAAAGCCAAACACATTCTCGTGCGGCTTCATACAAGGCAATTATATCTGAGTGGTTGGTTGATGTGGCCACTAGGGTCTGCTTCATAGACCACCATGAGATGGTTGCACCACCATAGAGAAACACAAAACCAGTTTGTGATCTGGCATTATGGGGTCAGACATATAGCTTGCATCAACACAACCCACCATAGTTAAGTCCTTTCTTGGAAACCATAGCCCAAGGTCCTGAGTGCCCTGTAAGTATCTGAGGATGGTTTTTATGCCAACCCGGTGCCTCTTATGCAGTTTGCAAGGTACATTAATGCACCAATGGCACGGAGGAACTTAAGGTCCCAAAATTTTATCATCCTCTTCCTTGGGTCGAAATAGTTCTTTATCCACTTCCAATGACCGAACGACCATGGGCGTTTTTAGAGGGTGTCACTTGCCCATATTGAACTTTTCAAGTACCCTCTTTGTATAGGTGGACTGGTGTATAAACACTCATTCAGAGAGATGTTCAAGCTGTAGGCCCAAACAATACTTTGTTTTACCCAAGTCTTTCATCTCAAACTCCGTCTTGAGGTAAGTCGACGCTTCCTCAATGTCCCTTGTGGTCCTAATAATATTCAAATCATTGGCATAAACTAAAATGATGCAAAATTCGTATTGGATTTCTTTATGAACACACATAGAAAATCATCATTATTTGTGTAACCTGTTTTAAGGAGAAAGTTACTCAATCAGTTGTATCACATCCTTCTGGATTGTTTCAACCCATATAGTGATCGTTGCAAGCGGATGCTAAGCATGTTGTGGTTTTGATTTGATCCAGGGATCTTAAGTCCTTCAGGGACTCTCATATATATTTCCAAATCAAGTGACCCATACAAATATGGGGTCACAACATCCATCAACTGCATTTTAAATTCAAGTTGGCTACCATAGAGATAAGATATCAGAATGTTATGCCACTCATGATAGGAGAATAAGTTCCATCACAGTCTATGCCAATCTCTACGTTAACCCTTGCGCCACTAGCCTTGCTTTGTATCTTACCACCTGACCATATTCATTCCTTTTCCGGAGGAAGACCCATTTGCATCCTACAGGAACAACTTTTGGAGGTGTTGGGGCTGCAGGCCCAAAAACCTCTCTTTGGCAAAGTGAGCACAATTCTACCTCAATTTCTATTTTCCATTTGTCCCAATCAGAGCGCTTCCAGCACTCTATCACGGACTTTGGTTTTGGATCCGGATCCATTGAGTCAGCAATTTTTTAGGCAAAATATATATTGACAATAGTGGTATTTCTATTAGATGATTCTCCTTATTCCACATAATTAGTGGCGGTTTCCTCATTATCATCCTCCTGCTCACCATGATTTCCCATAACGATTGAGATAGGGTGTTCCGATCCACCAATGCGATATTGACGCGCGACACACTGGGGTTTCCATCTTCAAGATGGGGTCGTTCAAGGACCTTCTCATCTTTAGGATGAGTCGCTACTCCGGGGACATTCTCAACTTTAAGTTGAGCTTCTTCAAGTGATTCTTTGAGTGATGCAAGTGGCTCAGGTGCTTGTCTCTGCGGATATCTCCACAAATGGTTATCCTGAGCACCCAGAGGTATGCCCTCTTCCTAGGATTAGGGGAGACAGTAGAGTTGGCAACCTTCAAGGGTATCTGAACTCTCTCCTGCGCATTTAATGCAGGCATATGCGACCTATTTACCCTTTTATGATAAGTGAAGGTATTTAGCAGCTTATTTGCAAGGTTTTGCAAATGTATGATTCTTTAAACTCCCAGTTCAGACTTACTGGTGCATGGAACTAAGGATGGCAACCCAATTGTATTCCATTCAATTTCCCGGCATTGTTCTCGATGCCTATCTCCTCCTAACGCTGGGAAATGGTCTTCGTCGAAGACACAGTCAGCGTACTGAATTGTATGAAGGTCCCTAGTCATAGGCACTAAATATTTGATTATGGATGGAGTCTCATAACCAACAAAGACCCCCAACTTCCGATGAGGTTCCATTGATGTGTGTTGTGGTGGTGGTATTGGCATGTACACAGTGCTGCCAAATATACGCAGATGGGAAATACATGGTCCTTTTCCACGCACCAGCTGTGAGGGGGATGTTTCACAATATGCAATTGGCCTGAGCTGGATCGGCATTGTAGCACTGCATGGCCCCAATAGCTGGTTGGCAGCCTACAATTTTGTAGTAGTGACTTGGCAATCCACTTGATCCTTTTGATCAAGGACTCAGCTAGACCATTTTGTTTGTGGACATGCGGGACTGAATGCTCTACCTTAATGCCCAGCTAAGTAATAATCATCAAAACTTTTTGACCTGAACTCACTAGCATTATTCATCCAGAGCGAATGAATGCGGTTATCAGGGACACTCATTTTTAGCCTGGTTATTTGGACAATGAGCTTTGAGAAAGCATAGTTTCTAGTGGACAATAGGTCCACAAAGCTCCATCAGGTGGACCCATACACACTACTACAATTCTAGATTAAGCGAGGCACTTAAAAATAGCTTAGAGGCGGACATAAAAAATAACCGCCTCTATTAATACCCAGCATTAACATAGGTGGTATCTCTTTTTAACAGAGGCGGTTGAAAAAAACACCTCTCAAAATTAATTAACAGAGGCGGTCATCGTAAATGCGACCGCCTCTGTTAATACTTCTATTTTCTGAGGCGGTTTTGTTATATGGGCCTGCCTCAGTCAAGGGACTGGGCCCAATATATCCAAAGGAGCCCGACTCCACCAAACCCTAAGTCATTCTATTCCTCTTTCTCTTTCACTCTTCCCTCTCCTCCCGCGCTGCCAGCTCTCTCTCTCTCTCTCTCCCCGGGCCGGCAGCGGGCTTGGATCCGGCGGAATGGTGACTGGGTGTGCCGAGCGGGCGAGCGGGACGGCCGGATCCGATGGCGGCGCATCCAAATTCGTGTCTCGGTGGTGCTCGGGGCGGCGGCGGCTCTGGGGCAGACGGCAGCGGCTCCGGAGCGGCGGTTGGCGTCGTCCCCCAGGCGGCGGAGACGGCCCCGAGCGGAGGCGGCGGCGCCGCGACCGGGCGGCGAACGGGCAGCACACGACCGGCGGCCAGCGGACGGGCGGCGCAGGCTGGCGGACATGCCCAGATGGGCTTTGGCGGGCCCAGATGGGCTTCAGCAGGCTCATGTCGAGTTTCTATTTTTTTTATTTTTTAATTCAATAACAGAGGCGGGCGGGACAACCGCCTCCGAAAATGCTTCATTTTTAGAGGCGGTTGCCTATGCCCGCCTCTGAAAATGTTTTTTCAACCACCTCTGAAAAGAATAGTGTAGTAGTGACATCAGCACAATAAAGTATCTAAACGGCCCAACAGGGCCGAATAGGTACACAAATATCGCATTGTATCCTATGAAGGAACACAAATCCCTAATCTTCACGAGGGATGGTCTGGTGATTAGCTTTCCCTTTGCACATGTGGTAAAAATAAAATTTTCGGGATTAGGGAAGCCCCTAACATCATGGCTATCACAATTGTTGATGATTCTTCTCATCATACTTGTCGGTACCTCAGGACTGGAGTACCCCCTCTTGCTATGGCAAGACTCGTGTAGTTATCCGTAACTACATCCTAAGGAGCTGAGCAGCCGGATCCCTGGGGTCCGGCTCCATCTCACCGGACCAACAGCCCCGGACCCGCTTCCCGCTCGGGACAGGTCCGGTGTCACCACGTGTCCTCGAGAAGAAAGCGCTCAGGAACAAATCGGCCGGGGACCCCGGACCCCCCGCGGGGTCCCGGACCCCCATATACTATCCGGACCCCTCACCGGGAGGGAACAGACACCCCGCATAGGGGGTCTGGAGCCGCCACGTGTCCACAAGCACGCGCGCAGCTGCCAAGCTTCCTCGGGAAGACTTGGCCACCTACCGCATTCAATGCGGGAGGCGTTAAGTGCGCTCTGCCACAGTAGAGCCCGAGGAGACTTTCGCCAGGCTGTACTGTTGATCGCGCGTTACCAAGGTACATTGTACAGCCGCTGGCGCCACTCACGCCACGCACGTCAGTCTGCTGCACCAGTTAGACACGACAACTCGGCGATGGAGTATCATAATGCCTACATGGTAGACCCAACAGTCTACGCCGCAACCTACACTGCCTCAACGGGCGCCTCGCCGATGAGACAGGAGAAGACCCCCCTCGGTCAGAGAGTCTACAGGACGATGAAGTGTATCCGGCAAGAGATTCTCCATCACTGTAGCACCACTACTGTCTAGTAAAATATACATCCTTGTTGGGCCCACCTGTCGGGGTCCGACGCCTGTGTACGCGTCCTCCTTGCTCTATAAAAGGGAGATGCCCGTTAGAGGAAGGCTCAGGTCCGAAAGGGGACTGGAAGGCAGAGGATAGACTCATCCACCGACACTAGAGCAATACTACTCTCAAGTGGACGTAGGGTATTACGCTCCGGCGGCCCGAATCACTCTAAAATCCTCGCGTGTTCTTGTGTTCTTGCCCCCAAGCTAGATAGGCCTAATCGCTTCGCGCAATCCCGAGTACACCCCCTCTGGGATTAGGCGGGTGTGTTCCGCCACCCGGCTGTGGGTACCCTAAAAAGCCCACGACAATACTCAACCCAGGATGACCCAATCGGGCATGCCATATTTGAAATGATTCCTCATTTCTGGATATGGTTTTCATAGGAACATACCCTTCAATGGGTTTTATGTATGTGTAGTACATGTCTGATGGCGATGAAGAGAGTCTTTCCACTATTTGCTATCGGTATCCGTCAAATTTAGTGATAAGCAGATATTCAATACCTTGATCGGTCTCAGTTTCTACATGGAAACCATTCGAACATATATCTTTGAAGTTCAAAAGGATGCGTTTTGAGTTGGGATACAATAATGCATCCTTCACAAAGATTTGCATACCCATAGGAAGAACCAATATGGTGCTTTCGGTGCCCACGATATGTGCAACTGCTTTCGGCAATGCTCATAATATTCCCATTTTTCTTTGTTAATGTTTGGAAAAATCTTGTTTCCCTTAGTATTGTATTAGCGGTGCCACTATCTACCAGATAGATCTCCATTTCAGCCATAGGGTCCCACGGGTTCTGTTAAACACCATGAAAGAAAAATAGGAATTTAACATAAAGCATACATTATGAGGGAAGTATTACATGGTTCCTAGGAAATATTACGAAGGTTTGGACCATCCGCTGCGTTACAAATGCTCTTCAGGAGCATACATGGCCAAACACTAATACATGCGGGCATCACATTTAACATGATATTTTGGAGATCATTCCAGGTCCCCGAATATATCAACGTTATCAAGAAAGTTTTCCTTGTTTCCACCCATTTGGACATCTCCACCGCTCATGTCGATGCTCCTGAGCTTCTAGCTTAGTGGTGAAGTGGGATTCATGTTGACGTTTCCATTTGTTCTTGCTTTGTTGGTAAAGGTCAACCAGGTGCTTAGGGGTACGACATTTACAGGACCAATGTCCCTTTGTCCCGCATCGGTAGCATTCACCCTACCCTTCCCCATTACGATCACCTTTTTCCTTCTTGGGTTCAGCTCTACCTTTGGGCTTTTGCTTTCCTTTGGCTTTGAACATGGCACCTCTTTTCCCCTTCCACTTTTCCCTTCCACAGCCCCTTTTATGGTTGCAAGAACTCTTAGCAACACTGGCATGTGCTTCAGGCATAGCCATGGAACCAGTGGGCCGAACATAATGATTGTTCATAAGAACCTCATTATGTTGTTCAATGACAGAGAATACTTTACTCAGCTTAGAGTGCTTAGTGTACTTTGAGTTCTTGTACTGCTGCTGCAGTACTATGTGGATAGAGTCTTCTCGATCATATCAGTGTCTATGATCTTCTGGCCACATAAACATATTTTTGTCAGAATCCTATGTAAAGCAGAGTTGTACATTGCCATAGACTCGAAATCTTGGAAGCGTAGGGTGATCCAGTCCTGTTGTGCTCTGGGGAGCACAATCGACTGCTGTTGGCTAAAGAGGTCCTTCAGGGATTGCCATAAAACTAGTGGATCCCTATCCGTCATGTACTCATACTTCAGGTCTGGGTGGAGATGATGTCGTAAAAAATGCAACGTACTTGCTTTAACAAGTTTTGTGCCTTCATCCTTGCCAGCTTTGGGGCTGAATGATGGTATACTCGAGGCCCATACCGTTGAGTTTGATCTCAACATCAGTAGTCCACGGAGAACACATCGAACTCCCTCTTTGTGATGTCCGACATGCCTACACAATCTATGTATATAATATATGTCAGCAACATGTAATCTTCCTGATTACTTTTAACCGAATAATATAAATTGCAACAAAATAAGTCTGAAGGATTTAATAATATAGTAAATAAACTGCAATAAACTATAGTAAATAAGTAAATAAAAATATAGTGAACTTCATGCCACTAATATTTTACAGACTTTTGGCCATGTATTTAGGGGTTGTAGTGGACTTTGGGACACTATTTCACACAAATCAGGAGCTTTGTGTAGCACAATTTGAAATGGGCCTAAAGGGATCCCATCTTTGTGCTTCATGAGCTGGCCTGATAGGTCCAACTATCCGTGGTCGTTCATCAAAATGAACAGCTTACAATTCCAGCCAAAGTATAAAAGGGTGGATCAGAACCCTAACCCTAATCCGTTTCCTATCATATCTCCCTTATCTTCTCTCCGGTTCACAAAGGAAAGGGAGGTGGTGGTGCTTGCCCTGGGTCCCATGCCCGCACCTGAGCAGGGAGGGCCAGAGGCACTCGCATGCACACGTCGGCGACGCAATCTGGCGATAACCAGCAACGGCGCTGAGTCGCCTTTGTGTCGCTGGGCGCTGCCGATGCGCCAACAACACAACACATAATTGTGCTCGTGTTCTTGTGCGAGTGCTTGTTCAAAGCAAAGTAACAGTGTATGAACAACATTTATGTTGTGAAATAACTGATTTCTCACCTTCTTACCTTTAGCTCGGTAAAACTCATGGTGATAATGTGTTAGATATCAAGTTCTCCGTTGTACCAAGACATAAACACACAACAACAGGGACACGCATATCACTACTGGATTTCCTCATTTCGCCGTGTGCCAGGGGCACTTGGCGAAGCCCATTTAGCACACGGCGAAAACTTCACCGTGGGTGGCCGACGGCGAAGCGCCGACGGCAGCCACTGGCACGGCGAAGAGGGTGTTCACCGTGTGTCATATATCGGGCACACGGCGAAAATATTCGCCGTGTGTTATTCATGGCACACGGCGAAATAAAGATAACAAACGGCATCGGCCGGAGTTGACGGCGGCGGGGTCGACTTCGCCGTGTGCCGCGGGCCCCGGGCACACGGCGAAGGGGAGAGGTTTGCCGTGTGCCTACCGTGTGACACACGACGAAGTCCTGGTTGGGACCCAGGTGGCAGCATACTTCGCCGTGTGCCAGGCCCTGTGGCACACGGCAAAGGCTGGTTAGTTCGTCGTGTGCTGCCGACTGGCACACGGCGAATTGTGGTCACTTTGCCGTGTGCCATGGGCTTGGCACACGGCAAAGTGACCAGAAACAACCTGTTTTTTTTTATTTTTTCACGTTTAAAGTACCCACTCAAACCATATATCATAGATCATATATCATAACAAGCACATGCAATATATATATATATATATATATATATATATATATATATATATATATATATATCATGACAAACCACAAATTCACAAGTCATCGCATAAATTAAGTTCACTAGTTTACAATTCCACAAATCCCTATTGAAAATCCTCCTAGCATCATCAAGTTTACATCCATATAGGCACAAATTAACAAGTTCATGGCTGAGGTGGGTCGTCGAATGGCGGTGGGGCGTTGAGCTGAGGTGGCAACATGTTTTGTACGCCCCGTGACAATTCTGGCGTATTCGATGCCGCCGATAGATTCTGCAAAAAATATAAGACAGTAAATTGCAGGTGAGACAAAAACCAAGTTCTCAAGTTATAATTCATGAGAGGAGCTTAAAGATCCAATTGCTGTAGAGAGGTCAAAGCAGGTAAAGGATCAGATGTAAAAAGAGCAACTCAATCTTGCAAGGAAAAACTTTATCCAAGAATATAACTTGGTTAACGAAAAAAATCGCAAAGCAAGAAGCTGACAGGAGCTAGCTAGATATATATATAGCGTCTTGCCTTTTTCCTCCCTCATGCCAAGATCAAAGATCTAAAGATCTAGCTTCTAGGAGAAGAAATCTCAGAACCAAAAGCTAAGACCTTCGAGCTCAGGGAAAGAAGATCCAGATACACACATATAGAAAGCAAGAAAAACAAAAATAAAACAGCACAGTGATCGACAACCAACAAACATACCTCAGATATGTTCCCATTCATTTGACCTTGAACTTGAAGCATAAGAAACCTAAAATAAATTCATGACCGCCATTAAACCATGTGACATCATCGCATTCGAGTTGTTGCTTGGGCATGGATGTGTCACATGGTTTCATGACAACCATGATAAGCATATCCATAGAACAGAAATAACACACTTCGACTAACACGCATGCTCAAGCTCAAGCTCAAGGTTAATATATATATATATAGCATATATCATCATAGGCAATATAATTTTCTATCCAAAATACTCTCCAGCGGTGGCGAGAGCGGCAAAGTGAGATACAACTACCTACCAACCTAAAATAAAATTACAAATTACTCCAATAAATCATTAATTTCTATCATAGAAAATATCACAAATTTGTAACTAATTTCTAATTTAAATGAACAAAGAGAGAGGGGTTGAGAATGCACTCACAGAGGGCACCGACGGCCGGCCGGGACGGGGCAGGGCAGCGGCACGGCCGGGACGCGGCAAGGCAGTAGGGGCCGCGCCGGGACGGGGCTGTGGCAAGGGGGGCCGCGCCAGGGAGAGGCGCATCGGGGCGGGGCGGCGCCGGGCCGGGGCCGCGCCGGGGGGGCGGGGCGGGATGGCGGCGGGCAGGGTCCGCGCCGGGAGTCCACGCCAGGGCGGGGCGGTGTCGGGGTGGGGCCGCGGCGGAGCGTCGGGGCAGGGGCGTCGGAGCGGCGCCGTCAGGGCGGGGACGGCGCGTCGGGGCGGGGGCGCGGTGGCGCGTCGGGGCGGGGGCGGCGGGGCGACACCGGTGAGAGTGAGAGAGAGTGAGTGAGAGAGGCATGCAGCAGTCTGAAAGTGCTAAGTGTAGGAGACTTCGCCGTGTGCCAGATCCAGGGCACACGGCGAAGTAATGAGTTCTCCGTGTGCCAGATCCCAGGCACACGGCGAACACGGCATTTCTATATTTCATGTGAATGAAATTTGTATTCTTTTAAATTTTTCAATGTCATTTTGGAAATTTGTTTTGAAATTGAAAACAAGACCTTAAAGTTCACTGAAGAACATGAATATAATTTTTTTTCACTCATGTTAAATCATTATTTCATGTACTAATAGTTCAAATTCATTTTATATCAATTAAAGTTGTATAAATGCAGTTAATACGTTAAAATTATCAAACAGATCCAAAAAAATGCAAAAAATTAATATGAAGTCATTTATGTTCTCTATTGCCTATATAAAAAGTGTAGAAACCAAATTCAAATTTGAACGTGTTTGCCCCTACAAACTTAACAGCGTCTTTCTCCTTTACTCAGATCTTCTTCGGGAAAGTTTGAGTTTATAAGCAGCGTACGTGACAAACACATGCGGAACTCCCTCAATTTTTTTACCATAGATTCTATGTATGATAGCATAAGAAATCGACAAATCTCATAATTTTCAGACTTCGTTTGATTTTTTAAAAATTTTACAACTATTCGGTTCTACATTCACGAGAACTTTTTGTGAACACCATTTTCGAAATGACAATGTCAACTATGACATGAGGTCTTACTGCGCACTCAAAAACACGAATATCATTTTTCCAAAAAAATTCTTCTATTATTTTATGTACTTGCAGTTCAAAATTTGACTCATCCGAAAAATTCGTTTAACAGATACACAATTTTTATATATAGTGAACATTACGACAAAAATACCAAACTTTAATACAGAGTACCAAGCAATGTCTCTGCAGTGTAGAAAAAGTTTCGAGTTTGAAAATTCAAAATTTTCAAACTGTTTGCCGTGTGGCAAGAAAAAGCACACGGCGAAGTGTCATGTTTGCCGTGTGCCCCATGCGGCACACGGCAAAGTTGAGCGCCGTCAACCTCCGTCGCCCCTCCGTCCACCTCCGTTCGCCACCTCCGCACGTGAGTGGCACGTGCACGAGGTTTGCCGTGTGTTTTGAGGACGGCACACGGCAAAGATAGTAATATGCCGTGTGTTTGGTTTTTTCCGTGTGTTCCTGGGGCTGGCACACGGCAAAGAGGCAATTTTGCCGTGTGCGTGGGGTTTGCCGTGTGTTTTATTTTGGTCACACGGCAAAGTGTGCCAATCTTTTAGCACACGGCAAATTATTTGGCACACAGCATATTAGCCGTTTCCGGTAGTGTATGTAGAGAGGAAGAGTTGTTTCTGGAAGAGGAAGAGTTGTTTGTGGATTGCTTTTCTTTTCACTGAGTTACATCTGATGAAAGAGACTTATTTATAGTAGGGAAGGCTGAGATGAATACAAATTGTACCCTGTTTGAACTCTTGAATTGCTTCTTCTCTTCTCTTAATTAATTGGCCACCATTTCAAATTCAGGTTCACATACCATTTCTCCTCCTCTTTTCACATTAATGATCACGGAGGGAAATGCGATTTGGGATTGCGTAACTACTTTTATTATCATTGTACACCTTCTCTTGGCCCAGGCCGGAACACCATGCCAATTAGGCCCTGGCCCAGGCCCAGTAACTATCCCAACCGCATGCACTTCTACTACCCCTCTCCTACTCTTCAGTTATGCTGTGAAGGCTCGGCTGCCAAGAGTAGGACGCCGAGTTCCCCGGCGAGGCGCCTCGCCGCCGCCGCCGTCCCGGTGACCCTCCGCCGGGCACCTTCCCGTTCTTCTTGTTGTTCTCCCTCACGTCTACCTTCCTGGCCGTATCTGCCTTGCCGCTATGGCCGACGCCTTCACGCTCACGGGGCCTCTGCGACGACGCCGGCTGCGACTGGGCCTGCGCGCCGCCGCCGCCCAACAGGCACCGGAACCACCTCCTGCCTCCGACCTTGTACCCCCTCTCGCTGGCGAGGTGCCGCTTCAGCGTCACGGCTCCGCTGCCGCCGCGCCTGCCGGCGGCGGCAGCCTCGCGGGAGGCGGCGGCGGCGGAGTGCTTCTGCAGCCTCCGCACGGTGCTGCACGGCACGACGTAGTACTTGTCCCCGAGCTGCAGGACGGCGTCCGGCGCGGCGACCGCGCCCGTGGGCTCCCGGAACACGTCCGGCCGCGCCACGCAGAACCGCGGGTGCCGCGCCATGACGTCCGCCGCCGGCGTGGGCCGGTCCAGCAGCTCGACGTGGCCGCCGGGGAACACCAGCTTCACGTGCTGGCCCCGCGCCGCGTTCCGGGAGCAGCTGAAACAGCTCGCCATGGCCGCCCGCGTGGCTACGACTGGCAATTAGCTAGCTGTTGGCTCATTAGCTCGATCGGTCGTCCGGCCAAGGAGCCGGTGCTCTTATAGCCAGGTGGTCGATACGTCGTGGGTGATGGGATAAATCATAGTCGTTGGTTTACCTGGCAATTCTACAACGTAGGACTTTATGTTGGATGATGGAGCAAGGTGCCAAAGATGCCATCGTAGTTGCCATTCGGTTTCTGCTTTTGTTGTTTATCGGCGTTGCATCTTGGACTCTTATGAGCTTGTGACAACAGTTTGACGATGGTAACGAGGAGGCATTGCCATTGAGTTACCAAAGCCTGACTGATTTGGGTCCAACAAACTAATACCACATTGATGATGTTGAGTATTTGGCTCCAACTGCTAGTAGAAGACTACTAGTAGCTGACAATAGTACTACTACGGAAATAGTAAAGTTATTGTGTCAACAAAGAGGCCTCCCTATTTATTTATCAATTGTTTTGCTTGAAATTTGAAAAGAGTATCCAACTTTTACTCAAGCTTAGGTTTACTTTAAGATAGCCTCAAATGTCCTGTTCTCTTTGACCGTCCCCTCACACGCGCATCGTCACCTTCTCTACGAACATTGTACAATGTCAACACCATGTTGCCGGCCACGCAGCTTTCCCCTCCATCCAATTATTAGAGTGTGTATTAGGTAAATTCATATGTAATTAGTTCAGGATTCACTGAAATCCCATGAGTGCCCTCGAAACAATGCAAAACCATCTGGCCTATGAAGATTATTCTATCTTGCATGGATAGAGGATGCAGCTAGCGGGACCTTGTGGACTTCAAACTTTTGCAGGCACTGAACCACATATTAATTGCTGTTTACCTTGTTTAAGGGTGAACGGACTCATGCTGGCCTATGCTGTGCAACTAAAAAATATTTTAGGGAGTTAACAAGGTTATGCTCAGAGTATTGTCTAGTGCACCCATCACATAAACCAGTTACCGTTGGTGCATGCAATGCAAAGGTTCATTATCTAAGTGCACTAAACACTTGCAATAATCCTACAGGAATTCAGAACGTAGGGAAGTTTGGATGCGAAACATGAAAAGGATTGGTACCCAATGCACAATGGGGAAAACTAGTATGTGGGTGGACACATGTGAATTTGCTTTCCTTTTCATTCCAAAGGCCCTCCCAGAAAATTTTCCTGTGAGAATTCAATTCTGCTAAACTCCTCTACCTATTTCCTACATTCCAAATTAAAGGAGACCTACTTTCCTTTAAAAAAATAAAGCAGGCCTCATGAACCAAGACATGCCCTTGATCTATCCGAAAATTAAAGGACACGCAGTGGGATGTGAAGCGCAGTTGTCTTTTTTGCAGTATTTTGTCAGAAAATTAAAGGCCAAATTACTAGGCTGGCTTGAGATACTGAGCCAGGCAGTACTTTGCAGTCCAGAGGCTGGATCTGCAAATTATTGCTGGATTGTCTCGCCAAGGGAAAAAAGAATCGATCAAACAGTTGTAGTGCTATGTTCAGGAATCATGTCATAAAACTTCTATTTTCCTACACATGAACCTTGTACGATAGGGGCTTATCATTTCTCTGCTGAACTAGAAAACCAGACGAGTACATGTCTGGTGCCACTTTTTCTTTTCTTCTTTTGAAGGGGAAATCTCATGTCACTTTTGAATAGTGGAGGAATGCTATAAGCTGGACAAGAGGCAGTATGTCCCCTTTGTCAGGCCAAGTACCTTGCCCTGGCAATCATGTCGTGTATTGTTTTTTTATCGAAATCTAATTTTGCGACGCGGTTTAGAGAAAAAGATACAGCCGACTGCTAAGAATTCGAGAAATGGTTCCATCAAACAATACTTTGTTATGCTAACGCAGCGCCAAACAGAATCTCGAAGTAGATGCATAAGCAAGACAGGCAGGATGCTCACAGCTGTAGCAAATTCAGCTCAGCCTGTGTTTGGGCCTCCCAAAACCAAGTAAACAAACACTAAGCCTACATGTAAGATGCTAGGCTTGCAACAAGCCCTGCCAGACGGCAAGCGAAAGCCTAAAGCTGAACCAAAAAGCATTAATGGGCCAGAATCAGTTTGGGCCCTATACCAACAAATTGGGAGCATAGAAAATTTTCACTGCATTTTGCACTCATCAAGCTGATGTTGTGCTGTCATTAGACTTCTCTTGGTAAAAGCTACCCGTTAAGGTTTTTATGTCTCCTACTTGGGACTCTTGCTAGGTATTCAGATTCTCTCAGAAATATCTCAGCTCCAAATTTTCATTTGAAATATTTTTGCTGACATACTGTCTAGCATCTTCATAGACGTTAGGAACTTCTTCTGACTGTACAACTTTTTTTTTTATAATACGCCAATGAAGCGATCATTACAGTTTGTCTGTTCCAGTTACGTCGCTTTTATTGTCTCTCCATCGATCGGTGATCCAATCCAATCCAATGCACGCCTGATGGCCCACAACAGCTGTCCACGTGGTCCAATACCAGCAACTAGTCCGAGACCATACACGTGGCAGGAGTACACGCGTCAGCCACTGATCACATTTGACGAGCACAATACCGCGCATCCAAAGCACAAATATCAGGCGCGGATGAACTTGTACATTCTTTTACCATGGCCCATGGCCTCCTTGTTAACTTACTATTACTTATAAATAATTTTTTCAAATGGGTTATGCAAGTACAAATTGCTAGATTAGAGCCCAGGAAGGAAACAAGATAACACATGAAAATAACCTATGTACATCTTTTAATGAAATTAACCTATGATCATTGACCTTTTCTTTTATATGTTGAATTGAACTTGAATATTTCGTGAGCGCAAAAATAAAAGGTGGGCGAGATGAGAGGCAGCGGTCCCAGAAATCATGTCAAGGCCATGTCTCAATCAACCTTTAACAATTTTCACATCCAGCTGGAAATGAAGAGTCAACAATCTTTGATGTCTGTTTCGAAGGGTCAGGTTGAAGACTTCAAGGGCATTTCTCTGAATAAAAATACATCCAGGGGGTGAAAGGGAGAAGGTATATGTATGTGCAAACAGCTAGTATTATTTTCACGTATACATGTGATAAGTTTTATTATTTTTTTCAAGAAGATGAATACAGTCATTCTACACCAAAACTACATCTCGTCACCCTCCACATGTTCTTACATCTAGCATCAACTTTTTGTAATATTTGCCCAGTTGAGATTCTACAGGCCTTGTGACAAAGCGCCCACATGCATGTATAACCCATCAATGATACTCCGGTTTTGTTTAATACAGAAAATGATCTTCTCAAAGGCTGTAGCTAGCATAGATAATATAATATAGTAAAACTCACAGGGCAATAAGAAAAATCAACTTCATTTGTCCCATTAAGTACATGCTGTATACGATTTGGTACTTTCATTGCTTGCGTAGGGACGAGCATGCTTAGCACATCTTATGAAATGCGTGAAATTTAATTGTGCAACTTATGGAGGAGTGGATGACCGAGATGACTTTTCATGGGTTTTTTTTTAACAGAACCGTCCAAATTAAACCGATTTAAGTGTGCTAAATATCATCTTAGAATTAATCAAGTTGGCGTGTGAGTTAGGTCCACCTTGCAAGGTTAAATCGGATCGATTCGCCGTGACTCACGGATATGAGAACCTTGATCTCTCTGTCACATCGTAGTAAAGAATTGGAATGGAATGGAATGATGATGAGATGAATATAATGATGTTACTGTTGGAGGCTTAATGTAGTCCACCATGCTTGTTCTAGATGTTGGTGCAAACCTAGTTAGTATTGTATGATAAACTTGAGCTAAAATACTGAAAGTAAGGATCCACTATTAATAGCTTTTCAGCAAAATAACTCCAGAGCCAAAGAGCTTTGCATGTCTAAATAATGGGCTAAGTATACCCATAGACGGGTAAGTCTTGCTGAGTATTAGTATACTCAGGGTTTGTTGTTACCCTGTTTTTCAGGTAGCTGCTGCTGGTTGAAGCTAACCATGATTCACACCAGTGGGCTCGATGTGACATCCTCACGACTTCGTAGTTAACATTGTTTTCAAACTGAGCTTTTATATAAATTCCACTGCATGATAAACTCTGATAATGTTTTTAAACTCATTTTTTTGTAAAGCTTTGCTTTGTATTTTATATCTAAAAACTTCTGTCTACTTGTAATCATCTGTGCTCGTCTTCGCGCGATACTTCCAGTGTTTTCAATCCTTAACCCAACAGGCTGCCGGATTACACCGTTTTAAGTGCGCAGTTACTTGATTAACACTTAAGATGATAGTTAGCGCACTTAAACCGGTTTAATTTAGGTGGTTTTGTCACACATAGGTACCTAGGGAGAGACATGCATACTAGGGTTTCATACAACTCCTAGAAACGTAAATGCACAAATACTTAAATAAATATTGAATATTGAAATTAAGGGTTATGCTCCGGGGCTTGCCTGGGTGAACACTATATCAGTGTTAGTACTAGCAAGGCCTTGGGCCCTTCCGACCTTGGGCCGGGTCTTCAATTGCTCCAGCTTGACAGCATCTCTGGCCCAAGCATGCACTCTAGTCAGTCCTTCCATCTTCAGGATACGTTCACCAATGCTGTCTTGTGGTTCGGTTCCATCATCATGTGCTTCACGTCCGCGCATCATACATCTAGCGTATCTAAATGATATGTAACGATGCAAATGCATGAACTTAAGGAAAACAACACAGGATGCATGAGTGCTCATGATGCAAGACAATGCGATGTGATTAACAGAAACAATAAGGTTGGGCAATCATTTACCGAGCAACACAACAAACCAATAAGCTTAAAGGGAAAAAGGGTTGGTGCTGCAATACGAGAGTTCATTCAATTTATTTTAGCATGAAGGGTTTCCTCCAAAAAAGCATTACTAAACTCGTTTAGAAAAACAAACAATACTATAAATCAAGAAAGATTAACTATAGACTTTATTTAACTTAACAAGCAAACATAAGCAAGCTAACAAAAATAACCACTAAACTGGTTCTCAAAGGGTTAAAAAGATTTACACAGGAGTAACACAATTGTTGAATTTAACCATGCAGAAAACAATTACTTAGCAACACTTTTTAAAATACAGACTATAGCTGGGAACTAAACAATTGCAAAAACTTAACTTAAGGACATGATCTAGTAAAACAAAACTTACCAGCAAGCCAAGATATTGACAGAGCATGCAACAAAAATTTACGATCATTTATTGATAAAAAAGTATTTATTTTAGCTCTAACAAGTTAAACTGGACAAATAAAGATCTACGAGCATGCACAAAGCCTCTGAACATGAAATTTTTACAGTGACCTACACATGTCAAGGGTAGGCTACTGCATAAATTTCATAATTATTAGACAACCAGAACTGCAGATACAAAATAAACAAGCATAAACGAGCATTAAACATGATTAAAACAATGCATCATAGAAACCTTAACCAAAGAGCAGGTTTTATATTTTTCCTAAGTACTGCATGCCAAAATAAAATTAATCCAACTGGTTTTATATTTTTAGCATGCTCCTAAATTCAGATATGCAATTAACAAGCTACAAACACACTTATCTTGCATAATTAAAACTGCACAGAAAATTTTATCAAACCACACATTTTATGATTCTATCACACAGATCATGAAAATATGAAGCTAACAAAACAAGTTTTGCATTTTTAGCATTTTTCTACTATTTTCTATGAATTTTCAAAGTTTGCAGCTAATTTAAACAATTTTGGAAACCCTAAACCGTAAACCAGGGGCTGACGGCCAGACCCCCACAAGTCAGTGGGAGGCCACGGGCCAGCTCCCAGGTTGCCACAGTGCGAGCACGCCATGCCCATGGCCGGCACGGCGCCGGCGGCGGCGTTCCCACCGGCGCGGGGCAAGGAGGTAGGGCGGAGGGGCACGGGCACGGCCCACGGAGGCCGGTGGCTCCGATGCGCGCGACGGCGACGCGCGAGCCCGCGTAGGAGCGGGCCGTGATGGGCGCCGGCGGCGGTAGCGCCGGAAGGAGAGGGGAAAAGGGTCGGGGAGGAAGAGGAGGGCGCGGAGAAGCTCACCGCGGGCTCGATTTGGGCGGAGGGAGGCCGGAGAGGGATCGTCGGCGAGAGGGAGGCGAAGCTCCGGGCAGCAACAATGGTGCCCGGCGGTCGGGAGGCCGATTCGGCCGGAAAGTGACTCAATCGAGCTCGGGGACGTGTGGAGGTGGTGAGGGACGTGGTTGGGGAGGTGCTTGCTGAAGGAATCGACGGACAATGGCGCGAGCTGGCCGGAGCGGCGACGGGGGCGCGCCTCTGCCCCTGCTTGGCACGGGCCGACCGGAGGAAGAAGAAAGGCGGCTCGGAAGGGGAATGACACTGGGAGCGGATAAGGGCGGCCTGCGGGGTGCGAGGAGCGTCGTGATGGCCGACGCGTGGAAGAGCAAGCGCCGAGGTGCAGTCGCCGGCATGGGCGAGTACGGCAAACAGGAGAGGGAGCCAGTAGCACAGTGAACAATTTCAACTAAATTTGAGCCGATTTTGACTATCTATAACTCCAAATTTCATTTTGGAACTTGAAATTTGATTAAAATGAAAGTTGTAGAGGAAGAAGAGATCTACAACTTTGATGATGAACAAAAGTTGAATTGAGTTTTGGATTAGGGAGAAAATGGTATTAAAGCCCGGCTAGGATTGATTAAACAAAGCCAGCTTGGTTAACACTAATGACCCCGATTAAGCGATAATTAGCGGCTAATGTACAAGATTTACACCAGGGGTGTTACAGTTTTCATAGTGAAACAATTGAAGTAGAGAGGTGAGCCGGACACTAATACATTTTTTTAGATACTCAAACTTGTCCCGCTATCTCAACCAGTTCTCTAACTTGTCATGATGTATCAATTGAAAGAATTGAACATGCCACATCGATGGTGCATTTTACTCTTTTAACTCTTTTTTTAACTTCGATGGAAAAGAGGATGGATGGTTGTATAGTTATACTAGGTGATTCCCCGCGTGTTATTGCGGGATTTGAGAGAGTTTTTTTGATAAACTATGATTGGGAGAGGCTGGGAGCTGAGAAGTCAGACGATGAGCTGAAACCCATCAACAGTGGCACTCTCTAGTTATGATCATTATGTGTGATACTACTAAAAATATTTTGTATATGACCGGCGAACTTATTGCAATAGGCTTTTCTTAGAAATAAAGTTGTTGCATTACGGAAGAATATAATAAAAAGGTAGTGGAATATTATATCGAGTTACGTTAGTTATAGAAAAACGTAATGGTTAATGAAATATTATGATGTCCATATGCCATGTATATTGATATGTTGCAAATAGTAACAAATAGCACTGGTATAATCTGCAAGAAAAAGATTGTCAGTTTGTCATATATATGAATAGTTTAAGATAACCCTCCATGTTATCGTTTTCTCCTGGTTGATTGAGAGAAGAGAGAAATAGGAACAAATACTTCTTAGTGGGGACCAACTAAACTATATAGGTTTTACAGATTTCATGACCCGAAGGAGGTGGTGTATACATAAGAAATAAGAGAAACTCTAGAACATGTGAAACAAAACCAACTTCTTGATACGGAAAGTTAAGAGTTTGAAGTAGTTGTGAAGTTTCTTTGAATGTTTATAATAGAATTTTTTATTGCTGATAATTGGTTCTCATAACATGATCAAATAGCTCAACTTGCACATACACATTTTTATATGCATTTCTGAATAATGGTTACAAATAATTCAGTGTGAGGTGAATGGAAATTTAGGTGGTTTCAAGTGGATTTCTCTTGAAATGGAATTTCAACTCACTGTGCATACTCGATTTTACTACTCCTCTCTACAATCCTAGCGGAATTGTCGAATTCAAGTCCAAAGTGGAAAACGAGTGTCGCTGTCAAACTCAGTTTAGGATCTCCCTTGAAATTCAGTATTCGGCCAGGACAAACACGCAAAACGGGCCTTCCTGCCCACGGCCCCTCTCTCTCTCTCTGATTATAATTTTGGGCATTAATTGCTCGCCTCCTCCCCTCCCCTCCTCTCCCTCCCATCCGTGTCGTCGCCTATCCGATCTGCCACCTCCACGCCGTCTCGCACGTTCCTTCCCCAACTTCCGCAGCGCAGGCGGCTCCCCGCGCCGCGATCCAGATCCAGGTAGCTGCTCTTTCCCCCTCGATCTCGCCTCCCCTACCTCCCCCTCCCCTCCTGGGCACCCGCCGCTGGTTTGGAGGAGTTTGATCCGTGCGGGCTGGAGCGGATCCCTTCCGTCGCTCGAGCAACGCCTCTCTTCCCCCGGCGCCACTGGTTTGGAGCTGATCCGTCCTGCGGGCTCGTGCCGAGAGCCCTGAAATCCGTGTCTCAATTTCGGGGGGCTCGGATTTACTCTGCCTGCTGCGGATTCGATCGCTGCGCGTGGTGGAGTGCTAATCTCTATCTGTTTCCCGACATTTTACCCCCCTGGGCCGGAGTGGCGGAGTGTCCAAGTGATCTGCGTGGGTTAGGGTCTTGGGGAGGCGAGGATCAGTTGTTTTTCTCGGTTCTGATGGCTCGGTTGCTGTTGCTCGCTGCAGGTTCTTCAGCATGGGTCTGGTGAAGGATAGCGCCGACATGGAGGAGGGAACCCTCGAGATCGGCATGGGTGAGTCACGAGCCCGCTCGACGAGATCCGAGCTTGCGCAGTGTGTCCTAGGCTCTTTAGTTTTGTGATCAATTTCGGATGTTGACGTGTTAATCGAGTCACGGTGGCTGTGTGCTGTACGGTCGCACTGGTGGTAGCATCAATATCTTAGATATGTAGGGATGATTTACGCTTTGAGAAGTTAAACACCTTATTTGCAATTGAGCTTAAGTTACAAGATAATAGGTTATTGACTATGATGATAGTTTGGTATGCATTACCAATGCGTTGAATTTTGTAATGTGTTGTGTTCTTAGGTAGGTTGCCCTAAAAATAAGTCAATTCACAGTACCAGGGCTTTGTCGAAGCATACAACCATAGTGCACCTGTGGGGATGCATCTAGTTCATTTTAACATTTATATTTTGTAGCCTTGGAGTTTCAATTATACAACCAGTCATCAAGTTTGGCACTCGGTCTTTGCTAGATCATGCTTTTAGTATAAACTTGATCGTTTTTTTGCCAATTGTTTTAGTATAAACTTGTTTCAATTATGCAACTAGTCATCAGGTCAAACTTTTTTTTTGCCTCATTAGAACTAATGCTGTTTGCTGAGTTGTCATTCTGTGCTACACGCGTTTTAGGCTACCTAACAAAGATGATGTGTACTAGTTAGTAATTTGCTCTATATGTGCAGAGTACAGGACGGTCTCTGGTGTGGCCGGACCTCTGGTTATATTGGACAAAGTAAAGGTGTGTATAGTTTTCTTAAATATGCTGCTAATTAACCTGCAATTTTTTAACAATTCAGTCTACTAGCCTCTTATACTCAATTTGTTTGCTTGCATATCCATCTTTAGGGCCCAAAGTACCAGGAAATCGTGAACATCCGACTCGGAGATGGCACAACTCGCCGTGGTCAAGTTTTGGAAGTTGACGGTGAAAAAGCTGTTGTGCAGGTTACTTCTTTTACTCATTTTCTTTATAACATAACATTTCCATTTTGATTCTGAGGTCCATTATGCAGAAAACGGCAAGCTTTTATATTGATGTCTGTGAATGAACTGCTTTGTTCATCAGGTCTTTGAAGGAACTTCCGGAATAGACAACAAATACACAACTGTGCAGTTCACAGGCGAGGTATCTTGTCAAATTTGCTGTTTATGTACTGATAAAGTGTTTAGCAGGCAAAACTCTTTGAATTAGGTAGTTTGGATTTGGTGATCTAGCTCATAAACAAAATGCACATATTATTGATATCTATATCTAGTTTAACCATGAAGCTATTTATAGTCATGTTAATTGAGGAAGGACAATTGGATAACATTGGAAGAATGAAGTGTACATGATCTTCCAGATTGAAATTTAACAGTGACATCGTTTTCTTTCTCCTTGTTTGTATATATATCGAGAAGTTGCCACCTTGTTTGCTTAGTGACTATATGTTACTTTTCTTCACAGGTTCTGAAAACTCCTGTATCACTTGATATGCTTGGGCGCATTTTTAATGGTTCTGGAAAACCTATTGACAATGGCCCCCCGATATTGCCTGAGGCCTATTTGGATATCTCTGGTAAGTAATTTCTGAGTACTAGCATGCTGTTAATGTCTACGTTTCTCATAGTGGAGTGCATGATCATTGTGGAGAGGTCGCTTTTAGAATTTTTGATGGTGTTAAATCAATGAATCCTTGTCTTCCATTTTTGTGTAATAATGTACACTGATGTTTATTCCAGGAAGCTCTATCAACCCCAGTGAGAGAACCTATCCAGAGGAGATGATCCAAACGGGGATATCCACCATTGATGTCATGAACTCTATTGCTCGTGGTCAAAAGATTCCTCTCTTTTCTGCTGCTGGTCTCCCTCACAATGAAATTGCTGCTCAGATTTGTCGTCAGGCTGGCCTTGTGAAGACATTGGAGAAAGGCAAGCATGCAGAGGTAGCCAATGTCCTAATTACAAACCCCATCGACCACCCGAAAAATCTCTATTTTCCATATTCCAAATAAATGTAAAAAAGTGCAAGCAATTAAAAAGGAAAAGGAGTTTCACATAAAGGTGGATAGGCTTAACATTTTATAGCCTGGTAGGAATTCTGCTCGTATATTGCCTTAAGTAGGTTATGGTGCCTGACAGTTTTCTCATATCTGAAAATATAGTTTTCATTGGTCCTAATGCACTTATTCTCTATTCTGCGAGGGCAACATTTTTTTATAGTGTAAATGCATGCTTTACATGTTCAACCACGGCTTAACTGGTTCTGCTTTTTTATAATCTGCAGGGTGGTGAGGATGACAACTTTGCTATTGTGTTTGCTGCTATGGGAGTGAACATGGAAACGGCCCAGTTCTTCAAACGTGATTTTGAAGAGAATGGTTCCATGGAGCGGGTCACTCTTTTTCTGAATCTGGTACTTACAGTGACTTGCTATACAGAGTCATTTATCGTTTTATTTCTTCTAAGAGTGCTATAATTGATTCTACAAGGATTTAGAAAAAAAAAGCATGGATCTACTTAATGATAATCCAAATATACCATTAAAATTGACCTAATTAATGCCTAGCAAAGCATATTCTTAATGCCATGATGTCTGCTTTACAGGCGAATGACCCTACCATTGAACGTATTATCACCCCTCGGATTGCACTTACAACAGCAGAATATTTGGCGTATGAATGTGGGAAGCACGTACTTGTCATCTTGACAGATATGAGCTCCTACGCAGATGCACTTCGTGAGGTATTAAGCTTTGAGATTTATCATGTCTTGTATGGAAAATTCATAAGGACATTGTGAATCATGATCTCTTTGTTGCAAATATTTGGTGCTGCTATGTTTTGTTACTGACGATCTCCCTGATCTTTTATGTAATTGATTCATGAGTTGTGTAGCATTATAGCTTCACTGCATGCTGGAATTTATTATCCATGTAATTGTGGCGTTTGTGTTGGAATGAACTAAAAGAAAGCTTTGGTGCCATAAATCTTGTAGAAACTTTGAATGTGCATTCTACACTGCCCTAAATGGCTAAATGGATGCTAGCAAGATGCCTTGATGTTTCTATTAGCTTGTGGTCTTTCCCCCAGTACTTAGCTTTTTATGTTTTTATTAGCTTTGATGGTATTTTTTTAGATCATCATTAAGCAACCCAGACTAGTTCTATTATAGTCTTGCATGTCCCTTTTTATATCTTTATATATCTTTAACACTTGCGTTTAGCTAATAAATTGGTAAGTTGATGTCTTGTGTCTTATAATGTTAAATGGGTTGTGCTTATTTGTAGGTATCTGCAGCTCGAGAAGAGGTGCCGGGTAGGCGTGGTTATCCTGGGTATATGTATACTGATTTGGCAACAATATATGAGCGCGCTGGGCGTATTGAAGGAAGATCAGGCTCCATTACCCAAATTCCCATTCTAACAATGCCTAATGATGGTTAGTACTGAAATTAATTGCTTTTCTAATATTTATTGTTACTATGCCTTATCCTTAATTCCTCCAATCGCAAAACTTTTTAACTTTGGCGGTTTGGCCATCAATCCTAAAAGCTTATATAGATTGACAGTACATGATTGAAATTGCTAGATTCATTATAAAATATGTTTTAATAGTTTATAGCTTTTTCATTTAAGATTATATGTATATTGCTAGTCAAAATGAAAAAGGTGACTTAGGAACAACCTATATGGACTTGTATTTGTGACTGGAAGTGTTGGTTTTGTACACTTTTGTTCTAGTTCAGCGTGAACCAGTTTTGCTTCTATTTGTCTGAGCTGACTCCACAGCCTACTATGGCCAAATCATTTTCGTCTGACCCAGTAGACCAATTTTAAACTAGTATCTGGTTGCATTTATATTTGTCATTATCATGCATTTCACTTTCTTGGCTATTTAACTCAAATATACCGTGTCTCCTAAACAGATATCACACATCCTACTCCTGATCTTACGGGATACATTACTGAGGGACAGATATACATTGATAGGCAGCTCCATAACAGACAGGTGCTTTTGCATGTTCCTTTTTTTTTGGAGTTATCAAATGGTTACAGCTTCACGTGGGGCAACTCTGGAATTAGTTATAGCTCTCATTTAGCATTTGTTATCCCCCCCTTCCTCTCATATTGATGCCTCAAGAAATAAGATGTGTAATGTTTCCTTTCTTTTCACTTTTCTTATTTTATATATACTAGGGAAGATGTACATGCCACAGGCACGTATTTAATTTTTCTTCCATCAAGCAATGATGTTATTTATTTTCTTTCCAAAAATAATACATATCTTTCTTTTCCTTCCATAAAACAATGATGTCAATTAATATCATTCCAAAACCATCAAGCAACAATGTCATTTATTTTTCTTCTAAATAATACACGTCTTTCTTTTCCTTCCATAAATAATGATGTCAATTATTGTCCTTCCAAAAGAAAAAATGACGCGAATTATGGGGCCAATGTATGTGCAAAGGAAAGTATGTGTATGCTAATGGAAAATAAAGACGTGAGTACAAGAGGTGGGTATAGGAAATTGCTGGTGTAAAAAGTAATAGGATTTTGGTGGAAAATATGGACGAAACCAATCTCCCCCTCCCTTTCGTCAAGCTTTTTGGCATGACAAGTGGGGCCTCCGTGAGGGGTACGGTGGGCCTAATCTTGGTGTGAAATATTTTCAATTGTTTCAACTTTTATAGTATAGACTGATGTGATGGCATATTACTTTCAGATTTATCCACCTATCAATGTGTTGCCATCTCTCTCCCGATTGATGAAGGTAAGATAAGTTTTCTGTATGCTGTCACTCTGTCAGCATTTATGCAGAAGGCTAGTTCTAAGAACAGCTGAACTACTCCTGCAGAGTGCTATTGGTGAGGGTATGACGCGTCGGGACCATTCCGATGTATCTAATCAGGTACCTATTTTGAATTCAGATGCTTGGTTTTCCTTCAATCTATGATGTGTAAGACGAATTGAAATGTAACCTTTTCTGTTCAGCTTTATGCCAACTATGCAATTGGAAAGGATGTCCAGGCTATGAAGGCAGTCGTTGGAGAGGAGGCACTCTCATCTGAGGATCTGGTCTGTTGCGAGTGAAATACATTCATAAGTTGGTGTCTTTATAAGTCCAAAACCTAATGATCAATTATTTTATGTCTTGCACAGCTTTACTTGGAGTTCCTCGACAAATTTGAGAGGAAGTTTGTGACACAAGGAGCATACGACACGAGGAACATCTTCCAGTCCCTTGATCTTGCATGGACATTGCTTCGCATCTTCCCACGCGAGCTCCTCCACCGTATCCCTGCAAAGACCTTGGACCAGTACTACAGCAGAGACGCTAACCACTGATTGTTGATCAGGGTTCCAATGTTTTGGCAAGTGCAGCTTTGAATAAATTGAACAGATTGGCCTTGTGGCCTTTTTGCTGTATTTATCTATAGTCAGGTCCAATTCTTTTCCGTTGGTGAGCGCAAGTTATTTGTAGATGACTCGGTCACGGCGACATTTGTAATATTATGTTATGTATCGCTATATCATACACTTGAGTTATTTGTTTCACCTGCAATAACTGTTAGCAAGAGCATTCTGGGCCAGGATGTTCGGACGCACTGGTTGTATCTACATTTGTGAATGAATAAAGGAGGGGAAATAAACTGCGGCAACACAGATGCTGCCTAACATTGTTGAATGTTCTCTTTCGGTTTGCTATTTTAACTACAGGTTCTGATGATGCTTGTGTGATGTGTAAATAAGCTTTTAATTGGAGGCCTCCCTCAAGTTTCAACTGTTTGCTCCGTGACAAGTTGGTGGCAGTATTTCAAATGCTTGCGTGTACGGCGCACTGTGACTTAGGCCCCGTTTGGTTGCGCGGTGTAAAAATTTTGAAAAGGCATCTTTCTACATTTGAAGTACTAAACATAGACTAATCACAAAAATAATTACAGAACTCGTCTGTAAATTGCGAGACGAATCTAACGAGCATAATTAATCCGTCATTAGAGGTTGTTACTGTAGCATCACTGTAGCAATTTAGCGTCTGATTACAGCCTAGTTAGGTTCATTAGATTTGTCTCGCCATTTACAGACAGCAGTCGCAATGCTTTTTTTTTCGTCTAGATTTAAGTCTCCATGCGGGTGCCGGAATTTTTTTTTGGAATTTTGGTTTTTGGAACTGAACACGGGCTTATTTAGCGTGCAGAGGAG
Source organism: Panicum virgatum (assembly GCF_016808335.1). Taxonomy (NCBI): domain Eukaryota; kingdom Viridiplantae; phylum Streptophyta; class Magnoliopsida; order Poales; family Poaceae; genus Panicum; species Panicum virgatum. Next base: position 34,352,863 of record NC_053148.1, on the reverse strand, counting down.
AAAAGTGTGTTTTCTTGGGTTAGCAACCACGCCTAATCCTAGAGGCAATGTTAGGCTAGGCGGTTTCTAGGCGGTGACCCATCGCCTAGAGCCTAGGTGTTTTTAGGCGGTTTTCTAGGCGGTGTTGTACATGTATATATACCTTCCTATACACATCAATTATATCTCTAAAAGAAAAGAAAATCTAAAGACTAGTGGGGGCAGTGGGCCTAAAGTTGGACAAAAGGCCCATCAAAGCAGCACAACTCAAGTCCCAACCCTAACTCTACCTTATCTCCATCCGATGCCTACTCCACCTGACCACCTCTGCTTCCTCCTCCACCTGCCTCTTCCTCTGCTGCGCAGCCGCCACCGCCGCCTGCCTGCTCCTGCCTCCTCCTCCGCTGCCCAGACCGCCGCCCCACCCTCCCCTGCTTCCTCCTCCGCTGCCGTCGCCCTCGCCGGCGCGGATTGATTCCGAAGCCTCTCCCCCGCCCATCCTTGCCTCCTCCTCCGCCGCCGCCACAAGCCGACCTCCCCGCCGCCGCTGCAACCTCCTCCGAGCCTCTGCCGCCGTCGCCCGACGTCCCAGCCCGCCTTCCCTTCGCTGTCGACGTGGGGGCATCGCCTAGGGCACCGCCTACCTCCTAGGCGAGGCGGAACCCCTCCGCCCAGCGACTAATCCCGCCTAGGCGAGCGTGGAACGCCGCCTTGTTGAACATTGCCTAGAGGACGTTGGGTTGTTCGTTGCTGTTGATTTGGCTGTGCTCTCGGTTTTGGGTTGTTGGTTTGCATTTAGGCGCAATACTAGGTAAATGTCTTTAGAAATTCTTTATGTGATAAAAGTTGCAACAAAATATTGTTTTCTTGAAATAGGCATTATTTTTCATCTCCCAAATATATGTCTATAAGGCATGGGACTATTCGACTGGCCGGGGCTGTGGCTGGTGCTGATCTATTGTGAGAAAAAAATACAACTGGGCGGTTGGCTGACAAGCTAGCTGAACAGAGTGAATAGTAGTACTATTGACTAGCATATGATAATATTATTAGTTCAAATATAATATGCATTATGACATAATTTTTTGAAGCTAGTAGCATGAATTTTATGTTGTTAATTTGATCTCGTTTGACCAACCACATTTTTAAATGTTCCACCATTCATCTAATGATCTAGCCCGGCTTTACCTAAATACCTGATCATGAGCAGACCTCAAGCAAGATATATCGTATGATCATTCGATAAACTTTTCAAAATCATCATGACGGTGTAACATCTTTAAATGCAAATGTAGAAACTTTTAGTTCACCAAGCGCACTCCTGGAGGCCGGTTAATCCAACAAACTCCTATGTTTGCTAAAATATAATCTAGAAAGCTTGCACCGCAGCACATGATATGCCTGTGATTTTTACAGCAATTTTTCAAGGAAAAACTTACTCAAAAAATGGAAAAAACTACAGTTTTACCAAACTAAACAAAAGTCCAAACGAAGCCTTCTTTAAAATCTACAGGCGTTTACCTCATTTATTCAGTTTCTTTCTTTCTTTTACGAGGAATGGAATAATCACTGCCTCCTCCCGGGCCTCGAGCCGCGTGTCCCGTCCCCGTCTTAACTACTCGCACTTGCCCACCGGCCGCCGCCTCCCTCGCCCCGCCCATCCCACTCTTTTCCCCGTCCAACGCCACCGGGCCGCGCACCCATGGCGAACCCCGGCGGCGGCCTGCGCCCCCGCCACCTCCTCATCTTCGTCGCCGCCGCCGTGCTCTGCGCCGTCTCCTCCCCCGCCGGCGCCTTCTACCTCCCCGGCGTGGCACCCCGCGACTTCCAGAAGGTGATCCACCGACCCATTCCCTGCCTTCTCGCCCGCATGTTTCCCCGCTTCCTCTCCCTGTCCGATCCAGCGGTAGGTGTTTGTTCTCTGGTTGTCGGCGCCCGCGGATCTGGCAGTGCTGGGAGGAGCGGCCTCAGATCTGGCTTCCGGGACGCGCGGGGAGAGCAGTGGGTGCGCACGTGGTTTAGGGTTTAGGGTCATTGCATTTGGTGTGCACGCGTGTTCTGGGCGTGTTTTTTTTTTTTGGGGGGGGGGGGGGGGGGGGTTATGCTGCGCGCCCATGCCGGGGCCTGAGAGGGTTGGGGAGTTTAGCTCTTACGTTCCTTGCGTCGCCCCTGACGCTGATAACATGTTTTTCGTCATTCGCTGCGGACTGTAGTGTTGCATTTTGCATAGCTCGATTTAGTGGTCACTGGGAATAACAGTGAATTTTGGAAAATACGGAGTTTCTAGTGTTTTCTTGTTTGCGTTCATGTGTGATAACGTATACACTGCTGTGGTTGTATATGTTGCTGCTTGATTTTGTTGTTGTTTTGTCATTGACAAATTGAGCTTAATTTGGCCTGTTAGCTAAGTGGGTGTATGGGGGTGGAGTAGATCACTCATCAATCATAAGTTGTCACCAATTGCAGTTTCCTTCAGTCGGTTTCATTAAAGATTAGGCATTCGAGTGGCAAGTACTGGAGGACTTTATAGTGAGCTGAAGCATTGCCTTCATATAACTAGCTAAATCTGTATCATTTTTGCTAATTAGCGAAGAGACAATTCATTGCTAGCAAACGTGCATAAGTTAATGGTATCTTGTTTTATTGATATAGCTTTCATTCTACTTACTGGAGTTGCTCTCTAAGACGAAGGTTTGGGATAGCCAAAAATTCTAAAGAACTATGATACACATGAAATTGATCTAGTTCCATGATTCTATCACAAGTGGATTTGGCAGAGTGCATGCATTGTGTCTGTTTGTTAATGAAGTTTGAATCTCTTGGTTCAATGCTATTGAAAATGCTGCATTGGAGTGTTGATCCACCAGGTGAGGCTTTGCCTGTAGAGGATTGTAGGTAGTTGGTGGTTAATGCCTCACATAGTCAAAGTGTAATCACTATGGTAGGTTTTAGTCAAAGTGTAAATCACTATGGTATGTAGGAAATACGTAGATAACTTATACACTATTTTATAATTCAACCAACAGATGGATTTTTCTCTTTTGACTTTTACATTGTGTATTTGTTTTATCCATTGCAAGCTTGTTGTCCTGATATCCACTGATTATGATATAGGGATGATTGTTATTTGATCATAGAAGTGGTGACTCCATACTGCCCAGAATATAAACAGAATGCCAAATATTTGTATTCTAGTATGAATTCTTTATGACCACCCACTGTGCAGGATGATGAGCTTCAGGTGAAAGTCAACAAACTGTCATCTATAAAGACACAGCTTCCATATGACTACTATTTCCTGGACTACTGCAAACCTGAGGCGATTAAGAACAGTGCTGAGAACTTGGGTGAAGTCCTTCGTGGGGACCGCATCGAAAATTCTGTCTATAATGTAAGGGCATGAAACCTTTTCTTTTATACTTAGTTCAAGTAAAAAGAAGGGGGATTGCTTGACAAAAATACAAAATACTTTGGGAACCTGTTTGATCAGCAGTCATTTCATTCTTGATTAATACAGTTCAAGATGAGGAGGGATGAGAGTTGCAAGATTGTTTGTCGAAAGAAGCTTTCTCAAGAAGCTGTGAAGAATTTCAAAGAAAAAATCGATGATGAATACCGAGTTAACATGTAGGTTTCAAGTTAAAGCTGTTTTTTTTTTATTTTTAATTGTCAGTAAACAATGTGACCATCTGGTAAGTAGAATTGAGTTTTTTCTGCTTCAAATTTGTGCATATGAGATTTATCACTCTATTTTCTCACTGTCATTTGCTCATTCGATTGCCATGTCCGTGAGATATTGACTGTGCATGAATTATCTCACTATATGTTATGTTCAGTACTGTGCCTAACTGAATTTATTCTGTTTAAAAAACTTGTGCATGTTAGGATTCTAGATAATCTCCCAGTTGTGGTACCTAGACAGACACGGGAAGGAAGCCAAACACCAAGCTTTGAGCATGGTTACCGAGTTGGTTATAAGGTGAGCATAACAAATTTATGTCTCACAAGTTAAACATGAATTAGTTAAAATATTTATTGGATACCTTATTTGATTTGAATGAAATATTGCCAGCTCAAGGATGACAAGTATTATATCAACAACCACTTGAGTTTTAAAAGTTAAACATGAAATAGTTTAAATATTTGTTCGATACCTTATTTGATTTGAATGAAATATTGCCAGCTCAAGGATGACAAGTATTATATCAACAACCACTTGAGTTTTAAAGTCTTGTACCATGAAGACCAAACTTCTCCCGATGCTCGCATTGTTGGGTTTCATGTGATTCCCAGCAGGTATGTCATGTTTCATGATCTTTAGCTTGCATAGTAGATGTTTGCAAGTTACATTTTCTCTTCACCGATTTCCAATATTTTGTTCTTTCTGCTTACAATGCTTCCCACTTCCATCAGCATATCAACTATGAAGTCATCTATATTTGATTACTTCTTTCTGCTCATCTGTTACAGCATCAAGCATGAATATGGTGCCTGGGATGATGCTAATCCCACAGCGCAAACTTGCAATGCTAACATTAAGATTACACCTGGTAGTCACACTCCTCAAGAGGTGGCCCCTGATGCATATGTAGTATTCTCTTACGATGTTACCTTTGAGGTATATAGCTCATTTCTCAAAGATTGTGACAGAGATTGTTGTTCCCCAATTTTGATTAATTTTGAATTGACCTATTGCAGGCTAGTGATATCATATGGGCATCTCGCTGGGATGTCTACCTTCTTTCTAGCGATAGCCAAATCCATTGGTTCTCAATTGTTAATTCATTGATGATTGTCCTATTCCTGTCTGGTATGGTAGCCATGATCATGATGAGAACCCTTTACAAGGACATAGCGAACTATAATCAGCTTGACAATCAGGATGAGGCCCAGGAAGAAACTGGTTGGAAGTTAGTGCATGGTGATGTATTCCGGCCTCCTGTCCATTCAGGCCTCCTTTGTGTTTACGTTGGCACTGGCGTGCAGTTCTTTGGGATGACACTAGTGACCATGATGTTTGCGCTACTTGGATTCTTATCGCCTGCAAACCGTGGAGGACTCATGACTGCTATGGTCCTTTTGTGGGTGTTCATGGGTGTACTGGCAGGATACACCTCATCTCGCCTGTACAAGATGTTCAAAGGCACTGAGTGGAAGAAGATCACCCTCAAAACTGCCTTCATGTTTCCTGGTATTATCTTTGCGGTCTTCTTCTTTTTGAATGCCCTCATCTGGGGTGAGAAATCATCTGGTGCAGTTCCTTTCGGAACAATGTTTGCTTTGTTCCTCCTCTGGTTCGGCATCTCTGTGCCACTGGTCTTTGTTGGAAGTTTCTTGGGATTCAAGCAGCCAGCCATTGAGGACCCAGTGAAGACAAACAAGATTCCCAGGCAAATTCCCGAGCAAGCATGGTACCTGCAGCCAGCTTTTGCAATACTTGCTGGTGGTATATTGCCATTTGGGGCTGTCTTTATTGAGCTCTTCTTCATCCTGACATCGATCTGGCTGAACCAGTTTTACTACATCTTTGGCTTCCTCTTCATAGTCTTCATCATCCTCATTGTGACCTGTGCTGAGATCACGATTGTGCTATGCTACTTCCAACTATGCAGCGAGGATTACCACTGGTGGTGGAGGGCATACCTGACTGCAGGCTCATCGGCGCTCTATCTGTTTGCTTATGCTATCTTCTACTTCTTCAACAAGTTGGAGATCACAAAGCTTGTCTCAGGCATCCTGTACTTTGGTTACATGCTGATCATCTCTTATGCCTTCTTCGTGCTGACTGGTACCATTGGCTTCTATGCCTGCTTCTGGTTCGTGAGGAAGATCTATGCTTCTGTGAAGATCGACTGATAGAACCAGTCTCTAGAGAAACTTAGAGCACCTTGTTTCCAAGGTATGGTTGCAACATCGTGCATGCTGCTGCTCGGTTGACATGTAAAGGAAACTGGGATTTGAGATGGGATTCCATGGTTTTGGTAGAATATGTGTAGTCTATTAGGAGTAAGAACTGCTGGAAGTTTAAGTGAGATCTTGATACGTGATGATCAACATGGATTTTGTACCTTTAAAGATATTGAGTGCGTCTTGTTATATGCCTTATCGTGATTTTCTTTGCCTGTTCCACCTCACCTCGTGTTTGGTATTGTGCTCTGAATAGGTGGGCATGCTTTCCCATGGGCTGTGGGTTTGAAATCTTGATGCTGCTAATATTTCACTAGTATGTCAACCGTCGTGGCCGTGCAAAAACATAGGGTTTCTGATCGCTGCCTGTTATGTGGAAAGTGCTTTGCATGTTGCATGGGTCAGTCAGCATTCAGTACTTAGTATCCTTTCATTGTAAGAGTTTAATTTTGTAAAATAAGATTAGACGCTGCATCTGTTTTCACAAGTTCGACAACTGGGACTCCAGCACCTAACCTGTTCACTATGGAGGTGTTTTGGTTAATGTTGTTCTTTCTTGTGATTGTAAATTGGCTTTTCCTGTACTGCTCGTCATTGGATTCATTAGCAGCAGCACTTCCACTCCAGCAGTCTACTACACTCCCATGTAACAAAAACATGTAGTCACTCGTCTACAAGCCCAATTATATGGCCTAGCAAGAAATCAATGATGCTGAGACATCACTCATTCAACCTAATTCAAGGCTAATAATCTATAAAGATGCACAATAAACCAAAATTAGCCTCACATATCTTTTTTTTCTTCTTCTGAATACACAATAGCACAGTTTCAAGATTCACGTCAAGGACGATAGAAGCATGACTAGCATGAACACTTATGACCACCCACATCTAGCTGCGCCAAGCCTCTAGCCCCTATCAGAATCGAGAGTTATGCTTCCTCTCTAACTAATTGCAGCATCTGCTGCACATTTGGCAATACACCATTTAAAACACATGGCTTTTTGTGTTTTAGATCATCCATGCCACAAGGACGATCACTGCCTCTCTTTTTTCTTAGTTGAGAGGACACCTTGTCAATGGTCTTAATCCACCCATCAATATTTAATATTGTGTTAGATTGTCTTCATTTTCAATATGTGCACCTTAAACCTTTCCAAAAAAAAAAGTGCACCTCAAGGGAAAGATCTCTTAAATATAATGGACCGATTGTATAGGCTCTGATGCATCCAACAACATTCCAATGATCCGGTACCTGGTATTTATAGAATCAACTCTAAATGCCAGGCGTTTGAGATCGAGCTGCAAAAATTCCATAAACAAACACAAAGTTGTGTTCGCTTGGCTTGTCAGCCAACTATCCAGCAGTACTGTTCTCTCATACTAAATCAGCACCAGCCACCAGCTACCAGTCAGTCAGCAGTACTGTTCTCTCATAACAAATCAGCATCAACCATCTGCCACAGCCAAGCGAACACAGCGAAAATTTGGTGTCGTAGGTGCAATTCAAACTGCAGCAATCCAACTATCAAAAATATGATTATTGCATCCACACCATACAAATGTGATAGGACACGGTTCCATACGATGCATGCCACGCAATATAGCAGTCTATCTTTTCAAACACATACATGCCACGCGGTGTGATGCCCTCCACTTAATTAATTTGGTGGCCCCAAATGTCTTGTGGCTACTCTATGTCTTGTGTATGCCCTAATAACTTTATAGAATAACATCCAAACATATCTTCTATCTTTTTTTTTGTTCCCTTTTGATGTTTCGTTTTCCGAGGTCATGTACTTCATGAGTGTGGTTACTATCTCTCTCTCTATATATCAATATCATCGCACGTGCTCTTGCACGTGTGCACAATACAAAATAAATCCCTCTACTATTCCGTGATTGGAATAAACAATTATGGCAAAAATCCCTGTTGTGTGATTGTGAACGAAATGACCGTCGGTCGATCATTGTCGACCACATGTGTTTTGTACGTATCTGCACGAGGAATGTGCTGCATGCCCCTCAAGTCAGTTTTAGAAAGTGTCAAAAATATCATCAGCAAATTGAGGTCCATAATTTAAATATGTTTAATTGACATGTCTTAATTAAGGGGTGGGCGAAATTTACAAAAGTCGCCCACACCATCACTGCACACAACACATATTCAAAAATTGTAACATTTCGTGTAGACTTAAATAGAGATGATTCACATACGAGAATTCTTAGCTTTTCCTGAGATAAAACTTTGGATTTGATCTTCTTCCATTTGAATCCATTTAGACATCGAACTATATAGTTACCATAATGTTCAGATCAAGTGAAAAACTGATAGATAAACTAAAAGGTTGTAGATCTTAGGGTTGTTTGGTTCCCCACCACAATCTGCCACAGCTACAGTTGTGACGCCGCTAGAAAAATGGTCGCTGCTTGGTTCATGAGTTGGCACGCCATGCTACTTCCAAGTAGTTTGCTGTTTCTCACCACAAGTGTGGCGTGGAAAATCTGCGCCACAAACTGTGGCGCCGCCTCACCTTTGTGTGGCAACCGGTGGTCGGCTACCAAACAGCCCCCCACATCTAGAGCTGTTATTTTCTGATAGAGATTAATTTCATATAGATTCATATAACAAAACTTGTTTCTCAAATGCACGTATGGTGATGACCTTGTGACCCAGCAGTAAAATCTCATCCACCTGGCAATAAGGTACCTTAGCGATTCTAAATGGTGGATTCCACATGGACCAAACTTTGGTTCAACTGTACTCGTTGGTCGTCCGGGAATGAGCGACAAAAAACACTGTTACCTCTGTCTCCAAAATATAACAACTTTAGACTTAGTCAAAGTCAAATATTTTCATTTTTGACCAATAATATATCCAAAATAATTACATTTAAGTAGAAAAGTTACATGTTACAATAGTTGGTTTCTTCATGAATAAACTAATATTACTTTTATGTTATCATTCTTTATCTTTTTATTACCATATGTAGTCAAAGTTTAAAAGGTTTAACTTGAAGAAAACTTACAAATAGCTATATTCTAGGATGGAGGTAGCGTGTCCAGACTTGACCAGCAACCACCGAATGGCATGGAGGCTCCTTTGCGTCCGCGTTGAACCAAGCTTGATGCCTGTGGTATGCAACATAAAAGTGCATTGCGATGCATTATTATTGTTCATGGCACAAGAACACAATTTACCATATTTAATTATAAATGGAAAAAGACTATTTTACTACACTCACCAATCCACTATGTCCGCTTAGTCCTCTCAACAAAATTAGGCTCAATTCGCTCCCTTGAAAAATTTTAATTGATCCATTCTAACCTTGATGAAATTTATATTTTTTATTTCTCCTTATATAAATTGGATCTTAATTTTAGATTTTGTGAGTTGATATTTGTGAGGGAGTAAAATGGACTTTTCCAAGTTAAAAATGATGTTAGTACCACATTCTCATCCACTCAAGGCTTCAGTGCATAGTACGGAAGGAAAAAATACCCCGGGTTTGATCTTTCTGAATTTGAATTTTCTTGCCAAGTACATCTTTTATTTAGGTGATTCTCTACGAACATTATCTAGAATTTCCATGGATAATTGTAGGATAGGAACATTAGTTACAAAATATTTGAGCACTAGCGAGTACAAACACATAAAAAGTTTTAATATACATTTGGATTATTGATTAAAATATATGGACGGTCTATAAATTAAACTTGGCGTGCTATATGTTATTTAGAGCTCCATACTCACAAACTGGACTTTGAGTGTCGTCTAGATATCTATACTATCAAAATATAGAAAAAGCCTCAGTCCAAGGCTAAGTACAAAGGAGAAAAAATTAAGCCTCTTTGCCAGAATTCCTATAGCAGCTTCTTGGCTGAATCCAGCTTTTCTATCAAACAGTTTTTCTAAGAGAAGTGATTCTACGATGATTCTGTGAAGTCATTCTCTGAAATGAACTAAGGTGTTGGGAGCTGAAAAAAGTAGTTTGTCCTTATTCACTTCTCGCAGTGGACCTATTCTTCATAAAGTTAATCTTAGAGAATCATAGAGAATCACTTTCATCTAGAGAATAACTTCTTTAGAAAATCAGCTCCCATAGAAAATCAGAATCAAGTAGTGAAGCTCGACCAAACTGACCCTAACAATTCACAGGTGATGAGGATAGAAAGTAATGCTGACGTATATCAGTATATGGTGAAGACGTTGAGTGTAGGGTGCGGAAGGACCTTATAAATCACAGCCTGGAGTGCTGATAGATCTGACTTTTTTTACCTATATTTTAGGTTATGTTTTTTTTCTAGTTGTTTGAAATATTAAAATTTCGAACAATGAAAATTGTGAAGATCGCATTCATAGCTCAACTATTGCTCCAGCTCCTGCTAGCTATCATAAAAGCAGAAGCAGGGTCCTAATGTTGGAACTCTAGTGGTCGTGGATGGGCGGCGGCTGGTGAGGCCACACACGACCTGGCGGCCCTGGAAGCCCAACTTTAATTTTTCTATATCCAGCCAAAAGGATATGAGCCGCTCGATCGCAGAAGGGAAATTTTGAGCATAGTGAGTGATGATGTAATGCAGACTACTATGCTTTCTGTTCATTTGCCAGCGATTTCTTCTCTGACGTGTTAGTGACTCAACATCACTACGTCAGAGAATCCGCTCTGATAGATGAATACTGCACGCAGCAGCTAGCCTTCCTCGTTCACGGTTCATCCGGCGATGGCTCTCAAGAAAAAAAAAACCGTCGCGGCTCACCCAAAACAGCATGTGCACCATACAAATAAGGGAAATTTGTGTGTGGGACACTGCCAAAAAGTGGATTTATACTAAGCACACTACCAATGCCGATTTTGTTCCTCACACACCATGAAAAAGTGGCTTGGTGTGCAGCACACCGCACCGAATAATGTAAATGTTTGTAGCTCAGATAAAAAGCGAAAAGACCATATTGCCCTCAGCAGGCCCAAGCTGCGTGCCGGTCTGCTCGCCTGCCCATTCCGCCGTGGCTCGCCGCCGTCCCCTTGCCCGCCTGCACGGCCGCGGCTCGCCGTTGCTTGCCTGTGCCGCCGCGGCTCACAGGCCAGGCACAAGAAACACCTGCCACCGGCCGCTGCTGCTGCTGGCCGACGCCGGCCATGGACTTCGACGACCACGACGACGGCGACGAGATGGCGCCGATGCCCGTGAGCTCCAGCTACGAGACTCTTCGCGCGAGAGTGCTGAGCAGCGCCGGGGAGCACCGCCGCCGGGCGTGAGGGAGCTCAACCGCCGCCTTGGGTCACTGCACGTGGAGAGCTCGGCGGCCGCGAGTGAGCGCCGTCGCGGCTGCGCCTGGGGAGCTTCGCCGCCGGGTACGTTCGCGGGCAGTGCTGGAGACGGATGCGAGCTCGACGTGGAGGTGTTGGGAGGCGGGTGGTGCTGGAGGTGGAGCCGAGCTCGACGCGGAGGTGCTGGAGGCCGATTCGGCGGAGGAATCGTTCGATTCGCCGGCGAGCAGCGATTCAAGCTCCCTCCCCTCCGCGCGGGGCCTCACTGCGCGTCCTCGCCGCGCTCCCCTGGCGGAATTGAGTCCGCGCCCGCGCGCGCTCGAGCTCGGCGGCGGCGGCGGCCGGGCCAGCAGAGCGCGCGCGGGGGCCTTGCCTCGAGCTCGGCCGGCGGATGGCCGAGCGCGCGCGGATGGCCGGCGGCGCCTCGCTCCCCTCCTCTCCATCCTCAACGGGCGCGGGGGCCGAGCGCGAGCTGCGCGGTGGAGTAGGGGAGCTCCAGCTCGCGGCTGCCGGTCCCTCGCGGCGGGGTCTCGTAGCTGGAGCCCCCGTGCCCCGGCCTCCGCGCGCGCCGGGTCAAGGGGCGGCAGCGGCGCGGGCTGGTGTCGAGGGGCGGCGGCGCAGGCTAGCGGCGGCGGTCGACGTGCTGGAGCGGGCGCGGGGGAGTGCCGGCGGTGGCCTGTCGGAGGGGGAATAAGATGACATGTGGGCCCGAGGGTAAAATGGTCTTTTTACACCTTCACTCAGCTAAAAATGATTAATATACTTGGCGTGGTGTGTTGGAGACAAAATTGCAATTTCACGATGTGTTGGAGACAAATCCAGCTTTCAGGATGTGCCTCACACAAAACCACTTTTTCAGAGTGTCCTACACACAAATTTCCCTACAAATAATGGCTGCTGAGATTGCCGGCTGCACGTACCAGCAAATAGAACTTGTCGCCTTGGCACTTTATACTAGCTCGCTCCATCCACGAATATATAAGGACTTCTGAGTTTGAAATATATCAATGAAACGACGCGTGGCATTCCTTGAGAGGTAGTTCCTTTTTCACCTTTGTATACACATACGTTCACTACTACAAAACGACACATCCATCCCACCCATTGTCCCGGTCATATTTGGATCCGGGATTGATCTAGATATTAGTCTGGCATTAGTCCGGGTTGAACAGCTAAGGGATGGGAGAGAATTTTAGCTTGTATTGGAACCTCCATCCGGGACTCAAAGTCTATCTTCAATCCCAGTTTATGTTACCAATCGAGACTAAAAGGTCAGTCATGATTGGTGTTATTAGTCATGACTAAAGAGTTCTTTAGTTCCAGTTGGAGTTATTAATCGGGGCTAAAACATCCTCCATATGTTAGTTTTAAAAAAAAATCATCTCATCTAAAGTCACATATATGCTGTGTATGTAAGATGGTAAGAAAGCTTTACGCAAGATACAAGATGTTTGAGTTCAAGTTCCGCGGACTATATATGTGTGGCTGTTAGCTGCTTGCTAATTAATTTTTTGGAGTTTCAGACCCTTAAGCGTCGTATTCGTGGTCCCGATTCGAAAATCAGGACTAAATAGCTTCCGAATTGGAACTAAAGGCTGTTTCTGTAGCAATAGTTGAAAATACTGGATCCACAGCCATTGTACCCCTCCGATCTGTCTGTTACTTTTGTTCCTATAAGTGATTCAGAAGGATTGATCTAGAACTTTCAAAATCTCTGAAATGTACTCTTGTATTGTACCACAGCGCGCAGCTACATACTGCACTGTGTATGTCGGAATATATAAAATGATTCTGTCCAAACTAAGTATGCTATGAAAAGGTTATACCAAAGAACTTATTTTGAAAATCGTTTAGGTATAAACCAAAAATGAGATCTGAAAATTATTAGGGAAAAACCGGATGGTCTATATATGTTATATATGGTTTTGATTCTCTCCTTGATGCCGCTTGGGGGCAAGGTTATGTATATGAACCAAAATAAGGATTATTGAAAAGTCCGATGAATCTAAGGATTCTTCTCCGTATGAATGAGGCCAGGATTGATGGCGACAACTCGTCTATGATATGTTAATGGCGACAACATAAGATTGGGACACTCACTATACAAAAACAATTTTTAGTGGTGGGTATAAACATAATTTGTAGATGCAGGTGCGTGGTACCTGTGCCTAATCTCACAGCTACGAATAGTTGCAGGAGCAGATAACGTGACCATCCCTAGAAATCGATTTCCAGAAAATAAAAATTAGAAAAAAAATCAAAATAACAAAGGAAATAAATATCCCTGCCAACTAGCTCCTCTACTATAAGGTACAGTTTTTCTAAAAAAAATATGCACACTTGTATAAATTGAGGTTCAAACCACTGACCTCCAGCATCACGCATACCCACCTCTCCACCACACTACACATTCACTTATAACTCTATGAGGTATTCTATTCTTTTGTATCAACTCAAAAATTGATTTGTTGACGCCGTCAACACCCGTCCCCAGAAATCCGTTTCTAGAGGCAGGTGACGCCATTACCCATCCCTAAAAATATTTTTCTATTTTATTCCAAATAATCATTTAAATTTTAAATATAGTAAAACAAATAAAAAATAAAACTTCCACACTATGTTTATTGTGAACTATGGATATAGAAAAAATATGCTAAGTATATTTCAGTGTATATAAAGGTTAAAATAGTGGAAACCTTAAGTATGACTTGAATTGCAGGAGATACTATATAGTTATAGCCTTGTATAGAGCACAATTATTTAATGATCTTATGATTCTAAAAGATCTTAAATGAATAATATATAAATAAATTTTAATTTTACCACTAGAACTTTTATATGGAGCTACTCTACAACCGAGGCTTTTTAATAAAATTAAAACTTCTAAATTTTAAAATTAGAGGATTTATAATAATCTTTGAACTATTAAATGATCTTAAATGAAAAAGTTATCAACTATAATGTTTTTGGTCTCGTCCACTCGCATGATTTTAATATAATTTGATTTCATTGTTTTTCTTGCATGGGAACATTTCTAGGGATGCGTCATGCCGTTGCCCATTTCTAAAAATGTATTTTGGAGCCGGTGACACCACCACCCGCCACTAGAATTGCTATTTTCAAAGGCAGGTGATGGCATCACCTACTCCTAAAAATGGTAGCCATTTCACGAGGTGGTGGCGTCACCCACTCCTGAAAATGGTGGCCATTTTTATGAGGCGGGTGACGCCATCACTAGCTTCTAAAAATGCATTTGCAGGGGCGGGTCGGATGCGACAGTCATCTTTAGGCCATCCTTAGAAAAAAATAGAGTAAAATACATGACCGGTTCTTGAACTTATCAGGCTGTGTCATCCCGATCTCTAAACTTATAAAACCAGCAATATGGGTCTTTGAACTTGTCAGAGTGTGTCATCTTGATCTCTAAACTTAGAAAATCCGGAATCCAGATCAGTGCAATAATTAAAAGTGGTTTGAAACCACGTGTTTCCATTAAAAACAAATCCAACAAATAATAGATATAGTTTTAAAACCATAAAAATATCCCTAAGTCCCCAAAATTCTCCGAAAATTCCAAAAAAAATACTAGATACATCGGAGCAAGGGAAGTCTAAATAAAATAATTGGCTCTCATGAAAATATCCCGATTTTCACATTCTTTTATAGTTGAATCGAACTTTTAGAAGCTTCCAAAAATATTTTCATGGGCTCTAATTATTTTGTTTAGGCTCCCAGTGCTCCAATATATCTCTATTGTCTTTTTTGAAATATTCCAAAAAAGATAGTAGAGATACATTGGAGCACGGGTAGCCTAAACAAGATAATTAAAGCTCATGAAAATATTATTGGAAGCTCATAAAAATTACATGTAACTCTAGGAGAATGTGAAAATAAATTTTCATGACCTCCAATTATTTTGTTTAGGCTCCCCTTGCTCCGATGTATCCCTAGCAACCTTTTTTTTTGAAAGTTTTGAGAATTTTGGAGCGCTTAGAGATATTTTTAAGATTTAAAAACTATATCTATTATTTGTTGAATTTATTTTTGAAGTAAAAATATGGTTCAAAACCACTTTTAATTGTTGCACGGACCTGGATTCCTGGTTTTCTAAGCTTAGGGTCCGCGACGGCGATGATACACTCTTACAAGTTCAAAGATTCGGATTCCTAATTTTATAAGTTTGGAGATCGGGATAACCCACCTGACAAGTTCGAGGATCGGCCATGTATTTTACATAAAAAAGGTGTTACTATAAATTATGTTTGCAGTAGTGATTGAGGGTGCCCTTATATCGTATTTTTGACATGGTGAAAGTTGCAGACGACCTTCTTTGCCCTTGTATTTGCCAATAATTTGGTATTATATATATGGCTTGGCACTGAACCTCGAAACATACAGTAAGATGAGGGTTGGATACCAAACCTAACAAAAACACATGATGACTAGATGTACAACGTGGGAATCAGAACACCTAGCACAATCGTCACTGGACTATTCTGTGAATTCCACGGAGCGGCCGGGATGAATACAACTAACTGAACGCCGAACCCATGCTAGTATCAATAATTGAGACACTGGATCATGCGTCTATCACGAGCGATGATAAGGCTTTGCGAGGCAGTGAGGGTTGTTCGTCAAGACAGAACTGGTGGTTGAATGGCATAACATCTAACAGTACATAATATTTCAATAATTTTGGCTTACAAAAGTATGGACACGGCTCAGACTCCTTTTCTCTATCATGGAACTGGCGGGTGACCACATATGTGCGAACTGTTTTTTAGATAAATATGCACCTGCGAGCTCAATTGGTTAGGTTTCCTTATGATAAAACATGTTTACTTAATTCGAGTCTCAATTAGATTTGGTGCGAACATTAATTTCTTGAATAAATGATGTTTTTTTTAATTTTATATGCTAGACCAACTAGACGACGACATCAACATTGTCAATCTTACAAGCTTAGTCTTTCAGAGATTCTCATATATAGCCATGATGTTTGTGGGTTTGGGTGCGTGTGTCTACGACAGCCACAAGTGACAAGTCCATGCAAAAGCTACCAGCAGTCAAGATCGATGCCGTGTCACAAAGGGAAAAGTTTCTAGGTGAAAAAAAACTGAGAAAACCAATAAACATCGATGGTGACATTATTTTTTTTCTAATTATTGAAAATTTCAGTTATTTTGAATTCGTGCTTACCCCTTTTCTCCTACTATATATATCTTCTCATTTCGACTCATTGCGATGTCTTATTTTCCATATTATATTATTTGAAAATAATCTATTTTTGTACAATTTAAGGATTTTTTTAAATTTTATCCGAAGAAAAAATGGTAAACTCAGATTAGTTTCTGAGAAATTCATTAAACGCATTTATCGGTGACCTCCCAAAGTCCCAATTTTTCTCTAACTGTAACTGATAAAGGTTAACCCGTGAGCACTGTAATAATGCGATGTCGAATCTACAGAACTCTGCTATTCTGCTCGGGGTAGGCCGCTGAAGAGCTCATCGATCAGTTCGATCTCCAACGCTCCCATCCTGCAAAACTGAACATGGCAATGGAGGCGGTGGCCGCTGCCTCCCCGTCGCTTGGAGCCTCCTTGCCCTCCTCCACCGTCCTCAAAGCGTTACTGCTCATGCTGATGCTGGCGTACCTCGTCCAAACCCTCGTGCGGTGGCGAAAGAGCATGTGCACCGCGCCGCTCCCTCCAGGGCCCATGCCGTGGCCCCTCGTCGGCAACCTGCCGGAGATGCTTTTCAGCGGCAAGCCTGCGTTCCGGTGGATCCACCTCGTTATGGAGAAGACGGGCACCGACATCGCCTGCGTGAAGCTAGGCGGCGTCCACGTCATCCCCGTCACCTGCCCCAAGATCGCACGGGAGGTGCTCAAGGAGCAGGACGCCAACTTCGCCTCCCGGCCGCTGACCATGGCCTCCAGGACATTCAGCAGAGGCTACACGGACGCCGTGATGTCCCCCTACGGCGAGCAGTGGAGGAAGATGCGCCGCGTGCTCACCTCCGAGATCGTCTGCCCCTCCCGCCACAAGTGGCTCCACGGCAAGCGCGCCGACGAGGCCGACAACCTCACCCGCTACGTCTACAACCTCGCCGGAGCGGGGTCCGGCGGCGCCGTCGACGTTAGGCACGTCGCACGCCACTACTGCGGAAACGTCGTCCGCCGCCTCGTCTTCGGCAGGCGCTACTTCGGCGAGCCGCGGCGCGACGGCGGCCCTGGCCCGCTGGAGGTGCAGCACGTGGACGCAGTGTTCGCCTCCCTGGGGCTCCTCTACGCCTTCTGCGTCTCCGACTACCTGCCATGGCTGCTGGGCCTCGACCTCGACGGCCACGAGAGGATGGTCAGGGAGGCCAACGAGAAGGTGACCAGGCTGCACGACGCGTTCATCGACGAGCGGTGGAGGCAGTGGAAGAGCGGCGAGAGGCGGGAGCTCGAGGACCTGCTCGACGTGCTCATTAGCCTCGGAGATGCCGAGGGCAAACCGGTGCTCACCATCGAGGAGGTCAAAGCTCAGTCGCAGGACATCATGTTGGCGGCCATGGACAACCCGTCGAACGCGGTGGAGTGGACTCTGGCCGAGATGGTGAACGGCCCGGAGATGCTGAGGAAGGCGGTGGGGGAGATCGACGGCGTCGTCGGCCGGGACCGGCTGGTGCAGGAGTCCGACATCCCGCGGCTCAGCTACCTCAAGGCCTGCATCCGCGAGGCATTCCGCCTCCACCCCGTCTCGCCGTTCAACGTGCCCCACGTCGCGCTCGCCGACGCCACCGTGGCCGGCTACCACATCCCCAAGGGCAGCCACGTCATCCTCAGCCGCATCGGCCTCGGCCGCAACCCTGCCGTCTGGGACGACCCGCTCCGCTTCAACCCTGACCGACACCTCGCCTGTGATCCGACGGCGGATGTCACGCTCGACGAGAAAGACCTGAGGTTCATCTCTTTCAGCACCGGCCGCCGCGGCTGCATTGCCGCTCCGCTTGGCACGGCCATGAGCGTCATGCTCTTTGGCAGGCTCTTGCAGGGGTTCTCCTGGAGCAAGCCGTCAGGGATGACAGCCGTCGACCTCAGCGAGTCGCGGCACGACACTTTCATGGCCAAGCCGCTGGTGCTGCACGCCGAGCCACGGCTGCCGGCGCACCTCTACTCGGCCGTCTCTATGTGATTCATCCCTAATTGCTATCAAGCATGTAGAAGATTCCTTAGCCTATATTATATTGTTTATTTCTTTCAAAAAATATTATATTGTTTATTACACACATAAAGCCAAATTAACAATAGGATCAGGCCATGTTCAGATGTAAACTATTTTTTTAGTCTTAGTGAACAAGTATGATTTCGCAAAATAACGAAGGTTTTAGAGAACTAAGATCTGTACTGTCTGGATGCAACAATTTTTTATTAATTTAGAGGATGATGATATTGATTAAATTGCACCCCAGATGGAGTGGAACAACGAGGATGACGTTCTAAGTCCAATCTGGGGACGACGAGTCCAACATCGGCGTCGAATCTAGGGACGAGGACAGCCCTATGATTGGACAAGGGCCTTGGGTAGGAAACAGGTGGCATGATCCACTTATTCCACACCTGTTCCACCAAGAGAAAGCTGTTCAAGGGAGGAATTTTATTCGGATTACGAACCGAATTCATGTCAGGTAATGAATACCTGATTAATTACAACCAAACATTTACTATCTTTTTCATAGACTATGGGCAATGACTTGCCGGATCGTATGAACCATGTAGGCGGCTCCGACTGGAAGGAGTAAGCGCTGACGCCGACCCCCTAGCACCACAGAGGAAGACAATGAAAGCTTAGATCTGGATCCTGCAAGTACAACCTCTGACAACCAAAACAAAAGGAATAGAGATCAATGAGGAAGAAACCAATACCCCAAAGGGCAATGGACGATCAATGCAGTTAGCGTGGCAGGAGAGCCCATACATCCTCCGGAGATTGTAGCAAAGTTTTGGAATGCTATCGGTGCTATAATCAAAACAAATGTGGTTTTTGGATCCAACGATCTCCAATTGGACGCTAGTTCCTGAGGGGAAGAAAGAAGCGATGTGGCAATTGTTTAGCAGAACTCTTATTCTGCCTAGAGAACTAAAAATCAAGTAAAGTATTATGCTTGGAAGATGTGGGGTAAAACTTTCCGCCAGTGGAAGGGCCAACTGAATACCCAGTATATCTAGAAGGGTCGAACGCCATTTGCAGATTATGGGAATATCACACTAACACAATGGGAAGAGTTTGTTTGATAAAAGACCACTGAAGAAGCTCTATCCCTAAGCCAGAAGAATCGAGATCTAGCATTGAGCAACATACATAAAGCCCACCATGGGCTAGGTGGGTGCCAAAGGAAGGTCGACCAGTGGCGGCGTGAAAGAGAGGCGGCAAGAGCTGCCGGGCAGCCCGACCCTTATGAAGGCTTGGACGAATGTGGCTGGCGGTGGCTTCAAGCAAGGAAGATAAATATAGTTGAAGGAAAACCAAAATTTGATAAACTAAAGACGGAAGCTGTGGCAGAAAAAAGGTTACAACTTGCCTTGCTTCAGAGAAAAAGGTCAGTTCAAACCCCATAGGGAGAAGAATGTGCTCAGTACAACCATTGGCTCCAACGAGCATGGAGGCCGCATCAGAGGCCTATCCTCTAAGCTGAGCATCATGGATGGGTTCGAGAATTACCGGGCAAGGTACAGGAGCCATGAACACTACAAAGAAGAAATCGTAGCAGCAGCAGAGAATGAAATGCACTCTAAGTTTAAGGATTTGTTCATGGTAACACTTGCGGAGTAGCAGTAGTTGGGGTTACTTTGGTTAAACCCATTGCAAGAGGTGGGGCATCAACAGATGGTGGTCATGCCCCCTGTGGTGCATGGCCAAGCGAGTACGTGTGTTCAGAGCAGTGTCGCCTTGACCACAGGACAGCCATACCTCTACTCCCTACTTGTTGCTCTATCCGATCGGCAGAGCTAGGAAGACAAAAGAACTTGCCAAAGCCCGTGTGGAGCCCATGGGGGTTTATTTGGGTGGAAACCAATCCCGCCCCTATATGCATTCGTACAAGTAGAGAGACTATTGAATTCAATCTATGAGTATATTGAGATAGACATCCTCACTACATATGGGAAGAATTGTTTTGGAGAATGTGTCGGCAACACTATTACATGGCATAAGCGAGATATCGTACTGGCAGCTTCGAATCGTACCTTGCCAACAACAACAACAACAACAACAACAACAACAGAGCATACTCTACCGGCTCTGCCATCATCACATGCCCCATTATAACCGCCGGCTCGGACATCGCCACCACTGCGAGAGCCATCACCACAGGCCCCACTGTTACCACTAGCTTGAACATCGCCACCACCATGAGAGCCATCACCACAGGCCCCACTATCACCACCTGCTCGAACATTGCCACCACCACGACAGCCATCACCACGGGCCCCGTTATCGCTACCACCGGCTCCGGTTGCCCGATCACGAGAGCATACTCCACCGGCTCCACCACCGGCCCCAGCTTCGCCAGCACCATAAGAACAAAGGCTTCCTCGAGTTTTACGGGCTATCTAGAACCAGAAGGAAGGGTTAGATATTATGGACAGATGGCACATCGTAATCAAGAAACCTGATGAAAAGTTAAAGTCAATGGATAATCCGGCAAATTCTAGTGCTAGCAGACGATCAGGCTTTTCTGTGCCCCGCACTGATATGGAGCACAAATAGTAGATCGGGGTTGATGACATCAAGACTTAGATGATGCTCCTATAAAGTTTCAGTACGGTAAAGACTTTCTATCGGACTGGGCAATATGTGATCTCCCAAGTTACATGCAGAGGATGCATAAATTGGTATAAGAGGGCATGTAGACTTGGACTCCAAACCAAATATGCTCCGCACCATCCGGATGTATTCAGGGTTAAAGGCATCAAATCCATGATATTAAGTCCCATTTTGAAGACATCCAAAAACATGTACCGCCTCAAAGAACTTGGTGTTGAGATGGATCAACTCTGGTGCATGTAAGTGACTTGTCAATAATATGTTGTATATAATGGCCTAAAGTACTTGTTGACACCGGATTTTGGTCAGCAAATCCGATGTGATATTAAATGAGCAGAAGGCCATCAGCACCCGGTACACATCAGCAAGGCATGTCAGCCGTGCAAGATTTTGATACATGATGATTTGAGTTAAGCTGGAGTTCACATGTGTAGAGGTAACGAAGTCAAGAATATTTGGTCTGGTTTGCATGAGCATATATAGTCACACGTGAAGAAAAAAGGAAATAATGATTAGCACCTGGCCATATATTTTATTATTGTTGGTAGAAGATGTTACCGATGAATTTGAGGGATATTCTTTGATATATATTTGGAGGCGCATGCTGATCACGTAAAGGCAAGAAGAATAAAGAAAGAGAAGGATGGCGTCAAGAAAGGCAATCCAGCATGCGCATACATCAGAATAAATAATCAGATTGCTACATGGAGAAGGATGCAAAGGAGATGCATATCCACATACGTGAGGCATGGCCGCATGGCGCCATGTGCATGGACTCTCCGCATGATTTATATGGACGAGGCAAAGGTGATTAAATTAAACTGCCGCACGGAAAGGAGAAGTCCAGGATAATCGTGCGTGCAAATTGAGGAAGCTTTATTAGCAAGGACTCTATATAAGGGAAATTAGAATCCGTGTATCTTAATATTTCTTTTTTGTTTAGATATTTCTTCTTTAGCAAGTTTGGTGTGCCCTGACTGGGTAGGTTGTCTAGGCTATAAATATGTACTCCCATTCATTGTGAAAGGTTTGTCACACGACTAATACAAACACATTTACTTTCTCAAGTACCTTTACCTTTCTGCCCTAGGAGTAGAAGTAATGTAGATTTTTGATGAGTTCTTCAGCAAGCTGGGCTACATCGTCTCGACCTCCAGTTCGCCGCGGTCTTCGACTACCAGGAGTTCTAGGCTTTAACCACCGAGCTCATCGCTGTGGTTTCGTCTTGATTCGCTTACGAGTTATCGGGTATCCCAGATCTCAATTTCCGGGCGCATCGCTGTCATTGAATCTAGTTCTTATCCATCATTTATCGAGTACCTTTGGATCTTCGGCCGACGACACATTCGCTTCTGCCTGGATCTACGGTATTCACCAGTTATCGATTTTGCCCTATCTTGTGAGCGTTATCTCTTGCTAGATGTGGTAGAATCACAATTATCCTAGCCTCGAGTAAGATTGCATTGGCTGATTTATCTTTAATCTATCATCTTGTTGTTCAGATTGATTTAATTAGCTTTATCTTGATAAAATAGATGATAGATTGTTCAACAGCATGTTGCATCTTAATCTTGGCTGCTTCTCAAGTGTTATCGAGAACGAGTTCTATTGTGGATAGATCTATTGGCTGGTGAGATTAGATTAATCTTTTGCTAGTAATATTTCTAGACTGCAACTTCCGGAAGCATCGCTGTCGTTTCATCTAGAAATACTGGTGGTAATGTTAGTCGAAGCATCATTGGCTTATGGTCTTGTTCATGTGGATTAAAAGCCCAATGTCACTCTGATTTCTATATCGGCTTCCGAGCCGATAGCTCCTGAGCTTTATTATCATTAATTGCATAAATGTAGTTCGGAGAACCGATGAGTTGCTTATACTCATCAGGATGTTAGAAATCGGCCTCATGGTGAACTGTGCTGTTATTCTATTGTGCTGTTATCATGGCCGATTATTCATTTATCATGTTTTATTCTATTGTGTTGTTATCGCTACTGGTGCCAGGATGAAATCGACATTGGCCGATCCCCTTTGACCTTAGAAGAATTATCTTCACCTTGTCAGTTGAATGGTCAAACTGACTGGCACGCTTTGTTTGCATTCTGAAGCTTTGGCGAACAGTGCCTTTAGATTCCAATGCGTTGATTTTTGTGTCAACAGTACTATATATGCATAAATATTAAATTGTCATACATTATATTCTACAGGATGCAAATAATGGATGCCATTATTCAAAGCAAAAGGTCCGGTACCTTGACCCATTAGTGATATGCGAGTCCTTGCACGCCGGGTCAAGATGGATGAAGGATGATGATGACTTCCTAAAGCCGATTAAAACACGCATAGAAAAACAAAAAAGAATGAATTAATTTTCACCAAGAGACCATGAAAAGGGTTGTGGCCTACATATCGCTTATGATGACATGATGGAAAGATATGGATGTCATATATGCGCTATACCATATCTAGTAAGTCTAATATCTATCATTTGATATAATAAACACTTGCTCCTATCCATGGCTACAAATCGCATATAATATTTTTTTCTTTTTCAGGAATCATTAGTTTGCTTTCCAAGTACAACCAAAGCTTGGAAAAGTCCTCGTATTTGACTCCTTGGATTGGCCAAAGAGTAGATAAGAAGAATTTACATAAATCCTAGGATTGTGAGTGAATTTCTTATCTTGCCTATGTACATCGTGCTAATTTCTCCACAGAAGTATACATATATAAATTAACTTCACATTTCTTTCAATTTAAAATAGGGCTTACCGGTACTACATTTACAAAGGAGGAGCTCATTCCACCAAATGTGTATTGTGGATACTACATTTGAAAGCATATGAGGGTGCAAGAAAGATACACTACTGATCCCGAACGTGTAAGAGGGTACTCTTTGTTAGGAATAGATGCATATATGTATATTGTTTTTAATTGTAACTAATAGTTGCTTAATTTTACCATGGCATCAAAAATTGCAGATTCACCCGAAAAAGCATGTTGGTTGGCTCCAAGAGAAAACAACTTCTAAATATAGTCAATGATTTGTGCCATTTCATTCTGCATGCAGTGGTCAATGTGAGGGGCAATTTTTTTTACCATGCACAAGAATTAGCAATGGAAGATAAATACACTAGACTTGGTGAGTGGCACAATGAAGAGCATCGTGCCGCCTCTAGTAGCAATCCTAGGGAATTAAAAAAATGTATTCAATGTGCCATTTAACGTTGTACTCTAGTAATTTTTATTTTAATATAATTTAATTTTATATCTGTAAGTATTTTTATTTATCAAATATATTCCATATCTAAATCGCGAACTAGCTTGATATATTGGCGAGAATCCTAATTTTAAAAAATAGCAGGAAACATAATTGAAGATTTCAAATTTGAATCGATGAATTTTTTGGCTTGGTTGGGAAAATATTTCCAGATGCGGGTCACCCCTCACGCCCCTGGAAATGCATATATATGAGCGGGTCACCCCCAACCGCCCCTGAAAATCGATTTGTAAGGGCAGGTGTGGGGGAAGGGAGATCCGCCCCTACAAATTCATTTCCGAAAACGTATGGGGTGACCCGTCCTGGAAATGGATATTCAGGGGCGGGTACATTACCCGCAACCACAAACAGTATTTTTAGCTACGAAAAACAGAGATGCGTGTGCTACCCGCCTCTAAAAATTGATTTTTACCCGCCCCTACAAATGCTTTCTGTAGTTAAGTCAATTTGTTTTTAGCAACTATATATTTCGTGTAAGTAAAACACAGACCATGATCGTAAGATCTCATATGGTCGTTAGCCATCAAGTGGAATCTCCTCCGTAAATAGTGGCCCCATGCACTCTTTGAAAAACAAAACAAGAACAAAGAGGAACTTCCCTATGTATCCAACCTATTGCCCGCGCGCTCTCTATATCTTAATGTTCACATGAACAATAGCGCCCCCCTTCTCACCCCCTAAGCCCAAAAAGAATCCAAAAGTAGTTAAGGGTGCTAAGTAAAAACTTATAGTAGTTTATTTTAGAGAGTTTAATCATTTTCATATATTATATATTAGGGGTTTGCTACGGTACACCTTTTACCTCTTAGGAGGTAAGAGGTTAGATAAATCTGGATCTTTGAATTTTGAAAGAGAAACTAATTAATTGAAATAAATTTCCGGCTATTCAGTTCATCATGCATGCGGCCATGCAGGTGTTTGGCGAGTGGCGTGAGCGCCTCCTCTTCCTCCTCCGAAGTTGTTGGATCTACGTGCACATTCGTGTTACAATTTTTTTTCTAAAATAGCGAACAACTAGATATGTGTTTTCGATGTTATCATTATGCATATCCACTTGTTTCTCAATTCCAATCAATTAGATCCATTGTGGTGATAGGTAACAATAGCAGAATAGCTATTTGTTCAGAGTTATGACTGGTTGCATTTTTAAAATGCTCCTATGCATCATGGAGGCGGACACTAGCACGTACAAAACAGGCCTTGGCCAACTGTTGTTACTTGGCTAGCTAGTAAACTGCTGTAGGTGTACCTTATTACTAGCATTTCGCAATAAAAAGCAACTGAAAGAATTGCCAAATGGTACATTAGAGCCCCCTTGAACAAAAAATATGTTCCTAATAACAAACAAAAGACCAAACATATAGAAAACAAATTGTTACACTCCCAGATGTACCATGACGAGATTGGCAAAAAAAAAAACGGTGCATGCAATCTGCTCGTGGTTGTGTGACCTAACTGGAGAGGATAAAAAAATATTACACGCATGTCTCCATCTAATTCCCATGGCCAGGCATCACGTGGCCGGGGAAAAACTAATCATGCATGCATGTTAGATCTAATTCTTTATTTTATGATTTAAAATATTTATAATAAATATTTAAATTATTACTTCTTAGGAGGTAATATGATATTAGATCAACGGTCCATAGTCACTTCGGTGTACCATAGCAAAACCCTATATATTATTATGAAACATATATTTTAGAAGAAAAATATCCACAATACTGAACCTAGAATAATTTAGGGATGCAGAATACGTAATTCCTTTGATACAAAGACAATGACAACGAATATAACCTTCAGCTTAATTTGTTGAATGTGCATTAGTTCAATAACTAGCAGTCTGGTACCTCCTTGGCACCAACATGAGTGGTGACTTCTTTTGGAACGCCAGGCTCCCTGCCTCCTCCATGCTTATGTCCTCCTTTGCCACACCCTCAGGGAGTTCCCACTCAAAACAGCATAGCAGGTTGGCCAAGATGAACTCCATGTTAGTCACAGCCATGGCCATGCCAGGGCAAATCCGGCGACCTGAGCCAAACGGCATGAACTCGAAATGTGTGCCATTGAAGTCAGTGTTTGACCCTATGAACCTCCCCAGGTTGAACTCCTCTGGATCTTTCCAAATGTTAGGGTCCCTGCTGATTGCCCATGTGTTCACGATAATTCTTGTATTTGGAACATCATATCCCGAGATATTAACCTGCTGAGTGGTCTCCCTTGGAAGTAGCAGAGTTAAGGGAGGGTGCATCCGCAGGGTTTCCTTCACAACCATCTTCAGACTCTTGAGCTTGGACATATCATCACGTGAAGCCCTCTGTTTGCTTCCTACCACAGCTCTGATCTCGTCCTGTACATTCTTCAGCACCCCCGGGTGTTGGATCATTTCTGACATCGCCCACACCATGGTGATGGCGCTTGTGTTAATTCCGCCGATAAAGGTATATATCCTGGGAGATCAAGTAGCAATATCTCGATTTGTTAACTGAAATAAGTTTGCGGTGGTTTTGCGGGCACACAAGGAGGGATAGAGTCCGTAACGAAGTTATTCGGGAAAGGGTAGGGGTGGCACTAATTGAGGAGAAACTTACCCAACATCGGTTGAGATGGTATGAACATGTCCAACGGAGACCTCCGGAGGCGCCGGTGCGTAGTGGGATGTTAAAGCGTGTTGATAAGGTAAAGAGGGGTAGAGGTAGACCTAAACTGATTTGGGACGAGTCGGTTAAGAGAGATCTTAAAGATTGGGATATCTCTGAGGAGTTAGCTTTCGATAGGAGCGCTTGGAGACTAGCTATCAACATGACTGAACTATGACCTTTGTGTCTTTTGGGTTTCATCTCTAGCCTACCCCAACTCGAGTGGGACAAAATGCTATGTTGTTGATGTTGTTGTTGTTAACTGAAACAAGTTTATGTACAGTGTACAGTCCACGAAAATATGTCAAAAAGGTACCAAAATAACTTGGGTTTGGTAACTACATGTTAAAAATGTTCTCGTTCTTTGAAGTCCCAAGGGGCATTCTTAAAAACCTAGATTACTATTGTTCTAGATTTTTGTTTGGCATAGTGATTAATATAAAAAGAAATATAGACCATACATGTGGAGTATAATTTGCACAACACCTCCGGCCTAAATTAAATCAACCTAAGTGAAGGACCAAGGAGCCTTTAGAATAACAAACTTGGATATATAGAATAAATGCCTTCTAAGTAAATGGTTGTTTAATTGATTAATCGCTAATACAGAGGGTTTAATTTGGCAAAATATTCTAAGGAACAAGTACCATTCGTGCTTATCTTATCTCAGTTCCACTAAATTAAACATATCTTTCTGGATTGCAAACTAACAAAATGGCATGAGCTGGTTCCAAGGGTTGCAAATATAAATTTGAATGAGTAGCAAGATGACTTTCCATGTGTTTTTTTTTTTTTTGCATAAGCAGAGACAATTCATAATATGTTTAGTGCATTGATAAATCATATTATCATCCCAGGTAACCATTATATTTGGAAAGTAAAGCTCCTTCTCAACATTAAAATCTTCATGTGCTACTTATATATGGAGTAGTCCTAACAAAAGAAAACCTAGCTAAGAGAAAATGGAAATGTAACTTAAAATGTCGTCATGCTTGGTTGAAGCAGCGGCTAGAATAATTTTGTTCCTTGATTAAAAAACATAAGGTAGAAAAGCTGAAGCTCAAAATAAGATCGTCATGCTTTTAGACATAATAACTGAGGAAAACTTCAGACTTACAAAGAGCATAGCCTTCACATGGTCACGGGTGAAAGGCACCACACTCCCGTCGCCCTTCCATAGCTCAATCAGTGCTTGCACTAGGTCTGATCCGCAGTTTTCGCCATCAAGCTTGTTGCAAGTGGTGCTCAGGTGCTGATCGATGACTGCATCAAAGAAGGCATCGAGCCTCCTGAATATCCTGTCACGACGGGCGACGAGGCCCGTCAGGCGGTCAACAAGACGGCCAGCGGTGTTGGGGAAGAAATGCTCGGCGGAGAAGCTGCCTAGCATGTCCATCGCTTCACTGAACATGTCCAGGAACTGCATCTTGAAGTGCTCCGTTCCATAGAGTTTCCCGAACACCACCGTGCCGATGATGCCATCCACGGCGCCGAAGATGTGCTCGTCGAGCGTCACCGGGTTCGGCCCGGCACAGCTCAGGTTTTCAACAAGCTTGTCCACCTAACAACAAGTGTTTGAGGGCTTGAGGCATTGCAACATTTGATCGAGACGCTGCCACAAATTTTGGTAGCTCACTGTCATGGAGTGATGGAGAATTACCTGAGCTTCCCTGGCGTCCCAGGCCGCCTGCACACGGCGCATGCTCAGCAGCTCGAGGATGAAGAGCTTGCGCATCTCGCGGACGTGGTCGCCGTAAGGGGCGAAGGCGATGTCCTTGTACCCGTATGTCAGCCGGCGCGGCCCCGGCATGGCTGGCCAGCTGCAGCAATGCGCGTCGTGCGTCCTCATGACCTCCCTCGCAGCCTCCGGCGAGCACACCACCACCATCGGCACGGAGCCCAGGCGCAGCAGCATGACCGGCATAGTTTAACGTTCACTTGCAGATGCTTGCGCCTAACGGTTCAGGATGAAGACCATCTTGACAGAATATATGAAGTGCTTTTCACACAAGCACAAATGTCAATGGCATCGTCTGGTTTGCACGCCACTTGTGCCACACCACTACTTACCGCCTCCTCAGCTTCGGCAGCCTATATCCATCCGCGGCGGTAGCGTCAGCGTCCACCCAGTAGTTGAAGTAGATGGTCTCTTCTTGAGACCCATACACCCAATCTACCACCTCTTTTTTTATGAGCCGGTTATTGGTGTAAAGACCTCCACCACTGAGCTTCTTAAAATCATCACGCCCAGGAAAACTCTTTGCGATTGGATGCAAAATCTTGCTCCCTCCATACTCACAGTAAATGCAGCGAGTTTACAGTACATACAAAAAGCACTGTCAGTGGCAGCAGGAGCCTAGATAGTTTTGCTAAGTTCTTGATTGACAAAATGAGGATGTCATCATATTCTTTAAATAGACACATCTAATATCGGGACGAACAATATGGGAAATTAGATATTGCTTTCAAAACATAAAGAAGTACACTAAATCACTGCTTAGGTTCAGAGTATAACAAAATTAGCATGATATTCCAATTAAGTTAAATACCAGACTACCGCTCAGATTATTTTATAACATTCAGCCACTCATCCATACCTTCAAGTTAAGATATGCTGATGTATCAAAATCTAACAAAGCTAATGATTTCACAAACTAATTTTCTACTGATAGATTGAACATAAAATGAGCTGTCCGTTCCTTATGAAACCAGCTTGTCTTCTCAAATGCTTCAACTACAACGGATGGGCAAGTTCTGCCAGATTCATGTAATTTTATGTTGCTGCTACAGCATCCATAATACTTGAGCAAGCCATATATTCAATGCAAGCATCCTGAGCATGATCTACATACTCCCTCCAGTCACTTTTAAGCAATGTTTGGGAGCTCACTTCACAGACCCAGATACAATTATTATCTCACAATAGTAACCATGCACCCTCCGTTAACTTTAAAGCACGCTACCTCTATGCTGGACTGCGCATGCAGCTGTAGCAACAAATGCAGGCATATATTAAGAAGGGGTACCATTGGAGAAAACTGTGATGAAGTCTCAAAACATCATTTTTTTCCTTTAACTTTAGTCTCTAAAAAATTCAAACAGCAGGTAAATCTGACTGGAAGGAGTCTTTATATGAGCAGGAATTGATGTTTCCATTCTCATCTTCCAGATCTACTTGACGAGAAATTAAATAAACATGGAAATCATAAGACTAGAACATACCAACCTCTGGGCGGATACCAGGACCTCGACGCATACCAGTATCTGGATGGATACCAGGACCTCGACGCATACCAGCATCTGGCGCAGCCCCTGGATGGATACCATCCCCTGAACACAAAGCTTGTAAATGGGGTTGCTTGGACTATGCTATTATGAATAATATTTTTTTTCTTTCTAGGGCATGATTTTTCTAGTTTTTTATGTGGAAACAGTCTTTCACGTTTTTTTGTATGTGCATACAGTCTTTCACATTGAAATAAGCTCATATTTCTACAATCTCAATTTGTATTTACTTGAATGATGCTACAAATCACAATCAATGTGAGTAATTCAATTCCATAGTTGAATAAAAACGAGGAGCTAGAGATTATAGGGACACGAGAAAAGGACAGCACCAGCATCTGGTCCGGACTCTGAACGGATACCAGCCCCTGGACGCATACCAGCATCTGCATCAGCCTCTGTGTGGATACCAGCCCCTGGACACAAAGATTTAAACGGCTTTGCTTAGACTCTCGATTACTTGAATTATGCAACAAATCACAATCAGAGTGATTCCATAATTGAATAAAAACAATCAGCCAACGATTATAGGGAAATGAGAAAAGGTCAACACCAGCATCTGTCCCGTACTCTGGATGTTTACGGGCCCCTGGACAGAAAGGTTGAAAATGGCTTTGCTTAGACTATGCTATTTCTGAATAACAAATTTTGTTTCATAGAAGATCTTGGTCCTTATTTATAGTTCTTGCATTAATCGGTCTGGAATTAGGTGTAGCTAGTACTAGAAAACGGGCCATCGGTCTAGGCCAAAGGTACCAGCTGCTGTTGCAGCCGGTACCGACAGCAGCTGGTACCTTTGGCCTTGGACCAACCAAGTGGAGGACAATTGGCACCAGGTGGTGGTTCCAACCGGTTCCAATGCGTCAGCATAGCCACCGGTTTGAACCACCACCCGGTACCAAATGAAGGCGGCGCTATAGCACCGGTTGATGGTAATAACCGATTCCTATGGTGATGAAACGTGGCAGCTGCCAGGAGCTCGGGCCTAAGGCACCGGTTGGTGCCTTGACCCGGTGCTATTGAACAAAATTTAGCACCGGGTCATTGAAACCAACCGGTGCCTTTGGCCCGAGCCTATAAATACCCCAGCCCCTCCCCCCTCAAGCTGCCGTGAACTCACTGTTCATGGCAGCTGAGTGAGGTGAGGAGAGGGGAATTTTTGCTTTTTTTTTTTGAAAAAAAGGTTAGTTATTTTTCTTTATAACTTAGCAATTAATTTTTAGAAACAGTTATTACTTGATTTAGTTTATACATGTGATAATTATTTTTATTTGTAGCATCTTATTGTAGTTATATGTGTTATCAATTTATTTGATATTTGAATACTATCAAATTATTGTATTTATATGTTTTATCCATTTATTTGATAAGTGAATAGTATCTATTTATTATAATTATATGCATGAATTCATAGAAGCGGCCGAGAAACACAAGTATGACGGTTTCGTTCGTTGTCCATGCAAATTCTGTAAGAATGAGAAGGATTACTCATCATCAAGAACCATCCATAGTCACTTGTTCAATAGTGGTTTCATGCCGAACTACTATGTTTGGACCAAGCATGGCGAAAGAGGAATTGTGCTGGATAATAATGTAGAAGAAGAGGACAGGATTCCTGACTTTGCAGCCAATTATAATTCCTTTTTCAATGACACTGCAATGGGTGAGCCTGAAGAAGATACTGAAGGATACATTGTAGAAGATGATCTTGGTCAGATGCTGCGCGAAGCTGAGGAAGGTTGCGAAACAGAAAAGGAATCGAGAGATCTGAAGCGTATGTTGGAGGACTACAGAACATTGTTGTACCCTGATTGCAAACATGACCAAAAGAAGTTGGGTACCACATTGGAATTATTGCAATGGAAGGCATCAAATGGTTTGTCTGACAAGGGATTCGAGGAGTTGCTGAAACTTATAAAAAACTTACTCCCTGAGGGTAACACCTTATCGGAGACAACATACGAGGCAAAAAAAGTTGTTTGTCCTTTAGGATTAGAGGCACAGAAAATACATGCTTGTCCTAATGACTGCATCCTATATCGAGGTGAGTATGAAAATTTAGATTCATGCCCTGTATGCAACGCATGCCGGTATAAGATCCCTCGAGATGATCCAGGTGACGTTGAGGGGATGCGTGTCAAGAAGAGGGTGCCTGCCAAGGTGATGTGGTATTTTCCTCTAATACCACGTCTGAAACGTTTGTTCATGAACAAAACGAATGCTAAATTGATGCGATGTCACAAAGAAGAACGTACGCAAGACAATATGTTGAGGCTTCCCGCTGATGGGTCGCAGTGGAGAAAAGTGGACAGAACATTCCCAACATTTGCAAATGATGCGAGGAATATAAGATTCGGCTTAAGTACGGATGGCATGAATCCTTTCGGTGAGCAGAGCAGTGGCCATAGTACCTGGCCTGTGACACTCTGTATATACAACCTTCCTCCCTAGTTGTGAATGAAGCGGAAATTCATTATGATGCCGGTGCTTATCCCCGGCCCGAAGCAACCCGACAACGATATAGATGTGTATCTGAAACCACTGATTGAGGATCTTCTATTGTTGTGGAAAGAGGAGGGTGTTCATATGTGGGATGCGCACGCAAAGGATCATTTTAACCTTCGTGCATTGCTTTTCGTAACCACAAACGATTGGCCAGCACTAAGTAACCTCTCTGGACAATCCAATAAGGGTTATAGGGCATGCACCCATTGTTTAGAAGAAACCGACAGCATGTACCTCAAGCACTGTAGGAAGATCGTGTATATGGGTCATCGTCGATTTCTTCCGATCAAGCACCCATTAAGGAGGAGGCATGCTCACTACGATAGAAAGGCAGATCATCATACCAAGCCTAGGCACCGTTGTGGGAAAATGGTGTTTGAAATGGTCAAATATATAAAAGTAGTATTCGGAAAAGGACCCAGCAGCAAATCAGTGCAGAGTGATGACGAACGTGCACCTATGTGGAAGAAGAAGAGTATTTTTTGGGAGTTACCTTATTGGGAAGTCTTAGACGTCCGCCGCGCAATTGATGTGATGCACCTAACAAAAAATCTTTGTGTGAATCTTCTAGGTTTCCTTGGTGTCTACGGTAAGGCAAAGGATACATTGGAAGCGCGGCAAGATCTTCAACGTATGAAACAACGGGCCGCCCTACATCCAGAAAAAAGGGACAAAGGATGTCATTATCTAGGTCCTGCGTGCTACACTCTTAGTAAGGAAGAGAAGCAAAATATGTTTGACTGTTTGAACAGTATCAAGGTCCCATCAGGATACTCTTCGAATATAAAGAGGCTACTGAACTTGAAAGAGAAGAAATTTGCACACGTAAAGTCCCATGACTGTCACGTGTTGATGACGCAATTGATTCCAGTTGCACTTAGAGGTATTCTACCAGCTAATGTTCGAGCAACAATCATAAAGCTATGCGCCTTTCTCAACACAATTTCTCAGAAGGCAATCGATCCATCGAGTTTAAACAAGCTACAAGAGGATGTTGTACAAAGTTTAGTCAGTCTTGAAATGATATTTCCTCCATCATTCTTCAATATTATGACGCATCTTCTAGTTCACCTGGTCAAAGAGATTAGTATTCTCGGTCCTGTTTTCCTTCATAATATGCTCCCTTTTGAACGATATTTTGCAGTCCTAAAGAAATACGTTTGTAATCGGGCTCGTCCAGAAGGAAGCATTGCGAAGGGTTACATCACAGAGGAGGTCATTGAGTTTTGTGTTGACTATGTGGAAGAACTCTGCCCAATTGGGATTCCAGTATCACGTCATGAGGGGCGGCTGATTGGAAAGGGCACACTTGGGAGAAAATCAGTAAATGCCACAGATCATGCCACGTTGAGCAAAGCACATCTCATAGTTCTGCAACAATCAGCCTTGGTGGCTCCATACATGGAGGAGCACATGCAAATTGTACGAAGCATATACCATTTGAAGTCTGAGACATGGATTGCAAAACATCATAATGATACATTCGCCACCTGGTTGCAGAAGGAAGTCATGGCTAACGATCAAATTCATGAGCAGCTAGCTTGGCTGGCCAAGGGTCCGGCAAATTCAATCTTGATGTACCAAGGATATGAAATTAATGGTTACACATTTTATACAAGAGCCCAAGATAACAAGAGCACCAATCAAAATAGTGGTGTCCGTATAGATGCCACCGACTCTAGTGGCCAAATGAACTCATATTTTGGTTACATTGAATATATCTGGGAACTCGACTATGGGCCATTGAAAATACCTCTATTTCGTTGTCAACGGGTTAAACTCACAGGAAAATGTGTTGATATCGACGAGTACGGAATGACAACGGTAGACCTGAAAGAGCTTGGCTACCGAGACGAACCATTCGTCCTAGCTAAAGATGTCACTCAAGTTTTCTATGTGCAGGACATGTCTAGCAAACCGAGAAAGGACAAGTCCAGGAATAAATAAAGTTTTGTAGGTGCCGGAGATGAGCCAAAGCGCCATATTGTTCTGGCAGGAAAAAGGTAAATTGTGGGAGTCGATGATGTCACAGATGAAGAAGAATATAATAAGGTTGAAGATATGACTCCGTTCGCAGTTGATGTTGACACAAGTATTCTTTTAGCCGAAGAGGAGGCTCCGTACGCACGTCATGATCATAATGAAGGGACGATTGTAAAGCGAATCATCGTTAATATTCCCTTAGTTGAATGATTATGTCTTGTAATATTTTCTCTGAACATTATTAGATTTCTTGTGCAATGAATTGATTTATTGGACAATTAAATGATTTATTATGCAATTATTTGATTTATTATGATTTATTTTGCAATTAAAATGATTAGTTATGCACCTAAATGATTTATCATGTAGTAATTAGAATTATTGTGCATTTAAATGATTTATTATGCAATTAAAATAATTAGTTATGCACCTAAATGATTTATCATGTAGTAATTAGAAAAGAAATCCTTAGGTACCGGTTAGAATTATCAACCGGTACCTAAGGCAGGCAATTCGAAAAAAAAGGGGTTGGGCGCGGGTTCGAACTGTGGCGACGGTGCACAAATTACACAGAGTTACTATTGAGCTATCGAGGGATTTCAGATCTCATCCCGCTAGCAATCTACAAAAGCAAATTTTAAAAACCCTAAGGCACCGGTTTTGCTTCTCCACCCGGTGCCAAAGGGAAATTTCATTCCCACCCGTTGGACCTAAGGCACCGGGTGGAATTGCAACCAGTGCCTAAGGCTTCACTAAGGCACCGGGTGGAACTGCAACCGGTACCTAAGGAGCTCTTAGGTACCGGTTGAAATTATCACCCGGTGCCAAAGGCTTAGGGTATTTAAACCCCGGCCCTTCTTCCTCCATTCCCCCTCCTCTCGCGATTGCCGCCGGCCTCCGATCGTCCACCTCGCCGCCTCACTCCGCCGCCGGCCTCGACGACGCTCGTGCCCTCTGCTCCGGCCGCCGCGACATCTCCTCGACCCGCCACCTCGACCTCCGCGCCTGCCCTCGACGCCTCGACGCCCCCTCGACCACCACGTACGAGAGGCGCCGCCGCCCATCGGCCTCGACGCCGCTCCAGTCTACCTCCACCCGAATAGAGCTCGTGGTGAGCTTCCCCACGCCCTCCTCATCCTCTCCGACCCCTTTCCCCTCTCTTTCCGGCGCCGCATTGCCGGGGCGCAGCTGCACTGCTGCGGTTGGCGTCCCGCCGCCGCACGCACATCGCGGACAGCCCCTATGCGAGGCTGCACGCCGCCGCCGCGCGCCCCGAAGCCACCTTGCCTCCCTGGCCACGGGCGCGCGCCGCACTCCCGCCGCCCGGCCCTGCGCCGGCCGGAACGCCGCCGCCACCATGCCATGGCGTGCGCGAGCTGGGGCTGGGCTGGGCCTCTCACTGACCAGTGGGGCCCAGCTGTCAGCCCCTGTTTTGGGTTTAGGGTTTTCCAAAATTGTTTAATTCGGCTGAGATTTTGTAAATTGCATAACAAATCATAGAAAAATGGTAAAAATACAAAATCAACTTTGTTAGTTTAGTTGCATCTAGATCTTCGAAGGAAAAATACTCGTGCATGTTAGATGTCAGTGCTATCTGTGTTAATTTAGTTGTAGATATAGTGTTGCCATTATTATATATTGATTAGAATTTAATTATAGAGATATTTTTATATTTAATTATTATATATTGCCATTATTTATAATTTAATTAAAGGGTGGGCGTGGGTTTCGAAACCGGGCTGTGGCGCACAGAATATTTCGGGTTACCACTGGGATACTCGGTGAATTCAATCCTTTTGGCGGCAAAATACCTAAAATATTGTCATTATTTTTTTGCCATTATTTGATATTATCTAGAATTAAGTTATTTCATATATAGAAGGAAATGAAGAGAATTTAGAGGGAGAATTTTGTCATTCAAAGATTTTATTTAATCATGTATTTAATGGTTAAACGATGACGACATGTATTTCACTGTATAATGTAATGACGACGACGAGTAATGACGACGACAATGAGTAATGACGACGACGAGTAATGACGAGTAACGACGACGAGTAATAATTTTATGTACAATTCTTTATTACATGTATTGCATTTATAATTTAGATTGATTTAAATTAATTCTCGAGCTCGAACCCGTTCGTATTCGCTCTCTAACTCACTCATGCATTCGCCGTCCCTCGACCCTCGACCCCGACTCTCAACCCCGTCCCTCGACTCTCGACCTCGACCCTCAACCCTAGACCTCGACCCTCAACCCCGGTTCCTCGACACACACATACACACACTCTCTCTAACACACACACACACACACACACACACACACACACTCACACACACACAGACACACACACACACACTCTCTCTCTCTAACACACACAAACACACCCTAACACACACTCTCACAAACACACACACAAACACACTCACTAACTCTCTCTCTCTCTTTCTCTGTCCCTCTAACATACACACACACACACACACTCTCACACACACACAGACACACACACACACACTCTCTCTCTCTCTCTAACACACACACACAAACACACCCTAACACACACACAAACACACTCACTAACTCTCTCTCTCTCTTTCTCTGTCCCTCTAACATACACACACACTCTCTCTCTCAAACGCGCATATTCTAACACATTTTTACGGTTTCAGTTAAGGATGGACCCCTTTGGTGATGACGAGGTCGCCAAGCAATACATGTTGGACGCAATAAACGAAGATACAAGGGCCAACACCACCCAACCAATCGCTGAAGAAGATGCTCGGACAGCTGATTCGTTCCTGAATATTTCTAGAGATGCCGATGAAGAAGATGATGACTTTGCGCCGCCGCCCAATCAACAGCGGCATGTTCCAGTACAAATCTTAAAACTATATGCATGGTGACTTCGTTAGATTAGTTTTGCGATTAACATATGTTTTCCCTAATTTAGTCGACCTCCGCATCGACTTCGTTGAGCCAGTCAAAAGGGAGACGCCGGCCAAACAAGAAAATGGAGGGAAGACAGGTCGTCACAGAAGTGGACGCAGAGGGCTGTCCAAGTGCTCCAGAGGCTGCTAGCACAAAATTTGTCAACCAATGTGGGGTTATTGTTCGGGCAAGAATTCCGATCACCACAAGACTATGGAAAACGAGCAAACCCGAAGAATAGCAACACGCCATGCCTGCACATCAGAAGGAAATGCTATGGGCAGAACTCAAGGATATGTTCACTCTTCCTGAAGGAGTTGACCAAGAACTTGTGAAGAAATGTGCCTTGAAAAAGATGGCCCTTGCCTTTGCAACTTTCAAGAAGAAGTTGTACATCAATTACATCAAGAAGGATAAGGAGCCGAACTGGGATGATCTTCCTCAGGTTAAACCATACTGGGAGGAGTTCAAACAATACAAATTATCAGAGGAAGCCCAAGAAAAATCTGAACAGGCCAAGGTGAATGCAGCAAATAAGAAGTACAGCCATCACCTTGGGGCTGCCGGGTACAAGAAGTCATTAAAAAAATGGCAGAAGATGGAGCAGGACCTTATGGATAGAGGCATCAGGCCGACGACTTGGGATTGGCCGAATAGATCCAAGTGGTGGTTATTTGCTAATGGCGTGACACTAAACCAGTTGGATGGAAATTTGGTCGTGCCCGAGCATATGCAAGAAGTGTCCCGCGATCTAGTCGCTGCAATAGATGAGACCCAACAAGGAACATTCCATCCTCAAAGGGAGAATGATGAGCTGACAAGGGAATTAAAGAATCCAGAACACCCTGGACGAGCCCGCAGCATCGGCGTGGTCCCATGGAAAGTTGCTTGGGCCGGAGATTCCTCTT
Organism: Panicum virgatum; assembly: GCF_016808335.1. Lineage (NCBI taxonomy): Eukaryota > Viridiplantae > Streptophyta > Magnoliopsida > Poales > Poaceae > Panicum > Panicum virgatum. Next base: position 34,314,364 of record NC_053148.1, on the reverse strand, counting down.
ACAAGACTCACCGAAAGAGCAAAGCCAAACAGGAAGAGAAACTTCGTGCTATGCAAGAAGAGATGACAAGGAAGGTTGCGTCCTTGGAATCTCAGATATACGCCAGGGTCAATAAGGCAGTGCAGCTAGCTCTGAGCCAAAGGGGCACTACTGGGTCGCACCCGGATGTTGTGATAAGCCCGGTCTCTCAGCGACGCAGCAGCTGTGCATCCACAGCGGCGCCCGACGTACAAGCGGAACAGCAACCCCAGATTGAGCCAACAGCGGTAGATGACCAGAGGTATCCAGTGGACGATGTCACCATGCCGACACCGTGCGAGCTTCATGTACGAGCAAGAAATATATCCATTCATGTCGCATACGGGTCAGCCCTGCCCCTGAATCCTTCTACTACAATTCATGGAAGGCCGATACCCCCTGGCTACACCTCCGTCACAGTCGAGCAGATAGTTGGAAACAATGAGGATCTTGAGCTCGACTTCGTTGGAGGGGATGGAGAGAAGACATTGGGAGATGCACTGCACGGGGTCGTTCTATGGCGCAAGGCCGACATCAAACTTACTGCAAGCACAATGGCTCCCGTGCAGACCGATCCCCCGTTTCCGCGGTCTCCCTCACCGCCGTCCCCACAACCACCTCCTTCACCACCGTCTCCGCCGGCGCAAAGGGCCACGAGTACTCCAACTCCTCCTGACCCAGAAAAAGGAAAGAAAAAGACAGCATCCGGCCTCCCAGCAGATGGACCCTCAAAGAAGAAGCAGAAAACGGTCGAAAGAAAATTAACCTACGAGAAAACTACTGAGGAGTTAGAAGAGGAGACTGCTCAATATATAAAAGAACAATTGAAGCCTAAAGTCCCCCTGCCGAGGGAAAAGGTACCTCTAGAACTAGGGAAAAAGCTTCTCGCAAACCTAGACAACCCACAAAAACCGAAAAGCTTACCCTCGGACTATGATCGTACTCTGACAAAAGCACACAACGTGAGAAATCTGAAGAAAAAATGTGGCAAGACCATTCCTCAGCTTGGCACACAACAAAAAGAACTCGAGCCCCTCCGGGTGCCAGGGTTGCCACTCCTACACCCGACGGACGTACAACTCCAGGCGGACCTACAGGCCGCGATATTTCTTTCTGAAACTGGATTAACGCTAGAGGAGGCAACGGGGCAAGTGGAGACGGAAATCCCTGTCGCTCCCATTCTTACTCCATTCCAGCATGGAAAACCTTTTGTCACTGAGGAAGAGGAGAAAAGTCTAGGCACGCAGATGTTCAATTTGCATAGATGGTACCTGCGAATGTCGAAGGACCATGGGAAAATGTTTGGAGTCAAGTATCGTGACCATGATTTCTTCCACGGGGAGGAGGACTTCTGGGTGTACTTCGAAAATTTATATCACATTTACCATCAACAAGCCCTCGACGGCGCTATCATCACCATTTGGGTTTTGTAAGTATCACTTACCTCTACATTAATACTTTTTGTTAACAAGAACATAATTATATGTGTGCATTATAAAATTTCTATTGTATCGTTTAGACAGGAGACCCAAAGAAGCCGAAAACATGGATGGCACCATCAGATCGGCTTCATGTCTCCTTTGCTAGTCAACCAGAAAGTGCTCAACGAAAATTACAAGGAAACGTGCAAAAACATGTACAATTCATTGACTAGGCAAAATTATAAATCCTATATATTCATACCATACAACTTTGGGTAAGCCTTGGTTGACTCAATCCTCTGTTATATTACTAAATAAATACTAAGTCGTCTAATGCATGTATGTATATATCCTATCTATATCTGCAGTTATCATTGGATTTTACTCATACTTTCCATAGAGACCGGCAATCTTATAGTCTTTGACTCAATGAGAAATCCAAAGTCCGCAATCGAACATATCATAGACCCCTTGAACAGGTAAGTTCAGTTTGCACAATCAAATCTTTTTTCTGTTAATAACAATTTCTGAATATCAAACTTAACTTTGAGCGCAGGGTTTGGAAAAAATTTGTGAGAAATAACAAAGGACGTGGTCAATGAAGGCCCGAACTGAACGTTAACATGGATTATCCGGTATGTTGATTCATAAAGATTTGTCTAGTTAAGTATATAATCCCAAATTGTTCTAAATTGAGTAATTTATTTGTTTCTCCTTAAGTGTGCGAGACAACAAGGAACTAATTGGTGCGGGTACTACGTATGCGACTACTTGCACATCATGACTCCATGCGGGAAGGTTACTGATGAAGACACGAGAGTACGTCCAAACCGTTCACTAGTATATTTTCATAATTGTACTAACGCACATGATGTTAATCCTTTTTTTTCTAAATGATAGATGTCTCAAATGGCGGATGAATGTTACTCTACTGATCGGATCAACGCCGTGTGCGAGCAGCTCGCCGGATTCATTTTGAACGAGATCTTGGATCCTAGAGGCGAGTTCTACCACGACGGTCACATCCATAGAGGACTTCCATCTACCTCCTGAGGGGACCAGTAGTTAGACTACAAACATGACTTGTACATTTGTAAATATTTTTAAACATTATGTCTTGATGTTTGTAAATTTGTAAATATATTAGTTCATCTAATTAGCTTAATTATATGCTCGCATTTCACTTTTATTTAGTTTCAAATATTCTCTGAAAACGAACACGAATGACCAATGAACGTATAGTACTGTAGAGCTTGAGTGCGTTTAGCAATTATAAAAGAATAAACAGTAATAAATATAACAAAGAAAACTGGATTTGGGAAAAAAAGGAAAAGGTCATCGGTACCGGTTGGAAAGACCAACCGGCACCAAAGGGGCTGCCACCTTGCGTCAGCGTGGCAGCCTCTTTGGTACCGGTTGGACTTTCCAACCGGTACCAATGGGTGCCTAAGGCACCGGGTTAAATACCTGGTGTCCTAAGGTGAGGCCATTAGTCTCGGTTGGCGGGAACCGGTTGGAAAACCGGTGCCTAAGGCCATTTCCAACCGGTTCCCATGGCCCGTTTTCTAGTAGTGAGCTATATCACAAGCTCATGCTCAATTTGTATTTATAATTGAATGATGCTAAAAAAAACTAGATTAAAACGAGTATAATTCTATAATGGAATAAAAATCAAGAAGTTAGAAGATTATATAGGCAAGGTCAATACCAGCATCTGGCTGCACACTAGTCTCTGGACGCGTACCAACACCTGGCCTGGACTCTGGATGCGTACCAGCCATCGTACAGATACACTACTATAGAATAGGCCTTTGTTCCAAGTCATTTGTCCCGGCAGCCTTTGGGCCCGGGACAATAGGTGGCTTTTGTCCCGGGTCCAACGGCTAGCCGGGCCAGCGGGGGGGGGGGGGGGGACAGGGGCCTTTTGTCCCGGTTGGAGCCACCAACCGGGATAAAAGGCCCCCATTTTGTCCTGGTTGGTGTCTCCAACTGGGACAAAAGGCCTTGGCCCGCTTATCCCCTTCCCTCTCCCCCCGCCCGAGCCATTTAGCTCACTTGTTTCTTTCTATTCTTGGCTCGGGAGAGAGGAGTTCTTGCTCATTTCTTCACCACATTTGTGAAGATCTTTGATTCCCCGTCCATCCATCGGCGCTAAAGGTTTGGGGCTTGTTTTTCTCTTCTTCCTTGGCTTGTATAGCTCATTTCATGCTTTAGAAATAGAGAAAATGTGTAGCTAGCTCATTTCTTGAACATTTAGCTAGATTGCATATGTAGGTGTGATTTTCTTTTACATTTAGATGAGTATGTGGATAGTAGAAATTTTTAGAATGAGTGTAGACACTTCATGTGATGTACTTGTATATATGACCATATTGTGGATAGTTGATTTTTGTATTCATGAGTGAATTAATGAAATGAGTATATTAGAATTTTTTGTATTATGAATGGATTATTTTGACACTCTAGTGATGTATTTATTCAGGCTAACATTGAAACCATCTAGAAGCTAAAAAAATCTTTATTTCGAAACAAGTATACGTCGTTAATCTCCATCCAACAGTGATGGCACTACCTTTCGGGGATACACGATGCGCTATAAGGACGTCGCGAATCGGTTGGTCGCATCACCAGCACTTACGATTGATAAGAAGACAGCATTTGACGCAGTCAGCATGTCCGTTGTTGTACTGAGAGCATATCAACAAGCACGCTGCCTGTGCCAAGTGCTATGCCTATTAATCGTAAATGTTGGTGCTGCGACTAGCCGATTGATGACATCCTTGTACCGCACCGTGTCCCCCCAAAAGGCAGTGTCATCACCGCAAGGTTGAGGTTACTGACATATACATTTTTAGAAATAAAGGTTTATTTTTCTTCTAGAGGGTTTCTGGATATTGAAAAGAGTGTACTCCTGGAACTGAAGGGTGTCAAAGTAATTAGAAGTTATAGAGATTTCTTTCAATTAATTAGAGATTTCTTTCAATTAATGATACATTTCGTCTTTTTTATATGATTTCATTGTTATTTGCAAGAGTTATTAATCAGATCATTGTAATTGTAATAGTAAATAATTTTTGCATTGTAATGGTAAGAATTTATAATTTTGTGGAAAATAAAGGTATTTTTCAGTAAAATATGGCTTCAGCAGCTGGAGGGAGTGGCGCCGGTGGGGGTGATCGTTGTCCTTCTGGAGAGAAGGGCACAACTCGAGTAGGTCGTCGGTCCAAAAAACCTAGTGCTTTTCATAGGGCAGTGCTCTGTTATTTGGAAAAAGAATATAGAGAATGCATGGCAAGGGGCGAGGAACCTCCGTTTGATCTTGAGGATTTATTGCGGCGTTACGGTTCGTCACCACCAAACTCGGAGGTTTCAGCTCCGCCATCTTCTTCTGCGCCAGCAAGAAATCCGTTAGAGCATTCTGCGTTCCAACGCAAGGATGGTTGAAAACCTATGTGTTGTTGTCCGAATTTTTAAGTTTCATGTATAGTACTCCTTTGTTAAGTTCTGTAATGGATTAAGTACTCCTTTTAATTAATCAAGATGTATGATGTATATTGCATATCTTTTAATTATTCATGTTATGTTACATTTAGTTTAATTTAGATTTGATATATTTTATTTATTCGATACGTGTAAAGAATTCAAATCAATTTATTTAAAATGTAGATGGACCGGCAATGGATGTACAATGCTGACCGACGTTCAAAAGAATTCATTGATGGCCTGCATTATTTTTTGTCTGTGGCTAAGGCAAACAAGCAGAATGGTTTTATGTGCTGCCCGTGTGTTCATTGCAACAATAACAAGGATTACTCATCTTCAAGAATCCTACACAGCTACATTTTCGCAAATGGTTTCATGGAGAAGTATGTTTGTTGGACGAAGCACGGAGAATAGGGGGTTACCATGGAAGACAATGAATAAGAAGATTTTGACGACCACTTTCCCGAGAATACTGGAATCGGTGCATTCGATGACGATATTCCCATGGAAGAGCCCGAAGTAGATGTAGTAGAAAATGATCCCAGCGATGATCTGGGGCAGGCATTGCACAATGTGCAGGCAGACTGTGAGAGTGAAACGGAGAGGTTGAAGTTCAAGAAGTTGTTAGAGGACCACCGTAAGTTGTTGTACCCAGATTGTCAAAATGGATTGAAGAAACTTGGCACCACCTTGGAGTTGATGCAATGGAAGGCGACAAATGGAGTATCCGACAAGGGATTTGGTGAATTACTCAAACTTGTTAAAAAATGCTTCCTAAGGACAACGAATTGCCTGCCACAACGTATGAAGCCAAACAACTTGTTTGCCCTTTAGGATTGGAAGTGCAAAAGATACATGCATGCCCCCAATGACTGCATCCTCTACCGAGGCGAGTACGAGAATTTGGATGCATATCCCGTATGCAGTGCATTGCGTTACAAGATTAGAAAAGATGATCCTGGAGATGTCGAGGGGGAGCCTCCCCGGAAGAGAGTTCCTGCGAAGGTCATGTGGTATTCGCCTATAATACCACGTTTGAAGCGTCTACTTAGAAATAAAGATAATGCTGAGTTGATGCGATGGCACAAAGAGGAACGCAAGAAAGACTCGATGTTGAGACACCCCGCTGATGGGTCGCAGTGGAGAAAACAGATAGAACGTACCCTGAATTTGATTTGGATGCGAGAAACATAAGGTTCGGTTTGAGTACGGATGTCATGAATCCTTTTGGTGAGATGAGCAGTGGTCGTAGCACTTGGCCTGTGACTCTTTGTATGTACAATCTTCCACCATGGCTCTGCATGAAACGAAAGTTCATCATGATGCCAGTGCTTATCCCGGGTCCAAAGCAGCCCGGAAATGACATTGATGTGTACCTAAGACCATTGGTCGAAGAACTCTTATTGCTCTGGGGCGATGAAGGTGTACGGATGTGGGATGAATACAAACAGAAAAACTTCAACCTACGAGCATTATTGTTCATAATGATCAATGACTGGCCTGCTCTTAGTAACTTGTCAGGTCATTCGAACAAGGGATACAAAGCATGCACACACTGTTTAGATGATTCTGATAATATATGGTTGACTCACTGTAAGAAGGTTGTATACATGGGTCATTGTCGGTTTCTTCCCATCAGGCATGCGGTACGAAAGAAGGGCAAGCATTTCAAAGGCCAAGCGGACCACCGAACAAAACCGATGCACCGTAGTGGTAATGATGTCTTCAACATGGTAAAAGATCTAGAAGTTATTTTTGGAAAGGGATCTGGTAGCCAACCTGTTCCGAACGAAAACGGAATGGCGCCCATGTGGAAGAAGAAATCTATATTTTGGGAGCTACCATATTGGGAGGTCTTAGATGTTCGTCATGCAATTGATGTGATGCACCTCACGAAGAATTTTTGCGTCAACCTGATAGCATATTTGGGAGTGTACGGAAAGACAAAAGATACAATAGAAGCACGTCAAGAATTGCAACGTATGGAAGAACGAGATGCCTTACATCCACAACAGCGAGATAATGGACGACAATACTTAAGTCCTGCCAGCTATACTCTTAGCAAGGAAGAGAAAGAAACCATGTTTGACTGCTTGATCAGTATAAAGGTTCTATCTGGATACTCATCCAATATAAAAGGAATCTTAAATTTGGCAGAGAAGAAATTTACAAATCTCAAGTCCCATGACTGCCATGTGCTTATGACTGAACTTCTTCCGGTTGTGTTGTGGGGGATTCTGCCTGATAATGTCCGGTTAACCATCGTGAAGATATGTGCCTTCCTCAACGCAGTTTCACAGAAGATAATTGACCTGGAGAATTTGATAAAGCTGCAAATCGATGTGGTGCAATGTCTTGTTGGCTTTGAGCTGATATTTCCACCATCTTTCTTCAACATCATGACACATCTTCTAGTGCACCTTGTGAAAGAGATTGATATCCTCGGACCAGTATTTCTACACAACATGTTCCCATTCGAAAGGTTCATGGGGGTACTCAAGAAATGTGTTCGTAATCGAGCTCGTCCAGAAGGAAACATCGCCAGTGCCTACGGAACTGAGGAGGTCATTGACTTTTATGTTGACTTTATTGATGACCTTAAACCGATTGGAGTCCCTGAATCGCAATATGAGGGGAGACTAACTGGAAAGGGTACATTAGGAAAGAAATTTTATGTCTGCACAGATGATTTCTCATTCAAGAAAGCGCATTATAGGGTTCTTCAACAATCATCCTTGGTAGACCCATATATCGAGGAACACAAGAAAATTCTGCTCTCCAATTTCCCGGAAAAATCTGAGGCATGGATTACACGTGAGCACATGAACACTTTCTGCAGCTGGTTGCGGAAGCATCTAATGCATAACATGGATATAAGTGAACAACTATTCTTATTGGCTAGGGGACCATCTTGGAATATCTTAACATACCAAGGGTACGAGATAAATGGAAACACATTTTATACGATAGCCCAAGATAAAAAGAGTACCAACCAAAACAGCGGTGTTCGTATGGATGCCACGGATAATAATGGAAAAAGGACACATATTACGGCTACATTGAAGAGATATGGGAGCTGGATTACGGTCCCAATTTCAAGGTGCCTCTATTTCGTTGCCAATGTGTTAAGCTATCTGGAGGAGGGGTAAAAAAAGATGAGTATGAGATGACAATAGTTGATCTCAACAATCTTGGGTATAGAGACGAGCCATTTGTCCTAGCCCAGGATGTCGCTCAGGTTTTCTATATTAAGGACATGTCCAACAAGCCAAAGAAGGGGATAAAAAAGCAAAAGGATGAGCTTAAGCGACACATAGTTCTATCAGGAAAGAGAAATATCGTTGGAGTGGAGGACAAGACAGACTTGTCAGAAGAATATAATAATTTTGTTGTCATTCCACCTTTCGAAGTAAATGCTGATCCATGCATCCTGCTAGCCAATGATGATGCTCAATACTTGCGCCGTGATCATAATCAAGGGACATTTGTGAAGAGAAAGTCTGTTACCGCTAATCCTTCATGTACTTGAATCATTTTATATTATTGTATAAAAACGTAATCGCAATTCGAATACTTTTATTATATATGTACTGTACAATTATACTTTATGTGTTATATATATATATATATATCTCATTTTTTATATTTTCACTTAATTACCAGACTCAATTATAATTTTATTTATTTCATGAAATTACATTCACATTAACACACTATACTCTCTCACTAACACACACAATCTCACTAACACACACTATCTCTCAAACTCATACACTACTCATTAATATCATGAAATTACTTAATTTTATGTAAAATTCACTTTTTAAACGTTAATATCGTGATAGAATCCACTTTCTGTCGAAAAGCAACAGTTTGAAAAAATTTGTTCACCTAATATATTTTTGCATCGTCAAAATAACAAATATGATTTCAAAAAAGTTAGATATTTCGTTGACCCAATCACTTGAATGAAAATTAATTATTTTTGTTGCGTGTATCAAGTTTATATAGAGATAAGAAATTTTGTTCCATAATTTTTGGAATCAAAATTTATTAACTGAATTAACACAAAAAGTCTATTTTAAAAGAGAAGTAAAAAGAAATAAAAAAACAAACATAAGATTTGGCGGGAATGAGGGAAAACGGGCCCCTTTTGTCCCGGGTGGTAGATCCACCCGAAACTAAAGGTGGGCCGCAGGCTGGGAATTTTTCCGGCCCGCCCAAAAATAACTTTTGTCCCGGGTGGAGCCACGACCCGGGACATAAGGCCCTTTTGTCCCGGGTAGTGGTTTCACCTGGGACAAAAGGGGGGGCCTTTTGTCCCGGGTCGTGGTTCCACCCGGAACAAAAGGCCCCCACCCCTATATCTCCCTTCTTCCTCCCCCTTCCCCAACACTTGGTGGTTTTCTTGATCTGCGTCGCGCCGCAATCATCCCCTGCTCCCACCGCGCCTCCTGCTCGCCGCCGCCGCTGTCCCCGAGTGCTGCCGACCTCCGCCGCCCGAGCTCCGCCGCCCCATCGCGCCGTCGGTGCCGAGCTCCGCCGTCCCCGAGCGCCGTCGACGTCCCCCATCATCCGCCACGAGCGCCGCGCGCCCGAGCTCGATCCGCCGCCCGAGTGCCGTCGGGCCGCCTCCACGCCGCCGTTCCGCCCCTTTGGAGTCGCCGGTGAGGTTCGCCGCCGTGTCCTCCACCCTGTGCGTGCCTCCCCTGGCCCGCTCCGGCCCCGCCTCCGTCGCGCCGGTCATCGTGTGCCTCGACGCCACCGCCCCCGCCGCAGCGCGCCGCCGGCTACGCCTCGACGTCGCCGCGTCGCCGCCTCGCCGCTACTCCACCCGCCGGCACGCCTCGACGCCGACGCCGCACCGTAGTCCTTGTCCCCGACGTGGTATGGGCCGGTCGCCGGCCATTTCTTTTTTTCTTTTACTATAGAATTATATATATATTATTTGTTTCTATTAGTAAATATTAACTACAATTTAATTATAGAGATATTTTTGTTGAATTTAATTAAGGTATAAGGTTTCCATTATTTGATATTATCTAGAATTTAGTTATTAGATATAGTGAGAATTATGGAGAATTTAGAGAGAAATAGAGAAGGAAATGCTTTTAATTATTTAAATAGAGAGTGTATAATGTATTAGAGAATTAGAGAGTGTATAATGTATTTATTATTTAATTATGTCATTCAAAGACTTTAATTATCTTGTATTCATTATTTACATATGTCATTCATAGACTTTAATTTATCATGTATTTATTATTTAATTATGTCATTCAAAGACTTTAATTATCATATATTCATTATTTAATTATGTCATTCAAAGACTTTAATTTATCTTGTATTTATTATTTAATTATGTCATTCGAAGCCTTTAATTTATCATGTTTTTATTATTTAATTATATCATTCGAAGCCTTTAATTTATCATGTATTTATTATTTAATTATGTCATTTATATTACTTCTCGACCGAATCATTTCCGATAGTTTCTGATCATTACCGATCCCGACCGAATCGTTTCCGATAGTTACCGATCCCAACCGAATCGTTTCCGATAGTTTTCGATCGTTACCGATACCGACCGAATCATTTCCGATAGTTTCCGATCGTTGCCGATCTAAATATGTGGATCATTTAGAGAATTTTTTAAGGGTTTTATTTGTATTCATATTTTAGTTACGATGGACCCGCGACACACAGACGCAGAAGACGAACAGTTCCTGTTGAATATGATTGGCGAAGGTCAAGGAGATGTCCCTGAACAAGCTGATGATGGCAGCAATACCGACATATATTTGAATATGTCCGGTGATGGAAATGAGCCATCTATTCAGGATGACGCTGTTGCTGAACAAAGTGCTAATGTACATATCACAACTATACTTATTTGTAGTGACAATCATATTTTCATCTGAATCTATATGAATACTATGAATGTTTTTTTATAGCCGTCTGGATCATCGTCGCAGCAGAAAAAGACGAAGCGAGGCCCAACAAAAAAACTGGAAGGGCGGTTCATTATAATGGAAGTTGATCCAGATGGCGAACCGATTGCTCCAGAAGCTGCCGCCAAAAAATTCATAAGACAATCCAGATGTATTATCAGGGACCACATCCCGATCAGTTTCAGGCTCTAGAAAGCTTCCAATCCAAGCGAGGAACGGGATGCGGTACCCGAAAGAGAAAAAGAATGGTGCTGGCGGGAGCTTAAGAAAAACTTCATGGTTCCAGCTGAATCCGAAGAGATATGCAAGCGCTGGACCCTGAGTAAGATGGCCGAACAGCTGCAATCATTCAAGAAAATTTTGACGAAGAAATATATCAAGACCGGGACCACACCCGTATTTACCAGCGAGCTCGAAAAGCTCATGGGTCACTGGGATGCATTTGTGGAATACAAGTCTTCAGAGCTTGGGCTTCAGAAGGTGCAGAAGGCCAAAGATAACGTCTCGAAGAAAGTGTACCATCACACTCTAGGCCAAGGAGGCTACAAGCTTGCAATACCCAAATAGGAGAAGATGGAGCAGGATCTGCTTGACAGAGCCATCCAATCTGCGACCATGAACTGGCCTGAAAGGTCAAGGACCTGGTTTTATGGTCATGGGGGAAGCTTGGACCCATTGACTGGTGACTGCATCTATGGGCCAAACATCCAGCGAGCAGCCCAGAGACAACAGGAGGCCATACAAGCAGCGGCCGAGGGAACATTCCAGCCGGATAGAGAGAGGGACGAGCTGAGCTTGGACCCATTGACTGGTGACTGCATCTATGGGCCAAACATCCAGTGAGCAGCCCAGAGACTACAGGAGGCCATACAAGCAGTGGCCGAGGGAACATTCCAGCTGGATAGAGAGAGGGATGAGCTGACTTACGCCCTTGGGAATCCAGAGCATCCGGGCCACACAAGAGGCAAAGGCGTGGTTCCGTGGAAGTATGGGTTCAGGGATTACATTGAATCATATAGAAGCTAGCAAAGAAGAAATAATGATGAGCGGGAGCACTTGCGAAGGCTAGAGGAACGGCTCATGTCACACGATCAGAGACTGGAGGAAAAGGTTCAACGCCAAGTGGCCATAGCAATGAGCCAGCAATAGCAAGCGCAAACGGTGCCTCCAGAGCCTAATGTCGCAGCCGATCATCTGTCTTAGCGGAAAAGCAGCTGCGCTTCCACAGACGTCGCCATCGCTGAGCCAACGGGGATCCAAGCCGCAGTTGAAGCGACGGCCCCGCAGCGATTTCCAGTGGATGAGATCACCCAGCGGACATCTTGTGACCTGCAGACTGCCCTTAAGAACTTAATATTCACTGTTGCGTACGGTACCGCCATGCCAACCCAACCAGGCGACGTGTACCACGGGCAACAAATTCCGCCAGGATACACAAGAGTTGGCATGGAGCAGGTGTACCAGTGTTGGGAGACGCTCGAGCTTGATATTCCTGGAGGTGATGGGGAGAGGACACTAGCAGAAGCCATTCATGGCATCATCCTATGGAATAAGCGCTACATTGTCCTAAAGTCGAATGATCAAACACCAAGACCGGCATCTCAGCATGCCTCTCCAAGGCCGGCATCTCCGCAAAACTCCCCAAGGGCAGCACTGTCTTGGCAAGGTTCACCGGCACATTCTCCATCACCATCATCTCATGCGCCGATGAACACTCAAGCATCACCGTCGCCTCCATGGTCACCCCCTCCGCCGCCGGCAAAGAAGCAGAAACAGCGGCTGGCAAAGAAGGTAGCTGCACCGGCTAAGGAACCTCCAAAGAAAAAGGAAAAGGAGAAGAAAACCAAGGAGGCTCCTATTAAACCCTGGGACATGAGCCTTGAAGAATGCGATCGGATAACTCAAGAAAGAGTTAAAGAGCACTTCAAGCCGAAGCCGAAGCCGGAGCCCGAGAAAGTGATAAATCCGATAGATTTGAAATTTTTTAAGGGAATGTGCGAAGCAAATAAGAGAAAATTCATTCCGAGAGATCCCCCTTCAGACTACGAACGCTCAATTATCAAATCTACTGAGAAAAAGAAGAGACAATCAAAGTCGTCGTTGTCCGACGTTCCACAGCTCGGAGCCCAAAAGAAACAATCAATAGAGCCTCTCGTAGTGGGACAGACGACGCAAGAACAAGACTTTGTTACATTTTTGAAAGAATCAAACCTGACGGCGGCTCAGATTGCAGGGGGAGAAGATATTCCAAAGGCCGATGTGGTCGTCAAATGGACGTATGAGATCGGCAAAACTCTTGTACCCCCCGAAGTAGTGTCTGTGCTTCCAATGCAAATGTATAAGCTGCACCAGCACTACATGCGTGCGATGGCCGATTGCATCTTCATGCAGGGTGCAAAGATTAAAGATGATGATTTCTTTAGGGGGGAGGCCATTATATGGATAAACTGGGAAGAAATTTACCAACTATTCCATCAGGAGGCCCTCGACATCTCTATGGTCGGCTTGTGGGTTCTGTAAGTATTTTACTCTCTTTACGTATTGTTTTGCATGATCTCAACATACTGATCCCTTGATTTATTCGGTATCATGTAGAATGGAGATACAAACTTGCAGGAGAAAGGGATACTCTCACCTCGGCTTCATCGACCTAATTACTTGTAATTGGAGGATTCTACGCGACACTGCCCATGAGCTATACCAAAACTTGTTCAAGTACATAAGTGTTCATCACAACAAGCAAATGATATTGTTTCCTTACAACTTTGCGTGAGTGATTCCTTTCGTCTAACTCTTTCTATTCTGTAATCGAATTGTTTAAACCTTAACTACCAATAACTGCCTCCGTATAATCTTGCAGTGAACACTGGGTCCTAATTGTCATAATTCCCGAGAAGAGCCTACTCGTGGTTATGGACTCATTGAGGAGACCTCCAGAACAATACGGAAATCTTCTTAACATGATGAAAAAGTAATTCTACCACTACTCCGTTGATGACCGATAATTTGAATCACTTTGTTACTTGACTATAATTGTTCTAATCATGCGCAGGATTTGGAAAGAATTCGCTAAAAATCATCCAGGCAAATTTGACAAGGAATTGAAGATCAAGACAGATTTTGTGGTACGCACTTGGATGATTTGTTGCACGATTCATTAGTTTTATTATATATTCATGTAAATACCTGATAATTTCTTCTCTCTTAAAGTGTATGAGGCAGAAACAAGGCACTGTATTATGCGCATACTATGTATGCGAGAACATCCATGGTCTGGTAGGTCCTCCAAAGGGCTGGACAGATTGGGAGGAGGAAGTAAGTAAAAAACTTGTTAATATTTGAACTCGTATTTTAATTAGTCGAAATTAATTATCCCCTTTTTCCAGAGGTCGAGGAGATGCGCGATAAACTCATACCGGAGGAAAAGATTATGGCGATTCAAGAATAATTGTCCGGATTTATTGTTGAGCAAGTCCTCGATCCAAAAGGCAAATTCTACTATGATGGACTATCTAATATTGACAATCCCAGCAAATATGATAATATACGCGTATATAAGTAATTAAGAACGAATATACCTATGTAAATATATATGTGTGTGTATGTATTAAATTTCTATTTATGAGTATGTATGTATTATATATAAGCACTCCAATAATATATATGTGTGTGTCTATATATTTATATATATTTATATATATATAGATATATATACATACATATAGATACATATATATGTATATATATATACATACATATAGATACATATATATATACATATATATATACATACATACATATATATACATATATATATATATTTATATTTATATAATATTGGTCCTAGACATTTTCATATGTAAAGGAATTCACATGTATAGATATGTGTATACATATATATATATATAAGTGAATTAATTTATATATCAAAACTATCTAGGACAAATATTATATAAGTAACTATATATATATATTAGTGGAGATCATACACACTGAATTCCAATACATAAATTTAATTGAAATGCAAAAGTATAATTGAAATAGAAAAAGAATTGAGAAAAGGAAAACAGGAAAAAAAAAAGACCGGGACAAAAGGGTGCGTGTTACCAACCGGGACAAAAGGTAGCCAATGACCCCCTTTTGTCCTGGCCTGGCGTTCCCGGTTGGGAAACCGGGACAACAAAGGTTTCCCAACCGGGATAAATTAGCCTTTCTGTAGTAGTGATACCAGCATCTGGCTGCAGTAGCACAGGGACACACCAAGAATTGCTGGTGCAATGATTACTGCATTCAGCAAAGAAAAGTGTTGCAGAAGAAGAGCCTTCACGAGTCGCCAGGAAATTGATGTGAGAGTAATTGTATTTGTAAGGGGTCCGAGGATTGTGGCATTTGATACTCCGGTCCAAGCTAAACTCCCAGTCATCAAGCTCATTAACACCACAGATAACATGAAGACTATACTTGGATACCTTTAACCACGAGGAAAAAGAGTGTTAGATACTTAGATTAGAATCTAAGAAAGCAGTAAAAGTGAGTAGTTGAAGAAACCAACCGCGGTCTCGTTGTACTTGTCGAAGACTGCTCTCACCATGCTGTTGACTCGCTCATCCTTGCCCCAGAAAATATTCTTGCATACAGAAGCCTGGACGTAGACCCTCTTGCTTACCTGTTTATGCTCCAGCTCCTGTTGCAGTCGGAGTGACGTGCCAACAGAGGATGGACACTTGAGAAGGATCAAAAGGCACTCAAATTTCTCTTTAGGGATTGTTTGACCATCGTGCACAGACAACATCTCTGAGATAACCATGAGATTACGCACAGAATCTGGTATCCCAAGAAAATCTTTCTGCAATAGTGGGCTTGGGTGGAACGCAGCGGTGGCTGCAGCAACATACGCTTCGGTGAGAGTGGCGTGTGGCTTGGTATGTTCAGCGTCTTTGCGCAGCATACGAGAGGTTGTGGTGCATCCAGTTTGCAGTAAGGGATCAGCAAAAGACAACTCAGCCCGTGCCTCCAGCAAGCGCTGCAAGGCTTGGTCAGGTGTGAGGTTTGGGTAGCGGCTGCGAAGGAAGGATACAAGGCCATAGAGTGATCGGGCCGTGATGCGCCACAGGCAGTTGGTGCTGATCATGTTTAGTGGCTGTACTTCTCTTGCTGGGAAGGTTTGATCATACCAGATGGTGTTGACGATGATGTTGGAGACTGGGTCCAGCGGGCCATAGCAGTGGCCACCCATGAGCAAGCTGCGGTGATAGCAATCAGTCAGCTCCTTCTTTGGTAGAGCCCCCAGCGCCTTCAGATAGAATCCGTGGATCATGGAAAGGAGCAGGCGCTTCATGGCTGCTCGGACAGGAGGAAGCCGAGGAAGCCCCCCTTTCCAAGAGACCAAGATGAAAGGCGATCCCTGGCTAGTTCCCAAGAGGTCCCATCAGCCAGGCAAAGATCTGTTGAGGACCCATCAAGCACGCTCATTATGCGGGCCAGCTCAAAAATCAACCCTTGACTGTCGTCGCATGGTACGGCCAACTTGGCAAACTCTTGTGGGCAAAGTGAAACCAGCTTCCACCCTCGCATGAAACGCTGCGGATCAGGGTGCTGGGCGGCAACCGCTGCGGATCTGAGGGCGATCTCGAGTCCTGTCTCGGTGATGAAGGACTCTCTGATCAGCCCGCGCCTCTCGATGATGATGAGGGCGGCGACAAGGGGGTCTCCGTCGGCAGCGGAGAGATATGCCAGGGCCTCCGCGTCGGGGAGGTAGGGGAAGAGGCAGTTGAGGAAGGCGATGAGGCCGTCGAGAGACCGCTGGATCATGCCCCCAGCCTCCTGTCCTTCGGGCAGCAGTTCCGCAGCATCTTTGCAGGTGAGGAAGTTGACGAGGGTGGCAGGAGCCAGGAGACCGACGCAGGAGCAGCAGCCGTTGCGCGACGCGTGCTTAGGCAGCTTCGACCGGCTGTAGATCTTCTCGATCTTGGCAAGAACTGATTCAATCTCATCTTTGCTCTTGGCAAAGTGGAATCCGTCCTTAAGGTCGCTCGGTTCACAGATGCAGATGTTGCCGCCGCCGCCACGGGAGGTGAACATGGAGGCGGCCCGGTGGGATCGCCGGAACGGTAGGGTAGAAAGACGGGTGTTAGGGTTAGACACCGAATCCACACAGATTTAGGGATCTGAGGTGGGGAGGGGGTTGGGGATAGATAGGAAAAAATTGCAATATTAGGACTGCAAACACTGACCACTCGTGAATTTGCCACTTCCAGTGAATTTCTCTGGGGATAGGTGGAGATATTTGGAAAGTAAAGACAGTGAGTCAGTTTGGGACTCTTGCTTTGTCTCGCCTCACCTTGCTAAGAGCCACCGAGGAGGGGCTTCCGGACGGAGGGGAGGCCGGAGGCGGGGCGGCGCGTCCAGATCTGGCCGGAGGCGGGCGGTGAGGGGTATCTGGCTGGAGGTGAGAAGGGCTGGCTAGAGAGCGGAGAGCGCGACGCTGGTGGAGGACGGAGAGCTCGATACCGCCATCTGCGTCCTTCTTTCCTTTCCCCGTCCTCTGGTTGCGCTCCGTCCAGGAAATGAGTCGAGTGGGTCCCACACCACTGGAGAAGTAGTACGATTCGATGATTTAATTTAATGGGTCGATTTTTATTCTATCTAGCGCTATGCGGATGCTCTTTGGAGGGTATGACATTGAATTGAAATTGGGTTCAATACCAAATCAACCATAGTATTGAAATGGGTCATGATTCATATTCAAGTGTTTGGATGACCATTGAATTATCTTTTGGAATCTTAGAAAGCAGACAAATTGGATTCCTGTTTGGATGCACATAAACGTGGTATTAACATTTGTTCTTGGTGCCGCCCTGTCGAGACTCGCAAGGAAGCCGCGCCGGCGAGGAAGAGGCAGACACCGCGCTGCGCTGCCGAAGCGCGGAGGGGGAGAAGGCTCCACATCGCGCAGCGGGGAGGCAGCCGCAGAGGCGCGTCCTCCATTGGGCAGAGATCGGGAGCTGGGCGCGCTGGCGAGGAAGGATAAGGAGAGGGTGTGGCCACAGCCGGCGAAAGGAGTAGGGGGCCGCGACAGGTAAGGAAGGAGGAGGGGGTGTGGCCGCGGCCAGCGAGGAAGAAGGGGATTGGGCGCTGGCCGCAAGCCGCACCGGTGAGGAAGAAGGAGGAGGGCGGTGCGCTCGCGAGGAAGAGGAGGGGGGCCGCGGCCGCAAGGAAGAGGAGGAGCCGGCCGCGGCTGCGAGCCATGCCGGCAAGGGAGGAGGAGGAGGAGCGGCGCAGGGCAGAGGGGCACGGTGGAGCGAGGGTGCAGAGCGGGGGCGCGATGGCTTCGGCACTGCAGCAGAGGGAGGGAGGCGACTGAGCGAGCGTGGGGAGCAGCGCAGTAGAGTAGAGCGGCACGCGGAGATAGCCGCAGAGGGAGTGGCGTGACGGCGGAGGCGCGTGGGGGAGCTGCACGATGGTGGAGAAACACGGGGAAGAAGAAGGGGTGCGCGAATGCAAGCGAGTACAGAGAGCCGGGGTCGGAATCGTGGGAGATGGTGGAACTGCATGCTGAATACCGCTCGGTATTGGAGGAGGTTTCCAATGTCAATTCCTAGAGCATCCAAACAACTGATATTAGGTTCACACAATGACAATTCCAGATTCCAGCATTCAATGTCTACATCCAAACGCTATCTTAGAGCCTTTCTAAGAGAATCTCCAAAAGCTTCTCCAATCTCATTAGCCAAATTTTATTTTAGCTAGCCATTTAGCTAATATCATATCTCTAAATTATGTTTCTTTCCAACAAACTAGTCATTCATTTATTCAACTCTGGGTCCCACTCCATCCTTTCTCCCTCCCCTGACCTGCTCTGCTATTCTCCATGAACTCACGGACGAACACCGCTTGGTCCAGCACGGACGGCCTGGTCTGCTGGTCTCCTCTGCGGGGATGAAGACGCCTGTGTCCTGGTCGGGCACCCAGGTGTCCTCAGCCTCGGTGGCACCCACGCACCGCAGCGCATCGACTGCCTCTTCCAGGAGCACCGTCGCGGACCGCCCCTCCTCGTTGACCACCCCCACGTTCTTGCTGTTGAGCGCGGCCTCCATCTGTGCCGCGGTGCCCTCCTCCTCCCGCCCTCCGGCGCTCCGCCGGGACCTCACCCTCCAGCGCCCAGGACCTCACGCTCCGTCGAGAGACTGCTCTCCGCCTGGATCTAGAGCTCATCGGCGGTGGGTGAGCCGGCCTCAGAGGGAGCGGGGCTTTTCTGTGGGGGGCGCGCCTGCTCGGTTCGCTCGTCACCGGCGTCAACTATGGTCAGGGCGCGCGGAAGAAGTGAGCGGAGCGCGGGAGGGCAGGGGAGCATGGGAGGGGCAGATAGCGAATGGGGCTGTGTCGCGATATTTGCATAAGAAGGCCTCGCGGATGGCGAAGAGGATAGCGAAGCAGGGTGGATAGATAAGCTGTTGGATGCTTAATTTACAGGTTTTTTCTATTTTTTTAGCTAATCTTTTGGGATGGAGAATCTGTTGGAGTTGCTCTAGGGTCTGTTTGGTTGGGCTGTGGCTGTGAAAAAAAGCTGCTATGGGCTGTGGCTGTGAAAAAAGCTGTTGTGTGCTGTAAGCTGTGAAAAAACTGAAAACCATTTGGCTAAAAGCTGCTGTGGGATGTAGCTTTGGTACAAAATGTCTGTAATGCTCCTAAAAGGCTGTGAGACTGTTTTATATACAAATTGATCGTCAAAATATTTGTTGTTCACTGATTGACATATAATAAACCATATTTGGAGAACAAATTTAATTACTTTAAAGTTTTGCATCCACCATCAACATATGGCCCACATAAGTACAATAATAATAAAAATATATATATGGTTCATATGGCAACATGCTTACATCATAATTTATCATCCTCTCACACTAAACAAAATCATCAGCTATCCTACTACGAATGGTATTCATGGTATCCTCGTTCTCACCATCTGGACAAGCATCTTCTTCTGATTCGGATGTCTCTTCCAGTAGGTAGTCCTCATCAGCATTACATCTATCAAACTCCTTATCATGCAACTTATTGTCACGAATAAAATTATGCAATGCCATACAAGCAAGAACAATGTGCTTCTGGGCACGTGTACTGAAACTAGAGATGCCTTTCAAAATACGCCACTTCTGCTTCAAGACTCCAAAAGACCGCTTAATGACATTTCGAAGGGATGAATGCAAGAAATTGAACATCTAATACTTCCCTTGCGGAGGACGCCCAGAACTATGGCGAAATTCTGGAATATGGTATGTGCTTCCTTTGAAAGGGGCAAGATATCCTACTTGATTAGGGTAACCAGAATCCACAAGATAATATTTTCCTATAGAATAAGGATTAGCAAAACCAAAAGCAGCATGATTGATACCATTACTTTGTAAGAAACTTTTTTTCTTACCTTTAGGAGGCACAAGAAAAGAAGAAAAGTTTGCTAAGGCATGATTGAGGATCCGTGAGTCATGTGCAGAACCTGGCCAACCAGCAACACGAAGATAAATCTCATGTCAAAGTCACAAACAGTTAGGATGTTTTGAGATGTATATCCATGTTGGCATGTATGGTTAACCACTTCCTCTGCTGGTACTTCAACTTTAACATGTGAACCATCTATAGCTCCAATAGTGCCTTTAAAATAAGGCCAGAAACGGTCCTCTTTGATCCTTTCATGCTCAGTACTGAAAGTAGGGTCCCTTACTTTGATGTTATTCTTTGCTAACTTGTGCAAACAATTCAATACTTCATGAAACTTGGTGTGAACTGTCCAGAGAGACCGCGTAAATTTATCTTCAGCTTGTGCAAAAGCTTGGGGCCCTCCAACAATCCATAAGAACATCGCCAATGACTCAATTGATGAAACATGGATAGTCGATGTCAACCCATAGGTTGATACTAGCAAGTCATGGAGTGACATGAAAATATCAGGACTCATCTAAAACATTTTGTAAAAGTACCTCGATCGATCCATGCACCTCATGACCCATTGAAGTCCAGTTTCTGGTGCTATACTATATTCTCCTTTGTTCAAATACTTATCAGTGTACTGGGACCCCATTTGACCAATAATTGCAGCCTGCTGGGAAAGTTCGGCTAGAAGCAACAGTCCTTTGGACCCCTTTTGTGCCAAATCTTCCATGTGGCCATCCATCTAGACAAGATATTTAAAAATTAATACATATGAACAGAAAAAATATATATTTAGTTAAACTTCAGTAATTTAGTTAGACTTCTCTCTTTATAGCTTTTCTTCCTTCAACAGTCTAGCTAAGTCTTCCTCTTCGTATCTAACTCTCCTCTCTCTCCCACTCACTTACACGTGGGCCCTCCTTCTCCTCCTCCTTGTGCTCCATGTCCATGGCGGTGAGAAAGTCTATACTGGAGCCAGCGAGCCTCGCTGGGTCCTCGGGGCGGCGGCCCGCACCGGCAGCGAAGCTCGCCCTCGCCGGAGTGCGCTGGGGTTAGGATCGTGCACCGGAGTAGGACCATGCGCCCGAGCGATGGACAAGCTGGCCACGGTGGACCCCTCACCTATATTCGTCGTCACTGCCCTTCTTTGTTTTTTCACGGACGCACAATGCTATAGAGAGACCTTAGCGGCCGGCTGGTCTATTTGCCGTCCATTGGTGTCGTCCGCCCTGCTCGACCTCGTTACCACCTGCCCTTTTCGAACTCGCCGTCATGCCCGTATTTTTTTATACTTTAGCCCTTTATATGAAAGAATTTCACATTTAGATCCTTAAAAATAGAATTGCATTTTTTGGACCCAAAGGGTCGGCGCCATGAGTCACGCTGGGACTTCGGGATGATGTGGCGCCAGGGTGGCGGGTTGAAAAATATATAAATACTACCGTTCCAGTATACAACCGAATTTGTCCTCTAGCTCGGATGGTCGAGGTGCTTGTTGTGTGCACTAGGTCTCAGGTTTTGAAGCCTCCCTCCGTGTTTTATTTTTGGGACTATAGCGTTTCTAACCTTGTTTTGAAGTGAAATGATGATTTTGTTGGAAATATGCCCTAGAGGCAATCATATTTTCTTGTATTCATGATTAATAAAGTGTACCTTGAATATTCATGGATGGCAACTTGTATTGATTAATGGTTATGTGAAGTATTTGTGAAACTCTATACTTGTATGAATATTCTAAAATATTCCTAGTCGGAGTTCATGTGAGGACACACATGAATATTAGACTAGCACATATATTAGTTGATTGACTATGTTTCACAAGTCACGGACATGGTGATGTCAAACTAATAATGTGGGCTCATTTGAGACATAAGATAGAACTGACCCAACACGAGATGATGACTTCTTATTACACAATATGTACGCTGTGTCCTAAGACCTGAGATCGTCGTATATACTCAAGATGTGAACCGACTTACTTAGGAGCCATCAAACACTGCACCGTAACAGGGTAGTAATAAAGGTGGCTTTCGGGTCTGTCAAGAAGCATGCTGTGAGACATAGTCGGTCAAGATGGGATTTGCCCCTCTCTACAAGAGAGAGATATCTCTGGGCCCCTCGAGTGATTTGGATCAGGAAATGCATGGCCATGCTGGGGTTAAGAGTTAACCAAGGATTCCGAATCACAGGATCGAGAAAGAGTGGTCGGCTTTAAGCTGGACCAAATATCGTGAGGCAAAGGGAACAGCATGTATATGATATTGTGGCGGCTCGTCTGATATGATCTTTGTGTGCGTATAGGAGTTGACATGTCTTGCTAGAGGCCACTGTCTATTATTGGGCCGAGTAAGAGTACTCGGGCCATGTCTATTCGCATGTAAGCCCATAGGGTCGCACACTTAAAGGAAAAAAGCCTGATAAGGATGAGATCCGAATTAGACTAGGCTTAAGTGCACTAATGGGCCTTTTAGTCCCAAAAGGGGGCGCCCAAGGTGGGGCCCAAGGCAGCCCACCTAAGGGGCTATATAAATAGAGGAAGAGGGCACCTAAAAACCCTTACCCTTGCTACTATTCACGTGGATGAACAGTAGCACCCCCTGTTCCTCCTCCTCGTGCATCTAGCCCTAGTTCGTTCTCGTGGATCTAGCAATCCGGAGTGCGAAGCTTCTTCCCGTACGTGTGGACTTCGTGGAGGTGCTATGCTTGCTGCACAAGGATGAGCCGTTCGAGAGGAGGTTCTCTCAACTGCACTGCCGGCTTCCATCTGCACTACACCGACGTGCTACAGAAGTTCGGTAACCGCGCGTCTAGTAGTAATCTCGTGATCTATAACTGCAGTAATCCTAGTTTATATGGTACAAAAATTTTGTTTTTGCTACCCATATTCCTACATATTTTATCCTTATTTTTTTAACTTTGTGATTTTACCCTTACTCTTCACAAAACAGGAGCAAATTCAACGAAGAAAATGGTCAAAACAGGGGCAAAAACACATTGACCAGGGGCAAACGGCTGCTTCGTTTGAAAATAACAACGGTTAAATCACAAAGTTAAAAAAAGGAGTAAAATCACCATTAAGGTTTGAAGTAGGGGCAGAAGCACTAAATTCTCTTTTTTTTAGAAATGTTTGAGGGCTTAAAAAGGTGAGTAAACAACCTCGGATTTCATTCAAATTTGATAGGATGATAGTTCCCCTTTTTTACCATATTTTAACCAAAATAAATTTGAACTCATATTTAAACTGGAGATTGAAAATAGCTATTTGGTCAAATTTTAATTTTAATTCTATTTTGCCAAATACCGAATTTTATGTTAGAGAGACTAAATATGTGTTCAAATTTATTTTGGTTTGAATTTTGAATTCTCTAACATAAAATTTGGTATTTGGCAAAAGAGAATTGGAATTAAAACTTAGGCAAATAGTTATTTCCGACCTTGAATTTTGAATTTTCTAACATAAAATTTGGTATTTGGTAAAAGAGAACGTGAATTAAAACTTAGGCAAATAGATATTTTCCGGAATCTCAGGACGTTCCGGCGTAGCCTGCAGACAGCACCCTCTTATTCATTCTCTGCTTCACTTGGACGCTGAAAGTGACAATGGCAGTTGAAAGAGCACTAGAGCAGTGACTCCTCAACAGTAATCCACTAATGTTCCACATGATAGTAATCACGCTGCTGCCTTTAATTTTTTTGGACGTGCAAATTAATTAATACAGCCCCGAGCAGGGGCGGCCCCCATATGTATTTATGGGTATCCAGTTGAATACCCAAAATTTTTGGTAAAAAATTTATAGATATAATATATAACATTTATATGTATCATAAAATGCAAAAATACAACCATAAAACAGGATTTTCTGTTATTTTGTCATATTGGGCTTAATTAGCCCACTATCCAACCGCTGCAGACCGGCCCAACTGTAGGGTCGAGATGGTGGATTAGAGGGGGGTGAATAGTTCTTTCTAAAACTAATTGCGCCGGCTAACCGAAACTTATACGGAATTGAAACTATTCGCTTAGCCAAGACTACACCTCTCTATCTAAAACTTGCACCTTACAAAAAGATCCTAATTAAGCAACTAAGGTGCCGGGCTAGGTAGAGCTCACCTACACAATTTTAGTTTGCAAGGTCACACAAACCTATGCAACTAGTACTTCACACACCGGGGGAGCTCCTACACAATTCTAATGAGTAAAAGCACAAAGCCAACCTAAGCTCACTAGATGCACAATGGACAAGGCTACATAAATCAAATCCAAAGACTCAAACTAACTTAGCTACACAAACTAAGCACGGCAACTAATTAAGCTACAGAAGATAATTAGCTACACTAAGATCTTTATTTCTATGCTACACAAGTAAGAAGATGATTAGCAAGCTACACAAGCTAATTAATCACTAGAGCGACTACACAAGCACAAGATATATATGAATGTAAATACAAAGCTTGTGATTTGAAGAATGCAAACCACCGAGAAGAGTAGACAAAGTTGACACGGTGATTTTTATCCCGAGGTTCACTTGGATGCCACCAAGCTAATCCCCGTTGAGACAAGCTCCAAGGTTGCCGCCGATCCTCTTGCTAGTGGTGACTCTCGAGTCACACTATAGCTCCCACGTGGAGTGCTCACACCAAGCTCTAGCACATGATCCGGCCGAAACACTTATTACTCTTCGCGTCTCGCTCAACTAGAGTTGTTCTTTGCGACTCCAGCGGGGTGAGCACAAAACCTCTCATAATCACTTCTCCGGAGCACCGCACAATCTTCTTGCGGGATTCACAACGGAGACACACCACCAAACCATTTAGGAGGTGGCAACCTCCAAGAGTAACAAGCACCACCGGCTTGCAACTCGATCACCTAGTGCCAAACTCTTGCAATCTCTCAAAGCAACGCACTAGAATCGCTCTCTCACTTAGTGCATATGATTTACTCTAAACTCAAGTGAGTTGGAGGGCTCTCAAGCACTCTCACACAAGGACACCAAGTCCCCAAGGTGCTCAACCTCTCAAATGGCAGGCCACCACCTCTATTTATAGAGGGAAGCCTCAAACTAGCCGTTACACTCAAATCCCATGAAAACAGAGTTTTCGCGGACAGTTCGCATGACAGGGCCCAGACGGTCCGCCATTTGAAATCCAACGGCTATATCCTCAATAAATGCTTCTCTGAGTCGACCGTTACAGCTCAGGCGGACGGTCCGCCTCACAAATGGCGGACGGTCCGCAGTTCATTTGGACACCCGATACACAAAGACCAAGTTTCTACGCCCGTTTCAGTTTTTAAGGGCGGACCGTCCGCCCCCATGGACCGGACGGTCCGCAATTCATTTTGGACCACCATCCAGAGCCAAGAACGGTTCTGTTCGAGGTCAAACGAGGCAACGACGGACCGTCCGCCCCCCAGAAGCGGACCATCCGCAGGTACATTTCTAGCAGAAACGAACCTCGGTAAAACGACCATAACTCTTAGCTCGGACATCCAAATTAGGTGATATTGGACTCTGTGGAAAGCTTATTCAGAGGACTACACAACCCAACTGAATACTTGATTCAAAACACAATGAATCAAAGCAGTATTCTACTCCAAGATCCAACCTAGTTTTCGGAGAACACCAAAAAAACATTTCTTGCATCCCCAAGTTGATCAACATCAACTCCAACACCTTCTCCTTTGCAAATGTGCCAACAATACCAAGTGAAAAACATCATGTGCATGTGTGTTAGCATTTTCACAATCATTTTCAAAGGATTTTCACTTGATCTCACCATGCCACTCAATCCTAGCAACATCACAATGTTAGATCGCTCAAGTGGCACTAGATGACCGATATGCAAACAAGTTTGCCCCTCTTGATAGTACAACCATCTATCCTAAATCCGGTCATGCACTTCTCTACACAACCTTCGACCGGTGAAATTAAATGCCCTACAAGTCATAACTTTGCCGTGCGCATTCCATTTTATCTTCCGAAATGTTTATGTCACACAAGCACCAATCTCCATCAAGCCTTTTGATCATCATCATGTGTCAACACTTGGCTTGATCTTCCTTGAATGATATGATCCACTCCATATCATCACATGACCTCTTTGATCCATCGATCTTGATCTTGCTCGCTCTTCACCGTTGCCTCGGTCCATCGGCGCCAAGTCTTGCCCAAGCTTCACCGCGTAGCGGTCCATCGCTTCAAAGCATTGACTTGCCCTTCACCATTGCAACCGGTCCATCGAGCCAAGCCTTGTCTTGATCTTATCCACTTTGATCACATGATTCCATGTCATATCTCATATGCAATGAGTTCCTTCATCACACTATATGAGCATTGTCGGGTACCATGATTAGGGGCACCCACACTAGGGGACTAAATCACCCTTAAAACGCAAACACGTGTTAGGCAATCGGGCCCACGAAGGCCTACAACCTCTCTCCAATCCGAAGGAAAGGAAAGGACTCAAAGAAGCCCAATCCACGGCCCAACAACACAGTGCGACCCATCTGAGCCCCCTCGAACCAGCGGGGCAAACTCCGCCTCGCTCGAGGGTTCCCCGCCGAGACCCTCGACAGCGCCCCACGGCTCCGCATCGCTCGAGGGTAGCGACCTACCCTCGAGCAAGCAGATCGGCTCTGCCTCGTTCGAGGCCACCCCTCGACGGAAAGGACAAACCGCCATCCGCTCACCCGCACGCCGTACGGAGGCGTTAAATGCCCACGACTCCGCCGCGGCACCCAGGTCAGATGGCGTCAGGCCACCACGCCGCACGGCAGCAGTGACCGGAGTCCCGTCTGCCAACTCCAGTCACTGCTCCGCCATCCCCGGCCCTGTGGCAACACTGTGGGAACCTGTGACGCCCTGTACTGACGTGCCCGGCTCTGTTGCCGCCACTGTGCTGCCAACTCCGTGTACCTTCCTCTGCTGCAGAAACCTTTACAAGTATGGGCGCGACCCTTGAACGCGGCCCGTGCCTTGACCAGATCAAGACCCCGACCTGCAGGGCCCTCGGGACGCCGCCACGTCACGCCTGGAGAACATACTCTCCACATCGACCACCACACCACCTGCAGGGGCCACAAGGACGCCGCCGCGATCTCCGCAGGACCAAGGACGACACCCAGGACAACAGCCATGCCAGGCGTCATACCCCACTGTGTACTTCCTACAGTAGACGACCACAATGCGCCCCCGATTCGGGGAAGAATGACGACTTCTCCCTCCTCCCGTACATGTACACCGCCCCTCCTTGTGTCTATAAAAGGGGGAGGTGGGCTCTATCTTGTATATATATCTGTATATCTGGGCAGAACACTACACTCAGCACAACTCACAGAGCACACACGCTCTTGAGCCCCAATATTGGCACTTGCCTCAATCAACTTCTCCTCTAGCAGAGACTTTGGAGCTTCCCTCCCTCTCTCGCCTCGCTTGTACCCCCTACTATAGGCACCCTCGGTGCAAGACAAAACAGTGCCCTCACACACCCCTTTGCTGAAAGTACGGCCCCGCTGCCGGAACTAGGATAAACCCGTGCGTTACTGTGTTGCCTCTTGCATCAACCATCTGGGATTAGGGACACGCAGCATCATCATTAGTTGGTGCTAGGCCGTCGGGTCTGGGCACCGACAGTTGGCGTGCCAGGTATGGGTACGCTGCGTGACATTCCTCTTTTGTTCCCATTTGATATCCAGGATGGCGAGCAGATCCGACCCATTTCCCATGGGCGTCTCGGATCCGCTCCCGGCGGGATACGTGATTTGGTTCGGTAGTCTGGAGTTCAGGGCAACCGGCCATGGTTACCTCATGGAGCTCCTCTCGTCCAGAGGCAAACCCGACGCTCCGACTCCACCAGCCCGGTGCAACAGGCGCTTGGGCCAGTGCTCGCGATAAGGGCGCATGGAGCGGCGCAGGGCGGCACACCTCAGCTCCCCCACGTGGGTCGAGGTTGGCATGTCGCAGCTCAGCGTCGCGGCCGACGGAGTCACCACTTCGACACCACGTGCTCCGGCGCCACCTGCGCTAGCACCATCACCAACTACAGCCCCGGTGCCTCCCAGGGAGGGCGCGATTGCACCGTTGCCTTTTCCCTTCGGGATGCGCAACGCTGCCACCTACGCCTCTTCAGCCATCACCAACTTCACCGAGTACGAGGATCTGCCGGGTCATCACCTCTTCTCGATCCGCAACCTCATTGTGTCATCTCCTGATGACTCCTACCCCGAGACGGTGGGCTCGATCGCCGACGACATCAACTTCTTCATGGACAACTTCATGGCCGAGGAGGCCGTAGACTACTCTGGGGTCCGTGACCATGACACCTTCCGGTCGTTTCAGCTC
The DNA here is from genome assembly GCF_016808335.1 of Panicum virgatum. NCBI lineage: Eukaryota > Viridiplantae > Streptophyta > Magnoliopsida > Poales > Poaceae > Panicum > Panicum virgatum. Next base: position 34,285,720 of record NC_053148.1, on the reverse strand, counting down.
GTGGCGGCGCACTGCCTCACCTGCTCTGAAGACTCCAACGAGGGGGATTACGATCCCACTCGAGAGTGCTTCATGGTCGAGCTAGCGGACGGAGCCGTCGAGGAAGTGTCAAGTGCCGACGGGGACCGAAGGGAGCATCCACCTGCGGACCAGGTGGTGGCACCCCCACCAGCGAACCGGGGGGCAGTGCCCCTCCGAACCCCGCCGCTTTGTCAAGCTCGGCGTCACGGCAGGCACAGCTGGTGCAACTCACGGAGCTCGAGAAAAAGCTCGAGGAGGAGCGTCGGCAGACACGACTGCTACGCACCACGCTTGAGCAGAAGCGCGCCGTGTGCGGTGCGCGTGCTCAGGCAGCGGGACGCGTCACTCGGGAGCGGATCCTGGCCGACGACAACGTCAGCAAATCGCTGGAACTGAAAAGGGCCAGCGAAAAGCTCGTCGCCGCGGCTTACGTACTCCAAGCCATGCCGGAGCACGAGCTTCCTCGAAGGCACGACGTGCAGGAACTTGGTGCACGAGCTTGCGCGAAGCCGTCCTACCAACACCAACGAGCTGTTCGACGCTGCCACCAACTACACCACTGGCGAGGAGGCAGTTGGTGCCATCTTCGATGGCAAGGCAAACAAACACAAGGAAGATGCGCCCGCAGAGGGCAGCAACAGCAAGACCAAGGCCCCCGCCAAAAGACAAAAGCGGGGGAAGAAAGGGAAGAAGCTAGCCCCACTGAACCAGCGCGGACAGGGGCAGGCGGAGGACTCTGACGAGGCCTTCGTCGCCGCCCCAGACCCCAAAGGTCCTCGAGGCCCCCCTCGAGGCGGTGGCGGCTTTTTTTATGACATGCTCAAGAAGTTGTGCCCTTACCACAAGGGCTCGGTCAACCACACCCTCGAGCAGTGCGAGATGCTCTGGAAGTACTACAACTGCGTCGCAAACCGCGACGAGGACAAGAAGAAGGACACTAGTGACAAGGGTGGAGATGGCGAGTTCCCCTCGGTGGAAAACGCCTTCTTCATCTTCAGAGGGCCGACGGCGAACATGACCTCTCAGCAGCGCAAACGCGAGCGCCAAGAAGTCTATTCCGTCACCAAGGCCATGCCATCCTACCTCGACTGGTCAGAGGACACCATTTCCTTCGCCCGCGAGGATCACCCCGACTACGTCCCGCACCCGGGACAGTATCCACTCATTGTCGAACCCATCATCGGCAACACCCGCTTCTCCAAGGTGCTCATGGACGGGGGCAGCAGCCTCAACATCATGTACGCCTTCACCTTGGAGCTCATGGGGATCGGACTGGACAAGCTCCGCCCCAGCAAGTCACCATTCCATGGTGTTGCACTGGGGAAGCGAGTCCAACCCCTCGGCCAGATCGACCTGCTTGTCTGCTTTGGCACGGCGACCAACTTCCGCAAGGAAGTGCTCACCTTCGAGGTGGTGGGGTTCCGAGGAGCCTACCATGCCATCCTTGGCCGTCCCTGCTACGCCAAGTTCATGGCCATCCCCAACTACACCTACCTCAAGCTGAAGATGCCGGGCCCGAAGGGTGTCATCACTGTCGGCTCCTCGTTCGAGCACGCCTACGAGTGTGATGTCGAGTGCGTTGAGCACGTCGAGGCTCTAGCGCTCGACGAGGCCCTCGCCGCGCAGCTACAAGGAATGGCCGAGGAGGCCATGGACTCCAAGCAGCGGCACGCGGGCACCTTCGAGCCTGCCGAGGGCACCAAGGACATTCCCCTCGACCCGAAGACCCCCGACGGCAAGACGCTGAAGATCAGCGCCACCGTCAACAGCAAATAGGTAGTGGTGCTCGTCGACTTCCTCCGCGCCAACACTGACATCTTCGCATGGAGCCCCTCGAATATGCCTAGCATCCAGAGGGAGGTTGCCGAGCACTCCCTTGATATCCTGCCAAACTCCAAGCCAGTCAAGCAACGCCTGCGGCGCTTCGACGAGCTCAAGCTGCGCGCGATTGGCGAGGAGGTGCACAAGCTTTTGGAGGCCGGATTCATCAAGGAGGTATTCCATCCTGAGTGGCTTGCTAACCCTGTCTTAGTTAAGAAAAAGAGTGGGAAATGGAGGATGTGTGTAGACTAAACTAGTTTAAATAAAGCATGTCCTAAAGTTCCCTTTCCTTTGCCACGAATTGATCAAATCATTGATTCAACTGCGGGACGCAAACTTTTATCCTTTCTCGATGCGTATTCCGGTTACCACCAAATCAAGATGAAAGAGTCCAACCAGCTCGCGACCTCTTTTATCACTCCTTTCGGCATGTACTGCTACGTCACAATGCTCTTTGGCCTTAGAAACGTCGGAGCCACATACCAGCGATGTATGCTCCATGTGTTCAAAGACCATATAGGGCAAACCGTAGAGGCATATGTCGACGACATCATTGTGAAATCCAGGAAGGCGGACGACCTGGTGGCCGATCTTAGGACCGCGTTCGATTGTCTCAGGACTAAGAGGGTGAAACTCAACCTCGAGAAGTGCGTGTTTGGAGTCCCTCGAGGCATGCTCTAGGGCTTCATCGTCTCCCAGCGGGGCATTGAACCCAACCCTGAGAAAGTCTCGTCCATCACTCGGATGGGACCGATCCGAGACCTAAAGAGAGTATAGAGGGTCATGGGATGCCTGGCGTCCCTTAGCCGATTCATCTCGCACCTCGACGAGAAAGGCTGGCCCCTGTATCGACTCCTAAGGAAGTCCGAACGCTTCTCGTGGACCCCCGAGGCCCAGGAAGCCCTCGACAAACTCAAGGTGTCGCTTACTAGCGCTCCGATCCTAACACCACCAGTGGACGGCGAGCCCCTCTACCTATACGTGGCAGCCACGACTCAGGTCGTCAGCGCGGCTATCGTTGTGGAACAACAAGAGAAGGGACATGCTCTGCCCGTCCAGAGGCCGGTGTACTTCATCATTGAAGTGATGTTCGAAACCAAGATACGGTATCCACAGATCCAGAAACCGCTCTATGCAGTGATCCTGGCTCGGCGCGAGCTGCGCCACTACTTCGAGGCCCATCCCGTCTCCGTGGTCTCATCCTTCCCCCTCGGGGAAATAGTCCACAACCAGGAGGTCACGGGTAGGATTGCCAAGTGGCCAGTGGAGCTGATGGGAGAGACCCTCACCTACACACCTCACAAGGCAGTCAAATCCCAGATCCTGGCGGACTTCATAGCCGAGTGGACCGACACTCAGCTGCCCGCACCCCAGATTCAAGCGGAATGTTGGCTCATGTACTTCGACGGGTCGGTGATGAAGACCGGCGCAAGCGCGGGCCTGCTTTTTGTCTCACCCCTCGGAGAACACATGCGCTACGTGGTGCGTTTGCACTTCCCGGCGTCCAACAACATGGCAGAGTACGAGGCTCTCCTCGGTGGCCTCCGCATCTCCATCGAGCTCGGCATAAAGCATCTTGACGTCCGGGGGGACTCTCAGCTCATCATCGACCAGGTGATGAAGGAGGCAAGCTGCCACGACAAGAAGATGGAGGCGTACTACAACGCAGTGCATCACCTCGAGGACAAGTTCGACGGGCTCGAGCTTAACCACATCGCGCGCAAGTACAACGAGGAAGCAGACCAACTAGCCAAGATCGCGTCCGGGCGGACCACCGTTCCCCTGAACGTCTTCGCCCGCAACCTCGCTAAGCCGTCTGTCAATTTCAAGAACCCTGCGGAAGCCGTTGGAGCGGCACCTAGACCCTCGGGGGCTGCGACCACGGAGCCATCGGCCGAGGACCCCTCGACGGAGGAGCCCGAGGCCATGGACACTGACTTGGAGACCTCCTCGGTGGACGAGGCGGAAGCAATGGAGATCGACGAGGCCCCGCTCCCGAGAGATTGGCGCACCCAGTACCTTGACTGGATGATTCGAGGGATCCTAGCCTCGTATCGTGCTCAGGCACGGTGCATCGCTAGGTGGGCCAAGTCCTTCGTTCTGATCGACGACGAACTATACAAGCGCAGTCCCTCGGGCATTTTGCAACGCTGCATCCCGATCCTCGAGGGCAAGGAGCTGATTCGAGAAATCCACGCTGGCATCTGCGGTCACCACGCCGCGCCATGTACCCTCATGGGCAACGCGTTTCGACAGGGCTTTTACTGGCCCACTGCGGTCGCCGACGCCACTGACGTTGTGCGGACCTGCGAGGGTTGCCAGTTCTACGCCCAGAAGACACACCTCCCGGCTCACGCTCTGCAGACCATCCCCATCATGTGGCCATTCGCCGTGTGGGTACTAGACCTCGTTGGCCCGCTGCAGAAGGCGCCCGGGGGCTTCACTCACTTGTTGGTGGCGATCGACAAGTTCTCCAAGTGGATCGAGGCTCGACCCATCGGCAAGATCAAGTCTGAGCAAACTGTTCTGTTTTTCAATGACATTGTCTTCAGGTTTGGGGTCCCGAATTCGATCATCACCGACAACGGCACCCAGTTCATGGGCAAGAAATTCTTGGCGTTCTGCGACAGCTACCACATACGCGTGGACTGGTCGGCTGTGGCGCACCCACAGACGAATGGGCAAGTAGAGCGTACCAATGGCATGATCCTCCAAGGCCTCAAGCCAAGGATCTTCAACAATCTGAACAAGTTTGGCCGGAGGTGGCTCACAGAGCTGCCCTTGGCTATCTAGAGCCTTAGGACGACCCCAAGTAGAGCCACGGGCTTTACCCCGTTCTTCCTCGTCTATGGCGCCAAGGCCATGCTCCCCACGGACTTGGAGTACGGGTCACCGAGGCTCAAGGCCTACCAAGAGCAGCAGAACCAGCAGGCCCGTGAGGACTCGTTGGACCAAGTAGACGAGGCTCGAGACGTGGCGCTCCAACACTCAGCACGCTATCAGCAATCCCTGCGAAGATACCAAGCGCAGAGAGTTCGACGCCGAGACCTCAACAAGGGCGACTTGGTGTTGAGGCTTCGACAGGACAACAGGGGATGCCACAAGCTTTCACCGCCATGGGAAGGCCCGTACATCATCGCTGAAGTACTCAAGCCTGGCACATACAAGCTGGAGAACGAGAATGGCGAAGTCTTCCGCAATGCTTGGAACATACAGCAGCTACGTCGCTTCTATCCTTAGAATACCAAGCTATTTGTACATCGTTTGTACTCGTATTTAAGATTTCCCGAAGCAATAAAGGAGTATGCTTTACTTATTTATCTTTGGGAACTCTCTGAACCCTCGGGGGCTCAGATGCGCACGAACACTGAGATACGCTTGGCTTTACCCTCGGCAAAGCCAAGCCTCCCTCGGGGGCTACTACGGGGGGAACCCCCGAACGTCCCCAAAAATCGCCAACATTTTTTCAAAAAAAAATCCATATCTAAATTTCTCGTGTACTTAGAAAGGTAGACGCAAGGCATAAGCGACTAAGGAACGGCATCGGCAAAGCCGCGGGACCGCCTACGCCTCCGGGATACGGCATCCCCACTCACCTCCCTACGCCTAAAACATTTATGAATGACAACTTCCTCGCTGAAACCTATCTAAAGCATATACGAGAACACGGAAATAAAGTAGAAAAAACGAGGGCTCGAATGCACAAGGCCTCGATGGGTCACACCGTCGATACACAATAACGAATTACTTAATCTAGAAGTACAACTACGACAAGTACTAACTTATTTACATGGGCTCAGAGGCCCAGATTCCCTACAGGTTATCCTCTCCCCTCTATGGGTCTTTGACAGCATCAAATTCAGCTATCGGAGGGATGTCGGCTTCAAGCTTCGTAGCCAAAACGGAGGCGAACTCCTCGGCGGCGGCGGCGACATTGTTCATGATGGCCGACGCAGCATCCGCATCGGTGTCGGTCGGGACGACGTACCCCGACGACACCAACCGGAGGTCCATGTCGTAGTGTGTCGAGGCCACGGCGAGGGCTCGTAGGACACCGAGGCAGAAAGTGCTCTTGGCATGCTCGGCGATCCGACCTCCTAGCGCTCGCAGGCGGCCGGCCACCGAGCTGCCAGACAAGGCACCGTCCCCCTCGAGCTCCTGACACACACTCACAGCAGTCCGCTCCAGCTCTGCATACTCGTCGTGCACTGTAGTGAACACGGTGTTGGCAGCCTCCTTCGCTGCGGTCTCGTCCGCCACCTTTTTCCTCAGCTCTGAACAGGGGAACCAAGATAAGTTGTGATAAACTAGAATCGAACAACAGCAAAATTTCGATACTTACCCGCGATATGTCCTTGCACCTCTTCTTGCTGGACCCGCGCGGCTTCCTCCTTCTCCTTGAGGGTGGCCTCCGCGTTTTGGATGGCCGCTTCCTTCTCCTCGAGGGTCCCGGTGAGCGTGGCGACGGTCGCCTTCTCGCGCAAGAGCTCGGCCTCCTTGCCATGGAGCTCGGCCTCCTTGTGCTGGAGCTCAGCCTCCTTCTGCTCGAGCGCCGTCCTAGCTCGCTGCAGCTCGGCAGCCTGTGCCTCGGCCTCCTGGGCTCTCTGCTCCACCGTGGCCCCCTGGGTGTCACGCACGCTGGAGGTCTTCGCCAGCTCCTCCTCCAACGCACGTTGGCGCGCTCCCATGTTGGTCACCAGGGTGTTGGCGTCGATCGTCCAGAGCACCAAGTCGGCGTTGTACTGCCCAAGCCAGCGCACCTGGGAGTACAATCAGGTCAGCTCGGCACTCTTGTTGTGCGAGATTTCCCTCAGCCGCTGCAAGTGGAAGGACGTGAGTAAAGCACACGAATACAAGACCGGACACGAGCAATAACCAGGGGAAAGGCACCTACCTTGCTGATCTGAAAGTCCGTCGTCCTATGAAGCTGTAAGGCGTGGTCAAGGTTGTCCTAAATCTGAGAGCCGACCTCGTACTGCGCATTCCAGGCCGCTTCCTCCTCCCGCTCGTTGCGGAGAAACTCCAAGGGGTCCCCGGACTGGATGATCGCCCCTTGACGGGGCCCCTCGGACGTCCCCGCGCTGAGCACCTCCTCGGAGGCCGACACGAACTCGGCAATCTGGTCGGCGGCGCTGGCCGCAGTAGCGTGGTCGATGTCCCTCGAATCCCCGAACTCGTCGCTGCTCAGCGGCAGCTCCACCACTGGATCTACATTCCTCGGCGTTGTATGCGCCGTCGCCACTGCGACAGCGCCCTCGTCCCCGGCCCTCACAGGCTTTGGGATGCGGGTCTCTTCCATCACTGGCGCCCCTGGCGCCGACTCCTCCTCCGTGACACACTCGGCCCCAGCCCTCGGGGGCTCGGGGTTGGGGGTCTCCCCCTCTCCTTGGTCGGCAGGGCGCTCCTGTGCGTCCCCACCAGCTCATCCTCCGGCGACCGGCTGGGCGGCGCTATCCGCGTCGCCCCGACCGGCCTCGACTTCGATGTCCAGCCAGGCGGCGGCATCCGCGCCACCCCGGCCGGCCTCCTCCTCGGCGTCAGCCCGAGCGGCCGTTACGATGCCGTTTTGGCTGGCGTCGCCCCCACTCTCCAGCGCTCGGGCCAGTTGGGCCTCCTGGGCCCCTCGAGCCACCGCCTCTCGGTGCTTTACGGCCCCCACCTCCAAGACCGGGTCCACACCGATGGGGGACTGCGGCGCCGAGTGTGGCATCGCGTACGCCCCGGTCTTGAGGGCCTTGGTCGGCGCGAGACGGGTCACATCCTTGGTGGTTGCCCTGCAGCCGGGCAATCGGGAAAGAAATGTTGAAGTCAGCAGGATTGGAGGGTCGAGTAAATAAATGCAAAGGATAAAATTAAGATCACTTACCCTGACCGAGCGCTCATGCTGCGCTTGCCCGTGCCGCTCCTCCGGGCCCACGGCACGCTGATGCCTCCCGATGACTGGCCCGAGGGCGCCACCCTTGGGTCGGCCTGGCGCCTCGAGACCGTCTGTGCAGGCGTCTCTGCACTCGCCGCGGACCCACCGCTGCCCGTCGACACCGCGGGCACGGGTGTCCGCCTACCCGTCGCCGGCGGGGGTGACCTCTGCCCCGCCGCCGGCATAGGCGACCTCTGTTCTGTCCTCGCGGCGGGCGGATCCACCAGCGACCCTAGCGTGAGCCTCTCCTGGCCCAGTGTCACCGTCGAGCCCTCACCGCCAGCCCCTCGATAGACTGGCGGGGAACTCGCGCCCGTCGCCACCTCGTCGTCATCCAAAAAGTTGAGCTCACCACCCGAGGAGTCCTCCTCCTCGGTGGACTCGGGCGTGGTGGGCCGCGGAGCACCCTCCGCTTCTACAATCTTGCCCTCCCTGGCGTGCTTCTCTTTTCTCTCCCTCTTCGCCGCATCCTTCTTCTTATTCGCCGCCTCATCTCGCAGGCGGTTGGCTTGGCGTTCCTCCGGGACTGGGGGCTTTGAGACATTGCCCTTGTGGCTCACCCCCTGCAAACGCAACCGAGTCAGGAGCAAGGAGTGGGGAGGAAATAGCACAAATCGACAACGAATCAAAACTTAAGCTCACCACAGAAGTATACCCCTCCTCGGGGCGCATCTTGATTGCCCAGATATCATCTGGGTTGTCGGGGAACTCCGCCACCGAGCTCTTCGCCCTCCGGGCAGCAATGTTATGGGGGAGCAGCACGTTCAACGTCCTCGAGCCCGCGTACAGGGCCTCGGGGGTAAGGTCGAAGATCAGCAGCTTCCTCTCCATGAGAGAAATCACCCTCTGCTAGTGGAAGTTCGTGATGACGGCCGCCGCCATCAGCTCCTTCCTCGCCAAACGCTGCAACGCGTTGGTGAGGACCTCGAGCGTGGCCTGTTTGCTCTGGGGCGGCACCCCCCAGCCCCACTTCTCCGGCCTCTCCCGGAGCACCTTGTTGGTGAACGCCGGGAGCCGGTTGCCATAGTTGCGCAGATAGAACCACCCGGCGTTGTTCGTCGTCATCCTGTTGGGGATGTACAGGTTCGACCGGGTTATCCGCAAGTGGAGCATCAGACCGTCGGCGCGGGCGAACCTTTTCAGCTGGCCTGGGATCTTCTCGATATAGAGCTCGCCGTGGAAGAGGTGGATCCACAGATCCCAGTGCGCCTCGATCCCTAGGTACCCCTCGCAGACGGCGACGAAGACCGCCGCTTGCGAGATGGAGTTGGGGCCGAAATTGTGCAGCTCCACCTCATAGTAGTTGCACAGCGCCCGCATGAATCTGCCAACGGGGACGCCGAATCCCCTCTCGTGGAGCCGCGTAAGACTCATGATGTAGCCGTCGGGGGGATTCGGCTCGGTCTCCTCCGGCCGCGGGGGAATCCACGCCGGCCACTCCGAGTTGATGTTCATCGGCAGCAGCCTATCGGCGACCAGATGCTCCAACACCGCCGCGGTAGCGGTCGACCTCCCCCACGGCAATGGCTCCTGGATCTCCGACATCGCTTCGAATCACCGGGGAACACGGGGAAGCAAGCTCTGCGATGGCTAAGGTGCGCTCTCGCTCTCTCTTTCTTCTTCCTCCTCTCGCTCTCGGCTCTCGGCTCTGGATGCAGGGGAGGCGGAGAAGGCAGGGGAGACGAAGGCAAGATGGCCAGGTGAGCCCGAACGATCCCTCCTTTCCCGCCTTTATCCACCAAGACGGGCGGACTCGCCGCCACTGCCCGAATCCGCCGCATTGAATGCGGTAGATTTTCCTGTCACCGACAGCTATGACCCACGACCACGGAGTCCCCCACGCGCGCACCCAGCGAATAATTGCGGCACAGTAACTAGTGGGGCGCGGAATAATTGCGGCACAGTAACCAGTGGGGCACAGCGGGACTGTAGCGCCGTCCCATCCGTCAGCTGCCGCCCACGCCTCTTCGCCTACCTGAGGCAGGCGCCTGAAAAGGCGCACCCCGCACCACGCTACGTGTACTGGGCCACATCGCCCACGACCAGCGGGAGACCCGCGCGCACGACCGGCGACTCCGCGCCATTTAAGCGAACCGTTACGAAATATTCCCTCCAAACCGACAAAGGAAATAAATTTTGAGGCCTTACTGATCAGGGGTTCGAAGCCTGGCCCATCGAGGGTTCAACAGGCGCCCCAGATCGCCAGAGTTAGGGACAGCATGGATGTGCCAAACATGCTACCCTCGAATGCGGAGTTCGAGACATCCTACGCAGTGTTCAAGGCCAGACGAGGGTGCCTAGCAAGGGGATCCCATCGAGGGAGAGCATCGAGCCCTCGGACCCTATCGAACGGGTCCGAGCCCTGCCTAGCGAACCTTTGCGGGCACTTTATGTGACATGTCCACGGACCGCAAGCCGACCCTTATCGAACGGAGCACAGACGTCCACTTGAACCACCCGATAACAGCTCACTGAAGCAGCCATAGCTCGCGGCACGGGTAGGGGTAGCATGTTGCGCTTCATCCCTCCTCCCTGCGGAAGGGCGACGAGGGACGTAACAAAGTCAAAGGACCCCTGGACGCCTTCTCGCAGGCCGGGGCTCGGGGGCTCCTCGCGCATCACAGCACCCTCGAATGAATCGGCAACCGTCGATTGTGAAGTTCTACATGGTTAACCGAACCACCCCCCCCCCCCACTCTTAACGCGCGCCTGCCAGGTGGTTCAATAGAATCACGAGTCGCTGCGCCAGCATGAAAAATGCCGAGGCCGGCTAAAAAAGACGTTGGACAGCCACTCCAGTCAATCGAATGTGCAGGGCAACGCATATAGCCCTTGGACGAGTGCAAGCACACCTCCAAGGCCTCGGGGGCTACACCCGCGGGTGTGCTGATGTGCCCCCGCGGAGGAAACTTCGCACATTCTAGGATCAAACCCTCTGCAGACCTGTTCGAACGCCCTCATCAGCACAATGGCGACGACCCCAGCGGCTACGTCGTGGTGCTCGAGGTGACTATGATCTGCATAGACAACTCGGAGTGGCCTCCTCACTGCTTCTCCGACAAGAAACCCCTACCTTGGGTCAACTTCCTCCGACAACGCTCTCCGGAGCACCATCGCGCCCCCACCGGGCAAACTAAGATCCCCACGGTCAGCATCCGGGTCGCACCTTCGAGGGGTCAAGCCTCTGCAGGGCTGATGCCCACCCCTACAAAGGCTCGGGGGCTACTGTCAGGTACCATGATTAGGGGCACCCTAACCAGGGGACTAAATCACCCTTAAAACACAAACACATGTTAGGCAATCGGGCCCACAAAGGCCTACAACATTTCTCCAATCTGAAGGAAAGGAAAGGACTCAAAGAAGCCCAATCCACGGCCCAACAACACAGTGCGACCCATCCGAGCCCCCTCGAACCCGCGGGGCAAACTCCACCACGCTCGAGGGTTCCCCGCCGGGACCCTCGATAGCGCCCCACGGCTCCGTCTCGCTCGAGGGTAGCGACCTACCCTCGAGCAAGCAGATCGGCTCCGCCTCGTTTGAGGCCACCCCTCGATGGAAAGGACAAACCGTCATCCACTCACCCGCACGCCGTACGGAGGCGTTAAATGCCCACGACTCCGCCGCGGCACCCAGATCAGACGGCGTCAGGCCACCACGCTGCACAGCAGCAGTGACCGGAGTCCTGTCCGCCAACTCCAGTCACTGCTCCACCATCCCCGGCCCTGTGGCAACACTGTGGGAACCTGCGACGCCCTGTACTGACGTGCCCGGCTCTGTTGCCGCCACTGTGCTGCCAACTCCGTGTACCTTCCTCTGCTGCAGAAACCTCGACAGGTATGGGCGCGACCCTCGAACGCGGCCCGTGCCTTGACTAGATCAAGACCCTGACCTGCAGGGCCCTCAGGACGCTGCCACGCCACGCCTGGAAGACGTACTCTCCACAGCGACCACCACGCCACCTGCAGGGGCCACAAGGACGCCGGCGCGATCTCCGCAGGACCAAGGACGACACCCAGGACAACTGCCACGCCAGGCGCCATACCCCACAATGTACTTTCTATAGTAGATGGCCACAGTGCGCCCCCGATTCGGGGAAGAACGACGACTTCTCCCTCCTCCCATACATGTACACCGCCCCTCCTTGTGTTTATAAAAGGGGGAGACGGGCTCTATCTTGTATATATATATCTGTATATCTGGGCAGAACAGTACACTCAGCACAACTCACAGAGCACACACGCTCTTGAGCCCCGATATTGGCACTTGCCTCAATCAACTTCTCCTCTAGCAGAGACTTGGGAGCTTCCCTCCCTCTCTCGCCTCGCTTGTACCCCCTACTACATGCACCCTCGGTGCAAGACAGTACAGTGCCCTCGCACACCCCTTTGCTGGACGTACGACCCTGCGGCCGGAATCAGGATAAATCCGTGCGTTACTATGTTGCCTCTTGCATCAACCATCTGGGATTAGAGACACGCAGCATCATTATTAGTTGGTGCTAGGCCGCCGGGTCTGAGCACCGACAAGCATAGCATCAACACTTAGTTATTTCTCCTCCATGGCACATGTTGCTCATACTAGTGTCTTTGTGTGGACTAATCACCTGTGTATCTCAATATAAATACTTATTAGTCCACCTAAATTGTCACTCAATTACTAAAACCAAACAAGAGCCTTTCACCAAACACCTCCCCCCTTCCTTCTCTTAGCTCCACTCAACCCAGCCCGAGTTATAGTTTGTCGTGAGATTGTACTCTACGCCACATGTTATAGCTTGTCGTACTTGTACCAGATTGGCAAAGAATGGGTGAATTGGCACTTTGGCAGTTGACCGAAACCAAGCTGACGGGATCCAACTGAGGGGTAATAGAATTCATATGTGGATTGATGATTTCGTCCCACGTAAAAATCGACAGGAGGATCCCCAGAATGATTGATTCCTTGAAACTGGTTAGGCAATCGGCTTCGACGAAGCTATGCATCACACTTTGAACGACCAGTCGAGTGTCCTGATGAACTTGGTATAGAATGATACTCCCAGGGCTGTGTTAGTCCCAACTAGGATCATCGGCTGGACCTGCAGGCAGGCATCAGCTTCTGTCGCAGATCGGAATGATCGGTACAAGACTGTACATGAACTTCCTGAACATCTGAATATGCTCAGATAAATCGTTGTTCCCAATCTCTGATTATCAGGGGTCTAGCGAAATGACCAAATTTCAACGAAATTCGTCCATTTTGGTCGGGACCATGACGAAACCGAATCATCCCATAAATTTGATCGGAGTTGATTTTTTTATGCCATGACTACGGTCCATATATATGAATAAAAATATGAATAAATCTTAATTATAGACCTGTTTTGTACCTCTCTAGTTATTAAATACTGAAACAGTATGATTTCACCATCTTTCTCAGTTTTTCACCATATCTTCCCAATTCTCCCTACCATATACTACAGTGGGGTTCAATGCCCAAATTTCCATCAAGTTCTATCCAAATTTTATTTTAAAATAAATTCATTGGCTGGCCAAACAACTGAATCCTAGTCCGAATTTTCCAAAATTCGCCCATTTTATCTGACCGGGGTGTCATTGTCAATACCGGCATTTGCGTCTGCACTGTTTTTCAAAAAAAGAAGCAGCTGCAGGAGTCCACTTCTCAACCTATGCTTAGTTTCCTCTCTCTGTGTGTTCTTGTTTCAGGCCTTCAGGGTCAGCCTCAGCCCAGAGCTCGCACATTCCCACACAAGGCCGCCGTGGGCTACCTATCTCGGAATCTCAGGCCGTTCCGGCGTAGCCTGCAGACATCACCCTCTTCTTCATTCTCTGCTTGACTTGGACGCTGAAAGTGACAATGGCAGTTGAAAGAGCACTAGAGCAATGACTCCTCAACAGTAATCTTCCACATGACAGTAATCACGCTGCCTTTCACTTTTGTGGACGTGCAAATTAATTAATACAGCCCGCTGCAGGGGCGGCCCTCATATGTATTTATGGGTATTCAGTTGAATACCCAAAAGTTTTGGCAAAAAGTTTATGCATATAATATATAACATTTATATGTATTATAAAATGCAAAAATACGACCATAAAACAGGCTTTTCAGCTATACGTGGCATATTGGGCTTAATTAGCCCACTATCCAACCGCTGCAGGCCGGCCCAACTCGTCCCCCCTTCCCACTCCGAGCTCCACTCAACCCAGCCCGAGTTATAGTTTGCCGTGATTGTACTCTACGCCACATGTTATAGCTTGTCGTAATTGTACCAGATTGGCAAAGAATGGGGAATTGGCAGTTGACCGAAATCAAGCTGACGAGATCCAACTGAGGGGTAATAGAATTCATATGTAGGTTGATGATTTCGTCCCACGTAAAAATCGACAAGGAGGATCCCCAGAATGATTGATTCCTTGAAACTGGTCGTGCAGTCGGCTTCGACGAAGCTATGCATCACACTTTGAACGACCAGTCGAGCATCCTGATGAACTCGGTATAGAATGTTACTCCCAGGCCGTGTTAGTCCCAACCAGGATCATCAGCTGGACCTGCAGGCAGGCATCAGCTTCTGCCGAGGCACCATACGTCCGGCAGCAAACTCTTCAGAGAACCCAGCCGCTGGCGGCGTACCACTCGCCTTCGTCACCTCAGCATCAACAGGCTAGAGGATGCCAAGCACCGGCATCCGCTGCTCAGCCAATAGCTGAGTACCAGCAGCAGTACGAAGGTACCCAAGCAGCCGATGGCATTATATCAATGAGATCCGGCGACCCTCTCGCAGTTCGCCATCTTTGTGGCAGCAGTTCACCACGAGCAAAAAAGAAGAGTCAAGCTGTTACGTGTTTACAAGTATTTTATTTAGTGTGGAAACTCTATTCTTGTTCAAAAGTACACAAGAAAACAATGATGAGGCCGACATGGCGAACCCTGACCTTATATGGCTGAGTTTGGAGAAACCGACTCTGCCAGTTTCAGCTTCGGCACTTCACGTGGGCAAGATTTAAAAGGAAGATTGAAAAAGGAGAACGGACTACAGGTAGTACTTAGCTTCCTAAAGCACGGCACTCGGATTTCCAGTCACATGGTGGGGCGAAAAACGCAGCGGAACGCATGCCCTAAGCATTCAGGTCGTTATCTGACGTTGAAAGGAAATGAACAAGACAAAGCACACATGTAGGCATCAATCAGTGCCGAGTTTTAGCAAGTACACGAGTTATGTGACACGGGTATCTCACGAGGTAGATGAAGTACATCGTCACGGGGGCAACACGCCAGTCGACCATTGCAACAGGGCGTTGCCCAGAAGCAGCTCTCACTCGCAATGACTCATCAACACCAGCTCCGGGTAAAAGGGCAGCGGGTCTTGTAGAGTTAAAGGCAACCAGAGTACAATCGCAAATAGGCCGGGGAGGTGGGGGGACGTCTCCCAGTGAACCAACATTCAGCACCATCACCAAAAACAAGCTAGTGCCATGCCCGGTTAATGTTTAGTATAGTAGTAGTCCAACTAATTTCGCCAAGCTTGTAGAATATAGTATTGCAGCTGAGCCACCTGCATGAAAACATGGATCACGGTGAAGCAATGCAGATATATCAAGATTTTTGCTACGGCCTAAATGTTCAGTGATGAAAGGATGAACAGAACAGTGCACGGTTACTGACATAACTCTATAATATCAGGAATGGAAAGAGCAACACAACAGTACGAGGGCGTAGTAGCATGTAATTGGCAATAATGATTAATCCTGGCTAAACTCAATAACAACAGCCAGAAAGCACTAGCATTTTGTCCTGTGCCAAGGAAATTTTCAACGACAAAAGAAAATGGTCCTTGTCTTTAGTAATGACAGAACGTTACCATTATATTGCCATTTTCATTTCTATCTTCTGGTGAGGATCATAGCCAACAAGCTTGAAGTCTGATGCCACGAAAGAATCAATATCCTTCTTTGAAGGATTTATTTTCAAAATCTGCACAAAGGCCAGCATAGAATTCAGGCACAGTATGTTTACAAACATAGGCCAAACCATCTCATTTTAGTCTGCAAATTTTGTATTTGTTTTTAAACAATTTTGTCTAGAATTGCTCACTGGAAATGGCTTAGGCATCTTCTGAATTTGCTCCTCCAAAGCTCGAACATGAGTTCTGTAGACATGTGCATCCCCTATAACATGGACAAAATCCCCAGGAGAAAGACCTTGCAACATTAAGATACAAAGGGTTAGAGTTACAAAACAGCTTACTTTACCTTGTATCAGTTAGATACAGGAAACACCAGGGTAAACAAGGGGGCAACAGACAAGCAAATCCTTGCATCAGATAAATTATTCAGAACTATTTACAAAAACATCTAGAAATAAAACTGGAATGACAACAGCATGGCTTGTAAAGATTTGTTGCGACTAGAAATATAAAAGGGAGAAAAAACGAAGTTCACAAAATTAATGTTTCCTAATCAAAATTAACACATCATTATACAGGATATCCAATTAGGTATGTATTATGATGCACAGTAAACAAGAACCTTACAACAAGGCATATAAGAACATACCACAAACTTGAGCAATCATGTAAGTGAGGAGAGAATATGATGCAATGTTGAATGGAACACCAAGTCCCATGTCTGCAGAGCGTTGATACATTTGGCAGGATAGCTCCCCGTTCTCAACATAAAACTGCAAGACAGAAGTTGTTAGACATTGAATGCAAGTGTTCTAGTTGGCAAAGTTATCACACTATACGCAAGCTATGTGCATTGACTCCTAAAAACATCATTAGCGAAGCAAAATATATGTTCACGTGGGCAGCAGAGATCACCGGAAGTGGTGCCGGTGCGCCGGGAAAACCTGCAGGAAAAGGACAGACCGGTAACGGTGGCTGAACCACCGGGTCAGTCGGAAACAGAGACGCCAACTCGGGATCAGAAGAAGGTGTGGAGGAGGTGGAGTAGGGGAAATCCGACTCGTCGAAGACAACGTGTCGGGAGATCAGAACGCGGCGAGAGGTGAGGTCAAAGCATCGGTACCCCTTGTGGTCAGGGGAGTACCCGAGGAACACACAACGAGTCGAGCGGGGCGCCAGCTTGTGAGAAGCGGTGGCGGAGGTGTTAGGGTAACACGCACACCCGAAGACCCGAAGGTGGTCGTAGCGAGGAGGGGTACCGAAAAGAGCGTGGTGTGGAGTGGGAGCAGGAGAAGCAGTGGACGGAAGGCGGTTGAGCAGGTAGGTGGCGGTGTGAAGGCTCTCAGCCCAGAAGCGCGGGGGGAGAGAAGCCTGGATCAGAAGGGTGCGCACGACGTCGTTCGTCGTGCGAATCATCCGCTCAGCCTTGCCGTTCTGAGGAGAGGTATACGGACAAGACATACGCAGCTGAACACCCCGAGACAGGAAGAAAGATCGGGAGGTGGAGTTATCGAACTCCCGCCCGTTGTCACACTGGACGGCCTTAACGGTGAGGCCGAACTGAGTAGACACCCAGGCAAAGAAGTGGAGGAGGGTGGGGAAGGTCTCAGACTTGGTGCGCAAAGGGAAAGTCCAAGAGTAATGAGAAAAATCATCAACAATGACCAGGTAATATCTATAGCCAGACATGCTGAGTACAGGAGATGTCCACAGGTCACAGTGAATGAGATCAAAAGCATGCGCAGCATGCGAAGAAGAAAAAGAAAACGGAAGTCTAACATGACGACCTAACTGGCACGCATGACAGAGGTGCTCAGCAGGAGCCCTAGTACATGGAACATCGGTACTACGACGTAGCTGAGCCAAAACGTCGCGGCCGGGGTGACCAAGCCGGCGGTGCCAGGTGGTGGAAGAAGCCGTCACGGCAAAAGCAGAAGACGAAGAAGTCGAAGGCGAGGCAGCGGAAGCAGGAAGTCGAAGAGTGTAAAGGGGCCCCGGGCTGTCACATCGAAGGAGCGGACGCCGGGAAGCCGAATCCTTCACAGTAAGACCAGAAGAGTCAAATTCGATAGAACAGGAGTTGTCAGCAGTAAACTGGCGAATAGAAAGAAGGTTGTGAACCATTTGAGGAGCAACAAGAACATGAGGAAGACGAGCAGAACCCACGGCGGTGACAGGAAGGCAAGACCCATCACCGACCATGATAGAAGAAGGACAAGAGGGATGTGGGGGTCGGACAGAAGAGAGGATACCAGCATCGGGAGTGGTGTGGAACGAGGCGCCCGAGTCGGCGATCCACTCGGTGCTGGTCGGCGGCGTCAGTCCCATGGTGCTGAAGGACTGCGCCAGAGCGGCCTGGTCCCACCCCCCAGGCCAGGTCGGCTGCTGGCTGGGCTGAGCGGGCGGGGTCCAGGAAGGCGCGAAGAGTGGAGCAGCGCCAGTGAACATGGCCGCCGGCTGGAGCTGAGGACGAGGCCCCCCTCCTGGACCCTGGAACGGCCACATCGAGATGCGCCCTGACCATGGGTTGCTGAAGGATGGCCAGGGCGTACCTCCAGCAGCAGGGGCGGGAGCCGGAGCCGGTGTCGGCGCGCCGCCCCGACGGCCCCCACCGGTACCGGTGTTCCCAGAAGCAGGGCCACCAGGGCCACCACCACCACCACCCCGTCGTCGGCGACGTCCACGCCCCCCCCCCCCCCCCCTCCTCCGGTCTGGCCGGCGTGTGTAGCACCAAGGAGGGAGGTGGCAGGAGCAGTGGAGGAGGCCGGTGGAGTAGCAACGAGCGCGGCGGGGGTGGGCGAGGACGATCCGGGCGCGAGACCCCTGGTGATCTCCTCGAGGGCGAGGTCGTCCCGGACCTGCAGGAAGGTGGGGAAAGGCCTCTGGCGGGCGATCCAGCCCTTCAGGTGGTCATAGGTGCTGCTCAGTCCCCGTAGGACATTGAGCACCAAGACCCGATCGGACACTGGATCCCCGAGGTCGTGAAGAGCATCGGCCATGCTCTTCATCCGCTGGCAGTACTCACCGACGGAGAGATCTCCCTGCACGAAGGTGCGGAAGGTGGCGTCGAGCTGGAGGGCGCGGTACTCGGCATTGCCGAGAAACTGCCCCTCGAGCGCCACCCAGGCCTGCCGCGCGGTGCCGCCGTGGGTCCTGACGAGGTCCTGAAGATCTAGGGAGATGGTCCCGAAGATCCAGGACAGAGCGACGCTGTCGAGGCGCAGCCACGTCACGTCGCGTGTCTCGATCGGCGAGTCGACGAGGACGTGGTCGTCGAGGGCATAGCGGCGGAGGGTGAGGACCTGGTCCCGCCAGCGGCCATAGGAGGACGCGGGGTCGAGGAGGACGGAGACCAGGGCCCTGATGTTCTGGACGCCGGCGGCCTGGAGGTGGAGCTGGGCGACCATGGGGTCGGTCGGGTCGTACCGGGCTCCAGATCCAGCGAGCGGGGCCTGGTGGGAAGACGAGGCGCCGTGCTCGGGGTCGACGGGCTGGCCGGAGGAGACGCGGAGGAAGCGCTCCGCCTCGGCGACCCGGAGAGCGAGGGCGTCGGCCGTGGCGCGCTCGCGCTCCCAGGCGAGGGCTGCCATGCGGACCCGCTCCTGGGCTGCCGAAGCCTCCGACTTGGCGGCGAGGAGGGCCGCGGCGAGAGCGGCGTCGGCCTGCTGCCCTCGGAGAGCAGCGGCGGCGAGCGGCGCATCCGCGGGTGCCATCCCGAGGCCGGACCACGCGGGATCGGCGGGCTGCATGCCGGCAGCGACCGCGGTGCGGTAGGCGGCGACGGCGGCAACAGCGGCGGCTGGATCGGGTGTCGTAGCCTGCAGCAGAGTGTGCTGGGCCGCGGGTTCGGCTCCCGCGCCCGCGGCTGCGCCACCCGCTCCAGCAGCAGGCGCCTGCTGTAGGGCAGCGCTGGCAGCAGCCGGCAGGGGCCCCTGCACTGGCAGCAGGCCCTGTCCGGGCGGCTGCAGTGGCCCCTGCGGGCCGCCAGGAGCCTCCCCAGCGGCGCCGTCAGCGGCGGCGGCGGCCAGATCGAGCTGGGGCAGCGCCACCAGGGCGGCCGCAGCGGATCCGGGGCCCGTGGCGGCCGGGACGGGAGCTCCCGCGGCGGATCCGCGCCCTGCGGTGGCCGGGACAGCGGATCCCGCGGCGGATCCGCGCCCTGCAGCACCCACAACGGCGGCGTAGGGCGGCCGAGCGGCCCAGGCGCCGGCGGGCTGCGGAGCAGGGGAGGGGGGCTGCGGAGCAGGGGAGGGGGAGATCCACGCGCCGGCGGGCTGCGGAGCAGGGGAGGGGGAGATCCACGCGCCGGCAGGCTGCAGAGCAGGGGAGGAGGAGAGGTAGGGGAAGGAAGAGAGGGGAGGGGAGGGAGGCGACGCCGGCCGCCTGCCAGCCATGGCGGCGGCGGCGGGGCTGTGAGGAGGGAGGAGAGGAGAGGAAATTAACCTAGGCTAATGATACCATAATGGAGGGAATTATTAGTGTATTCCTCCAACCCTAGATGGGTGGGTATATATAGATCCTATACATGGGCCTCTAGATGGGCCTCTATACACAAGGGCTCAATATACTCCAACAATAACTAATCTTCAATACGAGGGAAGGGATTCAACTCCCTATGTATTTTCGGAGCTTGGATCCTATGGAAACACAGGAATGCATGTGTCTTCAATGGGATGGCCCCAAATCTGGAGCGGGCTCTCCAGGCCATCAAGGAGGAATCCCTTCTATGGAGGTTCTCTGGGGCTAAGGGGCTCGTTGCCTTGAACCCAGGAAGGTTGGTAGAGCAAGTTTAGGCTGTTAGGTGTTGTGTGGTCAGGTCCTAAGTTCATCCTTTTATGTAATATAATTCTACAAGGTTCTGGAGCCCTCACTCTGGTCCAAGGTGAGGTGCTGTCTACTGTAAATTGGACCAACCCCCTTTTTCCTCTTAATGCAAAGATACGCAGCTCTCCTGCATATTCGAGAAAAAAATACGAGGAAAAAGTACAAGGGTAACATGTTGGACATATCAAAATGGCCCAATAGTTAAAAACTAGACATAAAACAAGCAGACAAACTATACTAACTTGTGCAAACATGTGGCAAGGAGGAAGAGCCATCTTCTTCAGATCTGAAGGATTCCATGCCGACAAAATTATTCGCCGATCATCAGGATTGTTCTTGATCTTGTCAATAACATCCATTAGTTGATCAAAACCTTTTCCAGTGTAGTCAGCATGCATGTCTGTATATCTATCAAATGTCATTTTATTAGACAACATGGCAAAGAGAGATTTAATGACAGAGACAGAGACCAAGATAGGAGGGAAGGGAGGATAAATGAAAGCTTACTCAGCACCAAAGTGTCGCCATTGAAATCCGTAGACTGGACCTAGATCACCTTCCTCCCTGTGCGCCAAGCCAACACTAGAAAAGACGGGCAGGTAGATTAGAGATCAAGAACCGAAGTACAAATTCTATGCAGCTTATATCCAAGAGATACCTGTCAAGATATTCTCTTGAAGCATTGCCATCCCAGATATGAATACCTTTCTCTTGTAAAACCTAAGAATGAATATAATACATCAGTATACTAAATCTAAATTTGGTAGAGGCACAGAGCCCAATGTGAGCCAAGCAGAAAACTATGGACATGTTATGGAGGGAAAAAAAGGAAATTTAAAGAAACATTTTAATTCCTTCAGGATATGGGGAATTCTCACATTTGAAAGGGCCTAAGTGCATAGGAACAGTGGTTTCTGGTGCAAGTACTGCTGAAAATGGTCAGATGACTGCAGCACTAGCAGATATTTCAAATGTAGGAGCTGAGTGGATAAACTCTACAGAACAAGTTGCACCTAGTTTATCAGAATTACTATGACTAGTCAAATGGGTGGTGTTTTACTATTTTCTGCAGAAAATGCTCTCCCTACTGCATTTTGCAAATTCTCCTTTTAGCCTTACCACATGTACAAGTCCTACAGTTCCTAGAAGGGCGGGCCTAGTGCAGCGGTAGAGCCTACCGTCTGTAACCGGAAGGTCCCGGGTTCGAGCCCCAGCCTCTGCACATTTGTGTGGGTAAGGCTTTGGGGCTTAAAGACAACCCTTCCCTAGACCCCGCGCAGTGCGGGAAGCCTACGGCACTGGGTACGCCCTTTTAGTGTAACATTGCTTAAATGACAATTTGATCAATAAACGGGCTCTCCTTATACCTTGGATTAATATAGTAAGGCAAACAGTACAAAAAAAATAACAGCTTAATCTTACATTATCAATGAGTTAGATTACTGCGAATATTACTAAGAAGGTAGAGAGGGGGATGAGAAACCATTTATTGATAAACTTAGCATTTAGGAAATGGCATAAAAGAAAAAAGAGGAGTACCCAGAAATTGTTTAGTGAAAAGTTGAAGAATTATAAAGGACTCACATTTGCAATTGAAGGGAGTAACAAATGAAACAAAACTTTACGAAATTGCTAAAATTGCGGGTACTCCCTAATCAAAACAGCATGTAATTTGTTTGTGCCTAGACAAAGGTTGCAAAATGATTAGTAGATTTCGTAAAAATTGAGGTAAGCGCATACATCATGGAATGTGGGTTGTGGATACATACTAAGTTATAAATGGCTTTAATAAACCGAAAGATTAAATAAGTTTGGCTAAAGACAGCACTAGATCCAATAAAATGCTTTAAGCTTGTGCACCTTTGCATTTGTTGAACCACTGATAAACCACAGGAGTTCTTCAACAACACCACGCCAAAATACCCTCTGTTAAAGAGCACATGTCATTGCATAGATCATAGTAGATAATACATTAACATAGTTATTCAAACTCTTTTGTTTGGACTCCTGATGTTTAATAACAGACAGGGAAAAGCCTTAAAGCTCTCTATTTGAATGTTCAGGGGAATGTTCTACAGTTATCAAGTATGCGTGGAAAAGAGTGCATTACAAAGTGGTAGCATGATCAAACAGAATGTTGCACACTAGCACTGCATCTGCATGTACTGTCATCTGTCACTTGTATAATAACAACAAATGAAGCATGCAGCTCTATTACACTAGCAAGTCATAGTCTCGGACAATACGCCCATCTTAATAAAACATTGGAAGGGCTCTAGGCTCTAGCTGTCTCGTCAAGACAATAACTATTGTAGATGATTCAACAAAAATTAACAATTCAGAACCTCAGTCAAATTCTTGAAACAGAGCTTATGGGGATCATAAAAGAACAAAACTAAATCAGCATCAACTTGAATGCAATTACTGTAAATAAAAGAAAAAAAAGGCACAGAAGAAACATAATAAACATGTTTGAAAATTAACAAGCCCAAAGCATTAAAGATATAGCATATTCTTAATGCCATTCTCCCCTTGATTCTTTTCTTACAAACCATAAAACCAAAAACAATTTTGTGCATGCTTCAATTGATTGTTCTGACTGCATTAAATTTGAAAACTACAAATATATTCACATACCTTTGTTGTCAGAAGAGGAAAACTTTTCCTTAAGTTGAACCGCATCTATTAAGAAAAACGAAGACATTATATTTTTCTGGTTGCTCAAATGAGATATTCAAAGTTAAAGAGAAATACCTGACACCCAAATTTTGACAATGTTCCTGTTCCTGTCCTGTCATTTTTCTGAGCACCAGATCTTATAATATCTTCAACAAGATTAAGATAATGATACTCCTCATGGCGATCAAATATCATCTTCGGAAGAAAAGAGAAATTTTCTATTCCAAACTTGTCGTTCTTGCTATCAACCTCAGTTGATTCCTTTCCATCTGAGTCATTAGTTTCTGCCAGTGATTTTCTAACACGAACAAAGGTCACAAAATAATGCCTAATGTTGCTTTCTACCACCGGGAAAGATGAATACCATGGTTGGAACACTGAGAAGTCAATTGGTGGGATGAAAGTGTCACACTCAATGCTCAACTGAATGTTAGTTAGATGGATGGCCTCACATGCAGGTCCATTAAGATACTCCCTACATATGTAGAAGAGTGAAAAGCATTAAAGCGGAGTTGCATGTAACAACAGAGTACATGTACAATATATTCTTCCAAAAGGCTAATAGCTCACCTCAGTACCTGCCCACCCCCTATAACAAAAACTTTCTCAATTGATAAGCAATATGGAGTTGATGCTAGAAGTTCTAAGGCAGACTTCATGCTTCCGCAGATAACAACATTTTCTACTGTTGCAAAATCAAAACTGCCAGATCGAGTAAGTATGACATTCAAACGACCAGGCAATGGCCTCAACTTAACAGGAATGCTCTCCCATGTTTTCCTTCCCATTATAACTGCATTCTTCTTGGCAGGGTCAGATGTTGAAAGCGTAAGCTCCTTGAAGAACTTAAGGTCACCAAGAAGCTTCCATGGCAAGATCCCATCCTTCCCAATGCCCAAGTCACGAGTGGCAGCAACAACAACCTGATAGTTGCGCTGAAGGCCACTCTGCGAATCACCATTGGCTGGAGCTGTAGGCATTGTCTCACTACAGCTGAAAGAACTTATTTTTCTATGCACGTCCAGAAATTGAGGTTTTTTAAATTGTGAAACAACTGAACAACCAATGCTGGAAAATCTCGCAACCTGAATTTGAGGAAGCTATAAGCTGGCAAGCGTCGCAAAATAAATTGTACAGTGACATAATTGAAGCTACAAAAGGCTCATAATTTTCCATAGTGTCATACAAGCAACTGTATGCATATAAAAAGGATTCAAGCTACAAAAGCCCCACTTTATCCCAGAGTTTAAAACAAGCAACTGCATGCACACTACGTTTTTAAAAACTCAACTTAAAATGAAAGAACCACACAATTCACAAGTCAGGGATCCACGAAACAGGTATGCAGTAATTTTTTCATAATTCGTTCAGCGAACTACAGTCTGCAACCTCTCTTGAGGCAAGAGCTGTATTTTGCTAGAACACAAAAGCATACTACAATTAAACTGTTCTGACAATAAGTTTCGCTAGTGGTATATACTTTGCATGCATGTCGAGAAAACCTAGAGATGTATGGTCCTGCCCTGAGCACCTCTGTCACTAACATCTGAATCCTGAACTAGAAATAACAAAAAATTACCATGGTTGATAGCACTATTTCAGCAAATGAAAACATAAAAACAAGTGAACTGGTTAGAAAACAGGAGAAAGCAAAGCTGCATGATATGTGGTTCAGGAAATATTGAAAATATTATTACTACAACCTCCACTTAAAATTACAATGCTTATTTCATTTCAGTAGGGCAAGGCTTTGACCTGTTACTCTATTTATACATAATTTTGTGGCACAAAGTTGATGTCATTAGATTCGAACTAAAAAATATATCTTGTCATAATGAAGGGAAATATGCATTGCAAGAAAACAGAGGATACAATCAGTTCAAACAAGTGTACATAACTATAGATTGAAGGTAAATTAGGACGAAGCAGGATTTTTAGTAAGGCCATGATAGTATACTGCATTTCACCATATAGTATGCATGACACTGCACCCAACTGCAAAGCATCAATAGCAGCAGCAACTAGTACATCAGTTGGTGAGAACTAATAATAGCAGAAACAACAACAGTTGGGGTCCCTACTTAACAGGCAGGAAGAACAAAAATGCTTGAACTGACCGGTGACCAGTTAAAACTTCGAAATCTCTAAAATGCAGCTAACTGGATAACCTATTAAATTCTTTTGGCACATCCACACCTACAAACTCAATCGGCGCCCAACCAACTGAAGAACAGGGGACACCAGCACAGACGACCCTCGGGAACCCGACTTCTGGTCCAACGAGCATGTCGGGACATACAAGGCCAACCACCAAATCGGACCCATCCTCAACACTCCAGCACCCGGAACCCCCCACCGGAACCCCCCACGCCGGCCCTACCCGCGGTCAAACGGGCCCACGAGCTAGGGTTCCCCGCCGCGCTGCAGCGAAGGAAAGTGCGCACGAGAACACTAAAGCCTGACGAGGAGGAGGGGGAGAGAGGGGGAGGTGGGGTGGGGGCTCACCGGCGGTTGAGATCCAGCGGTCGCCGGCGGCGGACGCCGGAGGGGGGGGGGACGGGAGAGGGTGTGCGCGAGAAGGAAAGGGGGTTTTGGAGGGGGTTGGGCGGTGTGAAAACGCGTGCGGGCCTGCGGGAGCGCGGCACAGAGCGGTGGGCGGCGGCAGGATGCGAGCGGGAGGAACAGCTGGGCTGGCCCGTTAGCGGAGGGAGAAGGGGAGCGGTTTTTTTATTTTTATATTTTTTATTTCTGTTTTTACAAAAATATATTTTCGATTTAGAAATTTACAGAAATATAGCCCGGCCGCCGGCGGCCGGGACTTGAACGCAAAAAAAAGAAGAAAAAAATTGCAGACAGGTCCCTGGGGCCGGTCGCCCGACAGCGGGGCGGCCGGCCCCCCTGGCCGCCCAGCAGCTGGGCAACCGGCTCCCAGCAGCTGGGCGGCCGGCCCCCCAGCCCTATATAAGGTGTTTGCCCCGTCACCCCCATTTGGCTTACTAAAAATCCAGAAAAAAAAGAAGAGAGAGGGAGGGAGGGAGAGGAGGGGTGAGGGAGAGGCAAAGCGGCGAAGCTCTGTCGGATTTTCAAGGCGGCGACTTTAGGTAACTAAAATTTTCTACATTTTATAAGTAGATTATGTTGTAATTTTTTTTGAAACTGTAGATTAGCAATCAGTTCAATTATTGTTAGGAGTGATTAGTGGTAATTTAGATGCAGTTACTTATAGTGATTAGCGTTGATATAGTACATTTAGTGTTAGATTTAATATTAGAAAATACTAGAAAATTATTAGAGAAGTATTAGAAAATAAAAAAATGAAAGGTAATATTAGAAAATTGTAGAAAATGTTAGAAAATTATAGAAAATGTTAGAAACATTTTTAGAAAATATTAGAAAATAGTTTAGCAATCAGATTAATTATTATTAGGAGTGATTAGTGGTACATTTAGGTGTAGTTACTGATACTGATTAGCGTTGATATAGTATATTAGCAATCTGATTGCTCACTTGTGATTGCCAAGGCTCAACACCATGGCATCCTCAGGATCCACGTACATTTCATGGAATAAGGTGGCGGAAACAGTCCCCCAAGGAGTCCAGGTGCCTATGTGGTTTTGCGGATCCTTGTGCAAACTAATGAAATCAAGGGTTTTGTGGGACGACTTTGGCAAGAGATTCTTCATGTGCGAGAATTACGAGTACGACCCGCCCAAGCATTACGGCAAGGACCGAGCAAAAGTACTACAAAACACTATCAGAGTTTGTCACTTTCTGATCTAGTAATGACTTCTAACATGATTTGGGGAAAGACTCCACCGCCTCAATGTGATTTCGTGCAGTGGTTAGACACCGAGCAATCTCAGCAGGATAAGGACCACGTGGAGCGTCAAGCAAGGTGGGCTACACAAAGGTGGCAACGAATGCTGCATGAAGAACAGATGGAGGAGAAGCGCAAGAAAAACCAGGAAGACATTCAGAAGAGGATTGCAGAAGTGGAACGTCAGAAGGCAGAGGAACGTGAAGCTGACATGGAGAGGAAGCGAGAGAGGGCCCGTCGTGCTAAGGAAGCAGGGTCTGAAGCTATTAGGAAGGGAAAATATCCCCGGTGCACTCAGTAAAGTACCACCATGTAATCCCGGCATTTTACATTTCCTAAGGCATGTTAGGTTTACTCACAACACGAGGTTATCGTGTTGCACATGCCATGATTTTCATTGTTGAATTATCTAGTAGTACGAACGTCTTAGACCTCTGCTTTGTAATCGTAGCATTGTGTTACAAAACTGTATTGTAAACCGAAAATTTATGATTCGTAACTACACTTCTATTTTCAGGACAATTTCCAGTTTTTCCAGTGAGATATGAATTTTGAGTTACCACTCTCTTCTGTGTTCTTGGATTGTTCTTCCAACCATCATATATATATAATCAGGGAGCGTACAGTGGAAACTCTATTAAATGCATGAACACTTCTCATCTTGCAAAAGCGGAGTCTTTGATTTTTCTTTTCATAATTCGTCAATGAGAGTTGAAAAGTACAAAACAACTCAAATAAAACAAAACACATAACAATTCAAATAAAGCAAAACACAGAACAATTCAAATCAAGCAAAACACAGAACAATTCAAACACAGAACAAGACCTTCGTAATATTACATGCTACAATTTGAGCAAATACATATCCATACATAATGAAATGTAATTATCACATACAGGTCGGAATACATATCCATACATCTGGTTCAAATACATATGCACACATAACGAAATCTAGACGCGACGGGCTCCAAACTCCGCAGGCAATCCATCGGTGGGATTTCTAGAAGGTCCAATTTCAGCACCAGCATTATGTTCTTGCATTTTAGGGCACTTCTTGTAAGTGTGACCATCTGCTCCACACAGGTTGCATCTTTTGTTCTTCTTTCCTGCCTCAGACTCATCCATTCCGTTACGGATACGAAGTGTCTGCCGTCGACCTACCCCTTTCCTAGCATCTGGATTGGGAATGTACATTGGAGAGATATTTGGTGTAGTGAATGATCCCAGACTGCCTATGCCATATATCTCATGGCCCCAAGTGTGCACATCGGTTTCTTTTCTGTAATATTGTGAAACAAAAACCCCAGGATCCAACCCAGATTCTGAACATGCCGCAATGACATGGGAGCATGGTAAGTGAAGAAGCTGTGGCTTCTTGCATCTGCAAAAAACCTTGCCTTCTGGTGTTATCAAGCAATCATGAACGACCATTTGTCTGCGGACACCCTGCCCTATCCTGTCCTTGCATGAAACCTCAAACATTTGATCCTTTGTGCCCATAGAGACCACTCTGTGATATTGAGCCTTTTCAATCTTTTCTTTCATGTAGTTAGTGACCCTATTACAAAAAGTCACACCTGGATCATTAAGTAAGACAGCAGCTGCCTGGTACCGCTCTCTGAAGTACCTTGTGCATCCGTATATGATAAATTCAACTATGCCAACAAGAGGAAATCCACGAACATGATGCATTACCATATTGTAACACTCTGCGTGGTTGGTTGTCTCGATACCATATCGACGACCACCAGTGTCGTATAGAATTGACCACTTCTCCTTAGGTGCATCCTTAATCCACTGTGTGAAAGGTCCGCCGCCGGAACGTCTCCGGCTGGAGGTTGAGGTCTGTTCCTTTAGTAGCTCGGCGCACATGTTATCTAGTATCTGCCACAATGCATCAAACTTCCGCTGCTGATTCTGAGTGCACAATCTCTTGAACAAATTCATAAGTTCCTTATTCTTGAAGCGCTCAAAAAAATTTGCACCCATATGCCTTATGCACCACCTACTCACAACATCTGGCCATAGAGGAGGCTGTCCTCGACTTCCTTCATGTAGTTGCCTTATTGCTGCTAGAAGACCAGCATATCTGTCACTGATGAGGCAAACATCAGGCCTTCCAGCAACAACGTGAATCTTCACACATTCAATGAACCAGTACCAGCTCTCTGTGTTCTCATTCTCAACAAAAACAAAGGCGATGGGAACCACCTGCTTATTGCAATCAACTCCAATTGCTGTCAGTATTGTCCCCCTTATATCTTCCTATCAAGAATGTGCCGTCAATACATAGAACAGGAAGGCAATACATGACTGCCTCACACATGCACCAAGGCAGAAGAAAGCACGAAGCAGAAACCCAGGTCCCCCATCTAAACTCGGTACAATGTAGATATCAGCCGCGCTTCCAGGATTTCTCTGCACAATTGCTGACAGCATGTGAGGTAAGTTATCATATGATGCCTCATAAGTACCAAATCTCATCTCAAACACTTTTTGTTTTGCCCGCCAAGCCTTTGCATAACTGATTTTGTATTGAAAACGGTCGTCGATGTCCCTCATTATCAATTTTGGCTCATAATCAATTTTGTCCAGAATCACCCCATACATCTTCTTGGCAACAAAAGTGGATGTGATGTTACGGTGAGTTTGAGCAACAGCAGTTAATCTACATGTATGTGGTGTAACAATTGAACACTCCTAGTGTGTCTTGTACTTGCCCTTGTAGGCATGTACTCGCCATGCACAATCGCCATTGACACACTTCACCTCATATTCTTTGCTGCTAGACTTGACAACTCTGAATTTCTTCCTCAACGATATAGCCCAAAGCTTCACAGCATCTTTCACAGCTTCAATGCTAGGATACTTTGCCCCCCTGCACGACCTCATTCTCTCTGTATTCGTACTCATTACTCCTAATATCCTGTATCACTGGATTTCCAAAACCCTTGCCTCTCCATTCACCTAGCAACGGGTAGTCCTCATCGTCTGATGAGTCCCCACATTCTTCCATCATTCGAGCCTCTTGGTCTTCATTCTGTACAGCTTCCACAATTCCAGGTATCCGCTCACCCTCATCAGCTAAACCTTGCGGCTCAGGTTGAATGGCATGCACGTTCTGATCTTTTTTTTCTCCTACCTGATCAGCTATACCTTGCGGCTCAGGTTCTGTGACATGCATGTTCTGATCTTTATTTTCTTGTTCCACTGCTTGGTTCATATAAGATGATGTACTTGTTGATCCTTCACCGAAATGGCCTGCCTTCTGGTGAATCTGAATTAGCATTGCAAGAGGCCACCCACGGTCAAGAGCTGCTTGCATGTAAGTCCGTCATTCTTCGGTATTTGCTATAAGCATCAACTCCCAGAAATCCCCTTCAGTTCCCCAATTTGTCACAGTCTGAACGGTTAGGAAATGAGTCTTTAGATTCACATTGAATATCTCGTG
Organism: Panicum virgatum; assembly: GCF_016808335.1. Classification (NCBI taxonomy): domain Eukaryota; kingdom Viridiplantae; phylum Streptophyta; class Magnoliopsida; order Poales; family Poaceae; genus Panicum; species Panicum virgatum. The sequence goes on along the minus strand of NC_053148.1, from coordinate 34,255,284 downwards.
AAACCATTTGCGTATGGAACCAAAACTCCTCTCTAAAAGTTTATCTATTCCGCACTTTCTTCGTTCAAAAGCTGATAGATCTACTCCATACGCATCATGAGAAATATATCCGTCACCATAATGAACTTGAAAACGAAGCTTGCTCGACATATCTGGACACAGAATCATGATATTAAATTGATTACTAATCTACTGTTTTAACAAAAATAATTACAACAAAAATAATTACTCGACATATCTGGACACACAATCATGCTATTTGTCAAGCGTAGAAGAATTTTGGTTACCTGCAGTCGCCGGCTCGAAAATCCGGTAGGGCTTCGCCTCTCTCCCTCCCTCTCTCTTTTTTCTTTGTTTCTGGAATTGTAGTGATGCAAATGAGGGGTGGGGGGACCAGCCAACCCTTATATAAGGGTGGTAGAGCCAGCCGCCCAGCTGCCGTGCGGCCGGGGGGGCCGGCCGCCCCGCTGCCGGGCGACCGGCCCCAGAGACCTGTCTGCAACTTTTTCTCTTTTTTTTTTGCGTTCAAGTCCCTGCCGCCCGGCAGCCGAGCGGCCAGGTCCCGGCCGCCCGGCAGCGGGGCGGCTGGGGTATATTTCTGTAAATTTCCAAATCGAAAATATATTTTTATAAAAAACAGAAATAAAAAATAAAAAATAAAAAAACCGCAGAAGGGGAAGATGGGCGAACGGGCTGGCGAAGGAAAAGGAGAAAGATAGAAAAGGAAAAAAGAAATAATAATCTCTATATATAGTGAATAGATTTAAGGTAAAATCTGGATAATTCTTAGAAGATTTAGAAATTAGATAAAAATATTCTAAAAGGTATTCACATCCTAAAATTGATGTGATTATTTCGATAGGGTAGTGCTAAAGTTTAACACTTTCACCCATTAGTATCTTAGTCTAATTTAGATATTTTCTAGAAGAAAAACTAATTGGAAACAACTAAAAAGACACCTGGTAATATTTTCCAACCCAAAGTATTGCTGAACACTTGATACTTCTCGGGAATTAGGCTAGAATGCCATTGTTGGCTATTTGAGAACATTGTAAAACTAGATGAATGTTCATGGCCATTTCGTTCTAAAAAAAAACACAGTAAACATTTGTAAACCTTGTAGAGCGAGTGCCCGCTGCCCACTTAATAATCGGCAAAAAAATTAAGAATCACAGGGCTTGCTCCTACTGTCTTACAACTTCGTAAAAAACAAGGAACCGCTGGTAGCCGGCCGGAAGATAGTAAATTTCAGTCACATACCGAGACAACAGGATTAGATTACGGACACGAACGAATGCAAATGCACGACAGAAACAGAACACAAGATAGCCAAAAAAATTTCAACTAAGCACAAACTTCAACCAGTTCACGAGGGTGTATCAGGTAAACATAGACAGGTAACAAGCAAACTCTTCCATAGACATCCAATCCGAAGCCTAAGCAATTCAATCTCCAGGCAAGTGGAACCTCACTTGAAGCATTTCGCATCAAGAAGGGCCTCACCCTCGAAGGGCTCCTGGTCCTCGATCATGGCACTGACCCGCTCCCTCTGGGCCTCATCAGATATGTCCACCTTGGTCCACTCGTAGAGCTCCATGTCATAGACCTCATCCATTACAAACTTGGGGACCTCCTGGCCACGGAAGAGCCAGAGCCCCTTCAACTTGAATGGGGGCTCAGAGCCAACCACAAGCATCTTGCCAAAGGCGTACTTGCGGCACAGGTCCATCCGCTGCAGGAACCCACCAACCTTGTTCATGGTCACAAAGGAGACAGTGTTCTCATCATTATACTTGTAGTCACAGAACCACAGAGAGTAGCCCTCTGGGTCATACATATCCCAGAAACCTGAAATACAGACAGCATGTAAGTTTTGGTCAAAATACCAAAAAGATGGAAAAATGAATCCAGCACATTCATCTAATTAATTTACTTGGATTATTACAAAGTTGTTGCAACCTAAGCACTGACATTGTATTCTGCCTATTAGAGGTTACTTTGAATACATGACTATAACCATATGATAGTTTGGGTTGGCTAAAATCTTGGCAGCTATCTTCGGTTTTACTCTGAAACAACAATATCTTTTATCAAACGAGGGCTATAAGGCTACACCCAAAATTCAGTCAGGACAAAGCACCCAATACAGAAGGGACTCCTCTGTTTGTAAGTGTAACACTAGTAGACCACAAATGAGATTTCAGCACCAGGAACTCAAAAATGAGACTTCAGCACCAGCCAAATAGTATAAAAGGTGGGGAAGATACCTTTGATGGCAACCTCACGGAAGTTGGTCTTTGTGTTTGAGTATAGCCTCTTCCAGTCATCAAGGATCATCTTGCTTGGTGGCAGCAAGTCAAGAGGATTCTTAGGCTTCGGCTTTGGTGCCTCCTCTTCTGCCGGTGCCTCAACCACCTTTGGCTTTGGGGCCTCCTTTGGGGCTTCTTTCTTCACATCCTTAGCCTTTGGCTCCTTGAGGGCAGCAGCCTTTTTCGGAACAGGAGGCACTGACTCTGCCTGCTTGACATCACCCATGACCTTCTTGAAGTTAGGCTGGCTAACCATGGTCCAGAAATACCTCTCGACATGAGGGAACTCGGATGTGAAGCTCTTGGTCAAGATCCGTGCAAATCCATGGTAGAGGTTGCATGTCAATACAATGTCAGCTAGAGTGACAGAATGCCCTACAAGGAATGTCTTTGAGGCAAGGTGGGTGTTCAGAGAACCAAGCGCTCTCTTCAATGAGGCAATAGCTGTTTCCTCTGTCTGCACAAGCAAAAAGGTTAGACTGAAATTTCATGATCAATAATACAAGATCCAAGTTACCCATTCTACAACTTACCGTCTGAGAATAAGGAATGTAACCAAGCCTTGGGTACAAGTACCATGCAACACCAGGATCAACTTCTGTTGCAGCAAAGTCCATCCACTGCTCAACATGGGCCTGCAAGAACCATCAATGAGGTTCAGAGGTTATATGTGCTAAAACTTATGTAGCTAAGATAACATTCAAGAAATTACTCACTTGTTCAATACGAGAAGACCCAAAAAGAGGGTTGCCATCATTCAAGCGAGCAACTTAAAGAAAAGCAGAGGCATGGTTATCATCAGCAGAAAGACGAAGAAAGAATTAGAATGAAAATGTTTGGAATTATAGATATACCATAGCGTGCAATAGCATTGCTCTCAAAAACAGCACCTTCAGGAGTCTCCAGAACAGGCACCTGAAAGAAATTGTTAGTTCCTGAAACAATCTACAAGACCATTTTAACATTTAGTTTTTTGCGAAAGGATTTTTAAGATATAGTTGGTGTATGGTGTACCTTCCCAAGGGGGTTCATCTTAAGAAACTCAGGGGTCTTGTTGGTGACACCCATCTCAAAATTCTTTGTCAACTCAATCTTAACCCCACTGTATTCTGCAGCAATAAGTGCCTTGAAGGCATTCTTGTTACCAGGTCCAGAATGCAATACCTATGCAACAAAAATAGATTAGACATTGTATTACAAATTGAAACTCAGGACTTGTGTTTCTGAATGGTGTTGAACATGTGCAAGCCAAGCAATGACATCTTAAACGTTTACCTAAGTGAGAGAACGAAATCCGAGTAACACATGTGTTTCAGTAGCAGGTAAAAATACACAAACAAACACATGCACGCAGCAATCATTGTATGAGATTGTGTATTTGTAATCTGAAGCGGACAATGAAATATCAGATTCCTAACAAGGCCCATGAGCATTTTTCATACAGATAAAGCCAAGCAAGATGGTTTTAACAATGCAACCAAGTAAAGGCATGCGCAGAGAGAGAGAACAATAATAGCAAACAGTACTGGATCGTGATAACTTAAATTACCATGGTTTTAACTTATCAAAATAAAATACAACATAGTCATTTTTGACCTCCCAACTTAAATTCATCTTCAATACTTATTCCTAGCTGTGCCGCATCGCGATACCCCACCCTATGCACCGGAACGAGATCCGCTGCAGTTGAGTGCCCTGCAGTGGTGTCCCTGACACGTGGGCCCCACACATGCAGGCCCACCTGTCAGTGCCCAACTGCAGGCTGCCGAACTGCAGCGGATCCCTTTCCCTATGCACCCTGCTTTTTCCTTTTACAGTCACCAAAACAGCACTGCTACATGTAACTTTCACTCAAGCACGATTAAGGATCAGAAGGTTCAAATAAATTGGGTTGGGATGATAGCTCTGAAATGAATCAGATGCCTCAAATACTACTCGAAGTTGTGCATGAATGGCTGTCCGCGCAGCAATTCCCTCCCCGGAAACACCACGATCACACTGGTCAAAAGGGCTTCTATAACTGCACACCCAACCATCATACCAGTGAGCCAGCAACTCCGAGTGGCATCACTTGCACTGTGAATCACCTCCACCAAATCAAACTACGTATAAGACCCCAACATTTCCCCGGTGTAAACAAGGGGATGCCAACAAGTGATCTATTGGCTCCACTATTGCTTTCTAAAGGCCAAAGTTCACGGTGCTGCATGAAGTTGAAACAAACCAGGAGCTAAACAGCCTACCACACCCCGGTCGCTTCTACGTTTCCACACCCATGTGACTCGCGAATCGCATCCGACAAATCGACACCCCGCGTCGCGCATCAGATCAAGCTAACTACAAGGCAGGACTCCTCAAACATCAAGGCCCAATCAGCCGAACAGCCTCAGCCGCCAATTGAAAGATCCTCACAGCCAGTCCGACGCGCGATGAACTACACAGCCACCACTAGCCACTACCGAAACAGCAGGGACAAAACCCAAAGGAGGACGGACGAGGAGCAGGAACTCACGAGCGCCATGTCGACTGATCTGGCGATCTGCAGCACGGATCGCAGGAGCAGGCCGGCCGAGGAAGAGAGAGAGAGGGCGGAGGATTTATGCTATGGCGGCGCAGCGGAGATGAAGGGGAGGAGGAAACCACATCTAGGGTTGGGCGGCCGGAGCCCGGATGGCGAAGATCGGACGGACGGGATTGACCGCGGGGCGAGCCGGATGCGAGGGAACTTGGTGGGTTGCACTCCTCGTGCTATCTTGCAATTTGGATAAGGTCCTCTCTGCACTTTTTTCGGGCTAACGAGGGGGCTTAACGCAAAATGACAAAAAATATTATACTCTTTCGCATTTACCAGTCTTTTCAGCTTCCGTGGCGGGCGAGTTAAGTAATCGACCGAATACAAAGCATGGTTTAACGAGATTTAAGCAAAAAGTAGAAAGCGTGGAAGTTGGAATGAAACTTGACTTGAGCAAGAATTTAGCCTCAGTCTTGGATCTGGATGCTGCATATGTCCAAAGTTCTACCACGCATAACAATTTCATCGAAACTAGCCAAACATAAAGGTTTAAAATGGGCATAATAATTTTCACAGAAAATAGCGGCATAAGAGCAACTTTAGCAGAGCTCCTATTTAGATGACTAAACCCATATTTTAGTCTTTTTCTTAAATTTTCATCTCCAGCAGAGCCCCTACTTGGGTGACTAAAATGAGGGTGACTAAATCTCCTCTCACACCTCCTCAATTTGGTCACCCTCTACTTAGAGCAACTTCAGCATGGAGAGCAAATGAGCTGTCATATGAAGATTTAGTCGGTGGACTTGAAAAATCAATCTCCAGCAGGGGGAGCAAATGAGCTGCTATTTTAGTAGACCTTCCAAATTTCTTGCCCCACCCTCCCAATTTGGTGGCTCTCTATTTGGGCTGCCAATTATGGGCCCCACCGATTTCTTTTTTTCTCATTTTCTCCGTGCCCGGTCCCGATCCAGCGAGCGACGAGCCGCGCGACGGCCGATCCCGCCGCCGGCCGCGCTCCACCTCCTCGCCACCCCTGCTCCGGTCGGCTCATCCTCCCCGACTCCAGCCCGCCTCCTCCTCCCCTGCTTGCCGGCCGCGCTCCGCCTTCTCGTCACCCCCGCTCCAGCCGGTTCGTCCTCCCCGGCTCCGGCCCGCCTCCTCCTCCCCTGCTTTGGATCACGACACCTCCTCGATGCACTATCGATGGATCACGGTGGGGGAGGGAGCAGCAGCCGCCACCTTCAGGACCGCGTGGCCCGGATGTTCCGCCCGGCCTCACTACTCCGCTCCACCTGCAACACTATGGCAGAACCGCCTAAATTAAACAAGCTTAAGTGCGCTAACTATCATCTTAAGCGTTAATCAAGTAAACGCACACTTAAAACGGTGTAATCTGGCAAACTGTTGGGTTAAGGATCGAAAACACTGGAAGTCTCACCCGAAGGCGAGCGCAGATGATTACAAGCAGACAGAAGTTTCTCAAATTTAATTTACAATGCAGAAGTTTACAAATTAAGTTTAAATAAAGGTTATCAGAGTTAAAAGTTGAAGTGGAAATTAAATAAAAGCTCGGTTTGAAAACAACGTTATCTACGAAGTCGTGAGGATGCCACATCGAGCCCACCGGTGTGAATCCGGGTTAGCTTCAACCAGCAGTAGCTACCTGAAAAACAGGATGACAACAAATCCTGAGTATACTAATACTCAGCAAGACTTACCCGACTAGTGGTATATACTTAGCCAACTCCTAAACATGCAAAGCTGTTTGGCTCTAGAGTTATTTTGCTGAAAAGCTACTAACAGTGAATCCTTACTTTCAGTATTTTAGCTCAAGTTTATTATACAAATACCAACTAGGCTTGCCTGAACATCTAGAGTACGCATGGTTGATCACATTATCTTTTCAGAGTACCACAGTCATACCTCATATTCCCAACTTTTCATTCCCAATTCTATCTTTTACTACGATGTGACAGAGAGATCAAGGTTCTCATATCCGCGAGTCACGGCGAATCGATCCGATTTAACCTTGCAAGGTAGACCCAACTCACACGCCAAGTGCGACCCCGTCGAGTCACACCGAGCAACCGTTCCCACGATTACCCCGAAGCCTGAATCAAGCCCGCCAGCACCCGGATGAGGAGCCCCACACGTGCGAACACCGCATGAACCCATGGACGACTATCCCATCCGTCAACCCTTGCCCAGCACCGCAGATCGAGAATCAGATTCCGACGCAATTTAGGTAATTTGCTTACCGGTTTCGACTACCTCCTACTTCCGGCATGTGGTTAGTACCGTTCAATCCTCGATCAGTAGTGCCAACAACGGTACGGTCCTCAATCGACACAGGCAGAGGCTCACTTTTTATTCATTCCATACCCATAACTAAATTCATCTCTGCCTGGTCTCCATTTTCTTTCCTCACTGATTCATTCTCCAGCAACTTTTCCATAAGTAACAAGACCTATATCTCGCGAGTGACAGGAATCACTCGACTTCTACCGAGTTCCTACTTAGCAAAGTATTTCTAACGACACCTGTATACTAGTAGAGACTCATAGGTACCTAGGGAGAAACATGCATACTAGGGTTTCATACAACTCCTAGCAACGTAAATGCACAATACTTAAATAATAACATTGAATACTAAAATTAAAGATTATGCCCCGGGGCTTGCCTGGGATTACACTAAATTAGTGTTGGTTAGATGATACTCGCTCGGCGAGCAATCTTTCTTTGGTCATGCACATCGGGGTCCATCCATCCATCTTCTAGATGCATCCACCATTCACCGTCTTGTGGTTCGGTTCCATCATCACGTACTTCATGTCCACGCGTTGTATATCTAGCATACCTATAAATGAGATGCAACAATGCAAGTGTATGAACTTAAGAAAAACGACACACGATGCATGAGTGCTCAAGATGCAATGTAATGCAATACGATTAAGAAGAAAGACATGACTGGGCAATCATTTATCGAGTGAACACAACAAACAAGCTTGAAAGGCAATTGAGTTGGTGCTGCAATACGTGAGTTCATTTAATTTATTTAGCCTGAAGTGTTTCCTATAAGAAGTATAACCAAACTTATTTAGAAAAGTTAAGCAAAGGCATAAGCAAGAAGGAGCAACTATAGAAAGATTTATTTCACTAACACGCAGACTTAAGCAAGTTAAATAAAAGCAACCCACATTCTGATCATTACAGAGTTAACATGATTTACACATGAACAAGAACTTAACAACTGAATTTACCATGCACAAAAGCATTTATTAGAAACAACACAAAAGGTAAACTATAGCTAGGAACTAAATAAAGGCAAAAACATAACTTGCAGGCATGCTTAGATATTTAATTAAGGCTACAGTAAAAATTTTAGCTCATGAAACACATCATAATAGCAACTTTAATAAATAAATCTATGTAACCTAGGCATAAATCAAGATTTAATTAAAACTAAAGCTAATCATGAGAAATGACCATTTAATTTTTATAGAAACACTAGAATCACATGTACATATTACCATAAAAATTTCATAACAAGTCATGGCTCCAAACATAAGTTATTAAAAAGGTAAGAACAACTAGTCTTTATGCACTATTAAACATAAATCTATTTTTGCAGCAAAAACTTTCAAATGGCCTACCCCATATTATGACTTTAAATCATAGATCTACTCACAAGGATTCCAAAAAGTCATTATTTGCTTTTTTATGATTTTTTCTACAATTTTTAAACGAATTTCCAAGTTTACTGCAAAAATGTAAAAACAAAACTAGATATTATGTTTAAGTCCCTAGATTTGCAAAAAACCCCTGGAAAGATTTGGGACCTCGCAAATAGGCCCTTGGCCGGCCAAAACAGAGGAGGCGGCGGGGCTGGCTGGTTCCCGGCCGAAGTCTGGCAGCCCTGGTTGCCGGCGGAGAGGGGACCGGGGTGGAGGGGCTAGAGGACATCGCAAGCTACCTTGGGGAGGCTTCGGCACGAGCTGAGGTGGCCGGAAGGGGGCACGCCGGCGGGGACAGGGGGCGGCGGCGGTGGTCCACGGCAGCGGCGGCGCTCCGGTGTGACTGGGTGGTGGTGGCCGGGCCGAACAGAATCAGTGGGCAACGGGGAAGCTCGCTAGCGGGTTAGTGGGGGCGGAGGAGGGTCGGACAGGGGAGCTCCACAGCGAGGTAGGGCGGCGGCGGTGGCGGTGGCTTCGATTCGCAGCGAGGGGAAGCTCGCCGGCGGTAGAGGATGGGTCTTGGAGCAAGAGGACATTGAGCTCCACCTATTGGTGGGTCGAATCGGGGTCGGGGATGGCCAGAAGGGGGAGCTCCGCGGCGAGCTCGGCGGGGGCGGCGATCATGGCGTGCGCGGCGGCGCAAGGCCAATTTGGCCGGGGAGACGATCGGCCGGGCTTGGGGAAAGGGCGAAGGAGGTGCGAGGTGAGGAGAGGAAGGTCGAGGCGCACTGGATCGAGGCGAGGCAGCGAGGGGTGGTCGGCGCGACGCCGGTGGTGGCACTGAGCTTGACTCAGCTCCGCCCGAGCTCGAGAAGGAAGAGGAAGAGGAGGGGAAAAGGAAGATGGCACCGAGAGGAGATAAGCACAAGCTCGCAGCGGAAAGGGTCGGGGCGCGATGGCTGACGCGTGGACACGGACGTCGAGAGTGGCGGCGTGCAGCGCCGTCACGGTGTGAAACAGAGAGAGGAAGGAGGAGAGATGGTGTAATGGCAATTTCGTAATTAGATCAAAGTTCAAAATTTCATTTTGTAAACACAAATTTTCTCCTATTTTTGAATGGAAACACGAAAAATTTTGAACACGAAAGTTGTAGTGAATTCGGAACTCTACCACTTTCATTTCAAGCACCACTCCATTTGAGGCTTAGTTCAAAAGTCAAATTTGAATTTTTGAAGAAAATACTTTGTTGTCCTATTCATGCTTGAATTTAAATTTTTCCTAAATTTTTGTGTAGCAACTTGAAAAACCACCAACATGAAAGTTGTTCACAGTTTAAAACTCTACAACTTTGTTTTTAGGCAAAAGTTCATTTGATCAAGAATTTAAAAGTTATTTTCAAAGCATTTTTCATTAGATTTGAAAACTAGTCATCATTTCATGTGTTAATAACTAGCAAAAATGTAATTAAATGATTTTATGCATACAAGGTTAGTGTTAATGACGATATCAAACACACGATTAACCATAACTATAGGTGATTAACACCTGGGGTGTTGCAACCCTACCCCCTTAAAAGAATCTCGTCTCGAGATTCAGAACGAAAGACTCTTAAGGGAAGAGGAGCAGACCAACCATCATAGCCAGCAGGACAGGTCACAATAGAAAAGATTGATGTCAACGGTATGATCCTTTGCAGATAAGGATTGAGAACTTATAGAAAGTCCACGATTTGGTTTTGATAGCTTGTTTGACTTGATGTGTTGTTTGCCCTTGTGTTCCAATAGAGATGATACATATTGCTTGATCATCTGGTTAGAGCAAACAAGGTCACCTGTCTCCCACCTCTTGCAATCTACTAACAATGAGGTCCATCACCAGTGCTTCAAAGATTATCTTCTTCACAACGTGGAATATAGAATTAGTAGATTTGGAGTCGATATATGGATCTCCCGACGGAATAATGAGAGATAGAATTGAGGGAGGCTCACGCGATACCAATGCGTGCCGATTGCGCATAGAAGGTCTTCATTTTCATCGTAGCATTGCCAGTCGTTACTAATAACACCACTACCAAGCATATCTCTAACAAGAATTCCCGGGTAGAATAGAGAAATAATGCATGGATGAGCATTATGAGAAAAAATGGATAGCGAAGAGATGATCCAAATACAAGGTAGGGTATGAGAGCGGTAGAGATTAACTGTGCCACTATGTGAACGAATCAATTGTTTTTCCCCACTAAAAAGCTCCAGGGCTTCAATTTTTGCAGCAAGTGACTATGGATAATATATGTGGACACAATTACCATCAAAGTCGGCTGAAAAGAGGTCAGTTGATTATTCTAGGGCTAGCATATAGCAGGATTTTTTTTTGTAGAGAATAAAGGTTCAACGATGATGGTTTAGTAGGATTTGACCAGCAGGCACCTGAACCCAACCTCAATCGGGGTCGTTTATGAAACTCAAAAGGTCCAGCACGTATTTTGAAACTAGAATTTTCTACTAGAGCGAAAGGAATTTCCTTCTTTGCATGTAGCTAGGGATACTTCCTGATGACGACGATGATTTTAAGAAATATCCGAACTCAATTCTTGCAAGACTCTTCAACTAGAATGGATAATTGAGTGATGTAAGATTTTCCGTTCAAGAAGAAAAGGTCAAACAAAGCAAGGAATGATGCTGAGACAAGGTAATCAAGTCCTCGCAGCACGGAGATCGCAACACGAGGAAAGCAAATGTCATTGAGATTCATCACAAAGCTCATGAATATCAAGTGAGGGTAATACAGAAGGATACTTTAGGAGGTGTTTTCGGAATATCCTTGCTCAAGATTATATTATCTGATGAATTGCACAAAACATGCTTCTTTATGCCAATACAATGCCACCCTGCCAAGGAATAAAGATAAAATGTTTCACCCATAGTGCAAATGCTTGATGGCTCGGATAATGATGCACTCTTGGAATGCATGATTGCAATGCTGGTGCAACACGATGATAGAATGTTCCATGCACTATGGAATGGTGCATATGACTCGATGCATTAGTTATGATGCTGGCCCAATGATGCATACACCATGGTGCAAAGATGATGATGCCCATGTTTTATGCATATATGCGATGCATAAAATATGATGCATACTCACATGAGTTTGCGATGCGCACAATGCAAAACGCGTCTTATGATTGTTCTCTCGCTCGAGACTAACCTTTCGTTAACCCTATACCCTTGAGAGGGATTAGAAGTTAGGACACTAGTAAGGGTTGTACAAGAAGAGATTGAGGTGAGTTATGTCACATATACCTAGGCACTAGAGCGCTCCTAGTGGCTCGATCATGTGGCTACAGCGCACATGAGGCCCTAGGTTCCATCGCGGCATCCGGGTTATGTGATTAAACACCACCACAAGAAATCAAGAGTAGCAACCCAATAGTGCCAACAACGATAAGATAGGTTACAGAAATCGAAGACCACCTGAAACTGTACTCAGACGCACACCCGTTGGCCCGACTATGGATTCCCGACGATGCAACACTATGCAGTGACCAATGATGTGAAAGGATGTGATGCAGGACTGTTGCAACGACTGCAATTAAAAGATTATTTTATCATGAATCTTTTTAATTTATCCAAAACTAACTGAGCAAGAATGAAGGTACAAGATTCAGGTATTAGAGTCAAAATAGCCAACAAGATCAGGCATATCACCAGAAGGAATAGAATAGTTATTGAACGAGGGGGTTTTGTTAACAAACGTCATGGCTTAGCCAGGGAGCCATGAGGAAAAAGGAATAATGGTTTTGTAAGAATAGATTCAAGGCATTGATCAAGAGTTGGATTGATTAACAAGCTAAGATCAACGGTAAGGTTCATACCAGACCTAAGCCACTAATTTACAAAAGATTTTCTCAGCTCAAGATCAGACTAGCAATTCATGTTGGCCTACTACCACAACACAAACCTAGAAAGACATTCAGATAAGCAATACAGTTTTAGAGAACAACATAACAAGCATGACAATCAAACTAACTCAAGATATGCCATGATGCATTCACGTTCTATCGTTCCTCACCAAACAATTGCCAATAACTAGGCATACGGAGACAACTGGTGGCACAATACGTACTCTCCCTATATATACTAGTCGTTCTTACATTCAAAGCTCACGTAACGTGGTTAGTGTACCTGCAGACAAACACAATATATAAGGAGATATATAAATCCATTTCTAAATCCTTTGTGCCAGCACACACGAACGGCCCCCATGTGTCCTACGCCACACAGGTAACGCATATGCAGTTTCCCACATATTCACTCATACATTACCATCCACTATAGAGATGGCACCCAAACATTCGACGCTGAACGGGTAGTGCTTCATAAGTTACCAAGGCAATGTATTCACTTCCCGTACAAATCGCCTTACGGGACACCCAAGGATAAACGTGTCCCAAGGTACACGGTCATGACCAACCGCATGACGGGTCTACATATCGTAACATTGCCTTATGAGATAGCCGTGATTACAATCACATGGTGGGAAATTCGCACTCCATATCAGGCGGCAGATAACGACAGACTCGTTTGAATTGAGTCTTATCACCTCCTCGTATGATCATCATATGGGACCCGCGCACGTATGAAACACGTGGGCTATTCTAAGTGACTACCAAGAATGCTTACCTTGCTTACCTTAGCGTAGATGCGTCGTTACAAAATTTAAAGGTTGGTGGTGCACGAAAGTAAGGTTTAACAGAAAGTAAAGTACTGGAAGTGCTGGAATAAAATAGATACATAGATGCCACCATAACTAATAAAACCTCGATAGGGCATACGAGCTATCTATCTTATTCCTTAGCGCATCTAGCGTCAACTTTTCAAAACCAACAAGTTTGCCAGTTAAATATCAGTTTTAAACAAAATTAAGCATGCAAGTAATCACCCCCAGTGTGTTTCGGCTCTGATACCAGCTATGGCAGAACCGCCTAAATTAAACCGGCTTAAGTATGCTAACTATCATCTTAAGTGTTAATCAAGTAACCGCGCACTTAAAACGGTGTAATCTGGCAGCCTGTTGGGTTAAGGATCGAAAACACTAGAAGTCTCACCCGAAGGCGAGCGCAGATAATTACAAGCAGACAGAAGCTTCTCAAATTTAATTTACAATGCAGAAGTTTACAAATTAAGTTTAAATAAAGGTTATCAGAGTTAAAAGTTGCAGCAGAATTTAAATAAAAGCTCGGTTTGAAAACAACGTTATCTACAAAGTCGTGAGGATGCCACATCGAGCCCACCGGTGTGAATCCGGGTTAGCTTCAACCAGCAGTAGCTACCTGAAAAATAGGGTGACAACAAACCCTGAGTATACTAATACTCAGCAAGACTTACCCGACTAGTGGTATATACTTTGCCGACTCCTAAACATGCAAAGCTGTTTGGCTCTGGAGTTATTTTACTGAAAAACTACTAACAGTGAATCCTTACTTTCAGTATTTTAGCTCAAGTTTATTATACAAATACCAACTAGGCTTGTCTGAACATCTAGAGCACGCATGGTTGATCACATTATCTTTTCAGAGTACCACAGTCATACCTCATATTCCCAACTTTCCATTCCAAATTCCATCTTTTACTAGATGTGACAGAGAGATCAAGGTTCTCATATCCTCGAGTCACGGCGAATCGATCCGATTTAACCTTGCAGGGTGGACCTAACTCACACGCCAAGTGCGACCCCGTCGAGTCACACCGAGCAACCGTTCCCACGATTACCCCAAAGCCTGAATCAAGCCCGCCAGCACCCGGATGAGGAGCCCCACACGTGCGAACACCGCGTGAACCCGTGGACGACTATCCCATCCGTCAACCCTTGCCCAGCACCGCAGGTCGAGAATCAGATTCCGACGCAATTTAGGTAATTCGCTTACCGGTTTCGACTACCTCCTACTTCCGGCATGTGGTTAGTACCGTTCAATCCTCGATCAGTAGTGCCAACAACGGTACGGTCCTCAATCGACACAGGCAGAGGCTCACTTTTTATTCATTCCATACCCATAACTAAATTCATCTCTGCCTGGTCTCCATTTTCTTTCCTCACTGATTCATTCTCCAGCAACTTTTCCATAAGTAACAAGACCTATATCTCGCGAGTGACAGGAATCACTCGACTTCTACCGAGTTCCTACTTAGCAAAGTATTTCTAACGACACCTGTATACTAGTAGAGACTCATAGGTACCTAGGGAGAAACATGCATACTAGGGTTTCATACAACTCCTAGCAACGTAAATGCACAATACTTAAATAATAACATTGAATACTAAAATTAAAGATTATGCTCCGGGGCTTGCCTGGGATTACACTAAATTAGTGTTGGTTAGATGATACTCGCTCGGCGAGCAATCTTTCTTTGGTCATGCACATCGGGGTCCATCCATCCATCTTCTAGATGCATCCACCATTCACCGTCTTGTGGTTCGGTTCCATCGTCACGTACTTCATGTCCACGCGTTGTATATCTAGCATACCTATAAATGAGATGCAACAATGCAAGTGTATGAACTTAAGAAAAACGACACACGATGCATGAGTGCTCAAGATGCAATGTAATGCAATACGATTAAGAAGAAAGACATGACTGGGCAATCATTTATCGAGTGAACACAACAAACAAGCTTGAAAGGCAATTGAGTTGGTGCTGCAATACGTGAGTTCATTTAATTTATTTAGCCTGAAGTGTTTCCTATAAGAAGTATAACCAAACTTATTTAGAAAAGTTAAGCAAAGGCATAAGCAAGAAGGAGCAACTATAGAAAGATTTATTTCACTAACACGCAGACTTAAGCAAGTTAAATAAAAGCAACCCACATTCTGATCATTACAGAGTTAACATGATTTACACATGAACAAGAACTTAACAACTGAATTTACCATGCACAAAAGCATTTATTAGAAACAACACAAAAGGTAAACTATAGCTAGGAACTAAATAAAGGCAAAAACATAACTTGCAGGCATGCTTAGATATTTAATTAAGGCTACAGTAAAAATTTTAGCTCATGAAACACATCATAATAGCAACTTTAATAAATAAATCTATGTAACCTAGGCATAAATCAAGATTTAATTAAAACTAAAGCTAATCATGAGAAATGACCATTTAATTTTTATAGAAATACTAGAATCACATGTACATATTACCATAAAAATTTCATAACAAGTCATGGCTCCAAACATAAGTTATTAAAAAGGTAAGAACAACTAGTCTTTATGCACTATTAAACATAAATCTATTTTTGCAGCAAAAACTTTCAAATGGCCTACCCCATATTATGACTTTAAATCATAGATCTACTCACAAGGATTACAAAAAGCGTTTATTTGCCTTTTTATGATTTTTCTTCAATTTTTAAACGAATTTCCAAGTTTACTGCAAAAATGTAAAAACAAAACTAGATATTATGTTTAAGTCCCTAGATTTGCAGAAAACCCCTGGAAAGATTTGGGGCCTCGCAAATAGGCCCTTGGCCGGCCAAAACAGAGGAGGCGGCGGGGCTGGCCGGTTCCCGGCCGAAGTCCGGTGGCCCTGGTCTCCGGCGGAGAGGGGACCGGGGTGGAGGGGCTAGAGGACATCGCAAGCTACCTTGGGGAGGCTTCGGCACGAGCTGGGGTGGCCGGAAGGGGGCACGCCGGCGAGGACAGGGGCGGCGGTGGTGGTCCACGGTAGCGGCGGTGCTCCGGTGTGGCTGGGCAGTGGTGGCCGGGCCGAAGAGAATCAGTGGGCAATGGGGAAGCTCGCTAGCGGGTCAGTGGGGGCGGAGGAGGGTCGGACAGGGGAGCTCCACAGCGAGGTAGGGCGGCGGCGGTGGCGGTGGCTTCAATTCGCAGTGAGGGGAAGCTCGCCGGCGGTAGAGGATGGGTCTTGGAGCAAGAGGACATTGAGCTCTACCTATTGGTGGGTCGAATCGGGGTCGAGGATGGCCGGAAGGGGGAGCTCCGTGGCGAGCTCGGTGGGGGCGGCGATCATGGCGTGTGGCCCCCACCGAGCTCGACGGGGAGACGGTCGGCCGGGCTTGGGGAAAGGGCGAAGGAGGTGCGAGGTGTGGCGAGGAAGGTCGAGGCGCACTGGATCGAGGCGAGGCGGCGAGGGGTGGTCGGCGCGACGCCGGCGGTGGCACTGAGCTTGACTCGGCTCCGCCCGAGCTCGAGAAGAAGAGGAAGAGGAGGGGAAAATGAAGACGGCATCGAGAGGAGATTAGCACAAGCTCGCAGCGGAAGGGGTCGGGGCACGATGGCCGATGCGTGGACACAGATGTCGAGAGCGGCGGCGTGCGGCGCCGTCACGGCGTGAAACAGAGAGAGGATGGAGGAGAGATGGTGTAATGGTAATTTCGTAATTAGATCAATGTTCAAAATTGCATTTTGTAAACTCAAATTTTCTCCTATTTTTGAATGGAAACACGAAAAATTTTGATCACGAAAATTGTAGTGAATTCGGAACTCTACCACTTTCGTTTCAAGCACCACTCCATTTGAGGCTTAGTTCAAAAGTCAAATTTGAAATTTTGAAGAAAATACTTTGTTGTCCTATTCATGCTTGAATTTAAAATTTTCCTAAATTTTTGTGTAGCAACTTGAAAACCACCAACATGAAAGTTGTTCACAATTTAAAACTCTACAACTTTGTTTTTAGGTAAAAGTTCATTTGAGCAAGAATTTAAAAGTTATTTTCAAAGCATTTTTCATTGGATTTGAAAACTAGTCATCATTTTATGTGTTAACAACTAGCAAAAATATAATTAAATGATTTTATGCATACAAGATTAGTGTTAATGACGATATCAAATACACGATTAACCATAACTACAGGTGATTAACACCTGGGGTGTTACAAACACCACCGCCTCCGCCTGCTCCTCCGCCGCCGCCGTCGCCCCGGTCGGTGCGCCATCCCCAAGGCGCCGACGACGGCTTCCGCGTGCTCCGTCTTGAGCACGGGTGAACAAGGGGTCGAAGTCGGTAGGCTTTGCCTCCATGGACTTGAGCACAGGCTCCGTCTTCGCGTCCATCCCCAACAGCCGGTCGATGGTGAGCAACATCTTCTTGTTAGATTTATGGGCTTGGCCCATATAAATAATCCTAATAAATCTCAAAGGCCCATTAGCACTAAGAGAAGGTACACCATCTATTAGTCCCATATTGCTAATGGACGAGGGTGTAGGGGGTTTTTCTCCCTTTAAATACGGACCACCTCCCTCATGGAAAAGGTGCACCATAGATTGTTATACGTGGAGTCCCCAAGGTTTGGAAATTCATAAGAAGATCTAATCTGAGTTAGGGTTTTGCCTCCTCTCGTTGCTGCACCGCCACCGTAGTCTTCTCCATCCCGAGCGCCGGCGTGCACCGGCGAACGGGAGAACAGGTCTCCGGAACCGCTCGCTCTTGTGATCCTGCACCGGGAGAGGGCGAATAAGGTTTTTGGGAAGCGCTAAGCGCGACTGCTCATCTTCTTCGCCACGGCTCGTCCTCCATCCAAGTCAGGAGCTACGGCGTACCGTCGTCTGCAACGCCGGTTGCTGCGCTCCGTTCGAAGGACCGTCTTCGTCTCGTCTGCACCTTTCGTCTTCCCGGCGGCTCCCGCACAGTACATATTTTGTGATCAGATCTGTTTCATAATCATGTTTTCTGAGATCATGTTTGTGATATACGTACTGTCTAGTATGTTAGAGTCATGCATGCTAGGTTTAATTCTCGTCATGATAAATCTAGTTCGGAATTTAAACTTACAGTTGTCTATTTTTCCAACACTTCTTGGCCAGAGCTAGACCAAAGTAGCTCGAGTCGAAGGTGTTGGGCGAGAGGAAGTCCATGGGAACGTTGCCCGAGTCATTACCGTCGCAAGCGGAGGTGATGTTCTTCTTGAAATCCGGGTCGATGGGTGCAGCGTTGGTCTCGATGAAGAAGCACCTACAGATGCCGATGGAGTGGCCGCCGGCGAGCATCATGAGGCAGGAGTCGACGGCACGGGCGCGGACACCACTTTTTTTTAAAATAACCTATTTAATATTGCTCTATTTAATCTTAGTTATTTAAAAACAATAGACACAATTACAAGCATCTAAATATTATGAAAACAAAAAATTAAATCTAAATAACTGAAAAGTATCGTACCAATAGTAGGTTACATTTTTAGAAAATTTTCTATACCCATTATGTACTTTTTTTTATTTAAAATGAATTATTTATGAATTTTTTAGTTTAAATTTTAATATTTTTAATTTTCACAAAAAAGAAAACCACTGTCAAAACCATGGGGCCGGAGAGGGAGGTGGTGCTGGCGCTCCTGAGCCGGTACGTCCTGCCGGGCGCCACGTCAAAGACCATGGGGCCGCACTGGGTCTCCCTGCAGAAGAGCCCACACTCTCTTCACCGGATCACGCCGCAGCTCGCTGCCTTCTCGTCCTCGCACACCTTCTTCTCCGCCTCCGCCTCCATCCCCTATCCCTGCAACCCTTGTTACACGCTGCCTCCACGCGCTCCCGTTCCTTCGGGTCGCACTTGAACTCGCCGACGACGTCGCTTAGCGTGCACCCAAACTGCCCCTTCCCGTTGATCAGCAGGGTCTGCGGCTCGCCGATCCACTGGAAGTGGTCGTCCTTGCGCTCGAGCCCGGCCGCCTGAGCATAGACGGGCTCGTGGTACCAGTCGCCAAGCTCGCCGGCGTACTGGGGCTCCTTCTTAAACTGGTCGTCCCCGTCAAGCACGATCAGCGATCCGTACAGCCCCGCCGCCGGCTGCACCCTGAAGTTGCCATGGTAGAAGAACGTCCTGGCCTCAGTACTACATAAAATATTTTTAGGGACGGTAAAAACTTACTTTTAGCAACAAGTACGGTACACGTCTCTAATTTTTGCAGTTAAAAATCGGATTTGAAGGGACTTGTAATATGCCCGCGCTACAAATGATTTGTAGGGGCTGGTCATGGGCTCATTAGCGCCTACAAATGATTTGTAGGGTAGGTCATAAGCTCACCTGCCCCTACAAATCGATTTGTATGGGCGGGTGAGGCCACAATTCGCCTCTACAAATCATTTTCCAGAACATGAAAGAAATTAGAAAACAACAAAATGAAAAAGAAAAAAATATCCCTACTAACCGGTCACCACCACAAGCTCCTCTTCTATAATCTATAAAGGTACAATTTTTTGACGAGATACGCATATTTGCGTAAATCAGGATTTGAACCATCTACCTTAAGCCTTTCGCGTACCCTCCTTACCACCACACTACACAGTCACTTGTGACTCTATAGAGTATGCTATTGTTTTATATTAATTCTGAAATTAATTTGTAGGGGCGGATGATGCCATCACCCGTCTCTATGAAAATAGTTTTCTATTTTATCCGAAAATTCATTTAAATCTTTACATATAACAAAACAAATAAAAAAGGTGAAACTTCTAAACTATGAATATTGTGAACTATATAAATGAAAAATATAAATATTAAGATTGTAGAAATCTTAAAGTATGACTTGAGTTATATGAGATTCTATATAGTTATAGCTATTAGAGAACTTATAATATTTTTTGACTATTAAATGACCTCGAATGAAAAAGTTATCATATACAAAGTTTTACGACTCCTCATTCCCTATAATTTTGATATAAAGTTTGACTTCATCCGAGATTATATGAAAAAATTATGATTTTTTTATGTAAGACCATTTGTAGGGGGGCCATGCACTACGGAATTCCACTTGTTTGTCGTGTGCCTAGTGCACATGACAAAAGGCGAAATACACATGACAAATTCTTTGCCGTGTGTTACACATGGCATAGGGCTCACGGCGTACAAACACAGGCAACGAGCACCTTTGTCGTGTGCCTTATGTCAGGCGCTTTCGTCGACACTCGGCAAAGATTTTTGGAAGGATTAAGAAAACAAAAATCTCGCCGCCGCTGTCCTGGTCGCCGCCGCCGTCCACTGGTCGTCGTCGCCGTCCACTGGTCGTCGTCGCCGCTGCTCCACTGCTTCCCAGTGCCACCTCGTCGTCGGCCCGCCGCCAGTGGAGCCCGTGCTGCCGCCGCCGAGGACAGATCGGGGCCGCGCCGCACCCGCCGGGGGCGGATCCGCCCGCGCCGCCATCGGCCCGCCGCGCAACGTTGTCGTCGCGCCGCCCGCCACCGTTGTGGTGCCACCTCGCTGCGCCTTCTCGCGCAGCCACACCGCCGTCGCGGCCTCGCCGTGCCTCGCGCCGCCACATTGCCGTCGCCCCGCCTCGCGACGCCGCCTGCTGCTCTGCCGCGCGCCGTCGCCCCACCTTGCGCCGCTGCCGCTCCGCTGCCTGCCGGTCTGCCATGAACCGCCACCGCCACTGGGGCCCCGCTGGTCAGTGCTCGAAGAAGGCAGGGAGAGAGAGTGAGGGGAGGGAGAGAAATGAGGAGGGAGAGAGAGTGAGCACCTCATCCGGTGGGGGAGGAGGGGACCAATAGAAGAGCTCCATCCAATGAGTGTGGATTGATGACATGGCCTCTTTACCAAGTGCCCCATAAAAACACTCGGCAAATATTTTTTATTTTTCTTTTTTTTCTGTGTAAAACTATAAATGGTTAGTTTGAGGTCCTAAATAAATTCAAATAAAAAATTTGTCAAATACAAAGTTTCATAACTTCTCGAGATTTACAATTTTTGTTTTGGTACTTTTTTTTCATCCGAGGTCGTTTACAAAATTGAAATTTCAAATTTGAGAAATTCAAACATACTTTTCGTTGAAAAAAACAATTCAAATGAAAAAAAATTCAACTACAAAATTGTCCAACTTCTTAGGATCAATAACTTTAATTTTGGTCTTTTTATCATCCGACATAGTGGTACTAATGTTTGTTCACAAATCTTATAGATCTCGTATATTGTTTTTCAAACTATATCAGAGAGCTATCAATTTTGTAAATAATTTTACTATCACTTTGTCGAATTAATAAAATATTTATATAAAAGTTGTAGATCTTGAGAAGTTACACAACTCTGTAGTTGAAAATTTTTCATTTGAATTTATTTAGCAGTTCAAAATTTGATTTAAAAATTATATTTGCCTAGTGTCTTTTTTTAACACTCGGCAAAGATGTTCTTTGCCGATTGTTTTTTTTTACACTTGGCAAAGATGTTCTTTGCGGAGTGTTTTTTTTTGCACTCGGCAAACAATTTTTTTACCGAGTGCAATTTGTTTGCCGAGTGTTTTTTTGTGTGGCACTCGACAAAAGAGTTGTTTGAGTGTCCGAGGGATTGCACTCAGCAAAGCATGCAACACTCGGCAACTACAAGATTTCCGATAGTGATGCCGTCACCCGTCCTCTAAATATGCTTTTTTTAGGGACGGGTGACGTCATCACTCGTCCCTACAAATGGGGTCATTTGTTGGGTAGGTGATGGCGCCACTCGCCCCTAAAAATACATTTTCGGGGGACGGGTCAAGAACTACACTAACTAGGTGATTTCCCCGCACGTTGGTGCGGGATTTGAGGGAGCTTTTCAATAAATTGTGACTAAATGATGCAAAATATTTTAAATAAAATAGTATGGAGAATATGCAACATTACAATATAGTATTCAGATCAAGTTTGCTGAAAATATGATTAATAAAGGAAACTTGTCATTGAGCTAATGAACACAGAGATGAAATTAATAGAATTGATAT
Organism: Panicum virgatum; assembly: GCF_016808335.1. Lineage (NCBI taxonomy): Eukaryota > Viridiplantae > Streptophyta > Magnoliopsida > Poales > Poaceae > Panicum > Panicum virgatum. The sequence goes on along the minus strand of NC_053148.1, from coordinate 34,233,095 downwards.
TCGGATATAAAATAGACAAATGTTAATTAACACATAGTGGTAGTTTTGATTTAGAGATGTAATCTTAATTGTAGTCAGCTTACATGCATGAACGTTTAACCTCTTTGTTGGTTAACTAATAAATAGTAGAAGAAAAAAAATCAAGAAGACTTATACATCTAATGGACAGAAGACGTGCACAAAGGTGATGGGACGAATATGTTAATTTCGATGATATGGAGAAGAGAGAAATAACATTTATGACACTTCTGGTGATCAATTATGTGGTAATGATATGAATTTGACTTGCATATTATTTTTTATCGGAAAGCAGATCCGGTAAAAATAGGTAAGATAATAGCAAAAACTAATAGAATAGAATATTTGATCACATTATAGAAGAATAGGTGATGAAAAAATAGCGTATGTATATGACTTTACGTTAATAGATTAAAGATTAAAAGTATCACATAGAGTAGAGATGACATGGACATTTTTTGTAATTAATAAGGGAACATAAATATATTGCATGAAAGGATTGCAAGTTAGTGGCACATTTAGTGAGGAATGATGTGGACACCTTGCATGAAGAGAGAATACACTTAGTAGAAATCTAGTTGCAAAGTTAGTGGGATATTTAGTGGAGAATGATGTGAACACCTTGCATGAAGAGAAAATACATTTAGTGGGGACCAATTATATAGGATATATAGATGTCTGTTCATTTGTAACAATGGGTTACATCTTGACCCATCCCTAAAAAAACTAATTGGGAACAACTAAAATGACACAGGGTAATATTTTCGAACCAAAATTATTGCTGGACACTTGATAAATACTTCGCGGGAATTAGGCTAGAGTGCCACTGTTGGCTATTTGAGAACATTGGAAAGTTGATGAATGTTCATGGCCATTTCGTTCTATAAAAAAAAGAACACAGGAAACATTGTAAACCTTGTAGAGCGCGAGTGCCCACTGCCCACTTGATAATCGAAAAAAAAAGTATCACAACTTACGGTAGGGCTTACTCTTGCCATACCACATACAACAATGATATCTAGAGTAAATTGCACCCACTATACAACAACTTGTCATGTGGGTGCAAATTAGTCCAACAACTTGTAAAATGCTCAATTTAGTGCAATAACTTGACAGGTGGGTGCAGATCGGTCCAACAACTTACAAAATGCCCAACTTAATGCAATAACTTGGCAAATAGGTGCATTCACACTCCAAACATTACACGGCAAAATAACTAACGCAAAGTCTCAATAAAGAGTATATTCATGTTAGGACAAATTATTAATTATTATTTGACCATTGATTTTTGTGTTGTGGCTGTGTGGCAATGTATTTGGCTAGGATAAAAACCCTCATTGTTTAGAAATTAATGTTATTTCTTTACATTAAATATTTTTGTATAGTGATTTAATTTTAATTAAAATTATTTAGTTTGATATTCAATACTGAAAAATTCACACTGACTGTTTCTGATATGTTTGATTATATGCACTCTTAAACTAAAAAAATAAATATGTTGATACAAACTATTAATAGCTTTTAGGAGATTGGTTCATATATTTTAAAGCCTCATATATTCATTAGAAAGGAAAAATGAGCTAAATCAACAGAAACAAACATGAGCATTGTTGAATACATGAGCAGAAGAGCAGAAAAAACCTAAGGTTTCAGAGTCTCTCTTATTGAATACAGTGTTTGAGTGATGCTAATGGTGTAATTCTAAAATTTATTTGCATTTGAACTAATAAAAAATTGTGCATAGTTGAAAAGCAACAACCGGATCACCATAAATAATTTCTATTTATAAAATTTAAGAATTTTTTACGTTCATCTACTTTGCTTAATATGTTGTTGTTGTAATAGTAGTTAAATGATATAATACTTTTAATAAAACAATAATTAATTTATTAAGAAAATAAAACTATTGGTATCCATTGCGACTCAAAAATCTACCGTCAATAATATGTTCCGACGTGAATATACTCTTTATTGTGACTTGACGTTAGCAAATATATTGTCGTGTAATGTTTGGACTGTAAATGCATCAATTTACCAAGTTATTGCACTAAAATAAGCATTTTATAAGTTGTTGGATCAATCCGCACCCAGCTATCAAGTTATTGTACTAAATTGAGCACTTTATAAGTTGTTGGACCAATTTACACCCACCTGCCAAGTTGTTGTATGATTGATGCAATTTACTCTGATATCTATACTATAATCTATCTATATCTATACTATAAAAGATGAAAGAATTGAAAACAATTGTTACCCAATCTAACCCATCCACCTATCTCACAAAATACCTCTCTTAGGCCCACATGGAAGATCTTATTGCTTGACCAAACCACAAAACACCATCAAGAAAAATATTTCTGTCCAAATTGCTTTTTTTTCACCACCGCGCCTTCTATCCGCCCGCTGTACCCACCTCCAGTCCCCGCCCATCAATCACGGCGTCTCCTCCTCGCCTTCCCCTCGCGATGCGCCTCCCCCCTCCGCCTCCGCAGACGCCTCCTCCCCCCGCCTCCCCCCGACGCCTCCGCCTCCCGCGACGCCTCCTCCTCCTCCCCCAAACGCCCCCTCCTCCCTCGCGACGCCGCCTCCCCCAACACCCTCCGCCCCAACTCGCGGCCCTTGGGGCGCCGGATCGGGCCCTTGACCCCAACGCCCGGCCCTCGGGACGCCGCCCCGCCGCGATGCATGGCCGTTGGGGTGCAGGTCGTGTTAGGGCGCGCACGCGCCATGGAGGCCCTCCTCCCTCCCTCTGGAGCTCGGCAATCTGCACGAGCAGGTCGGGCGCCGCCGGCCTGGATCTAGGCGAGCTCGAGCTCGGCTGGATCTGTGCGAGCTCATCGCCGCGGAGTAGGAACAGGTGGCGGCGCATCCCTCCCTCCGCGCGGCATGGAGTCGGCTAGAAATTTCGATATCGCATGCCTCACACAATTTGACACTCAATTCGCATGTCTTTTGAAATATAACATCACGCGAATTCTTTCGATTCGAGATTTTCATCCTATTTTCTCTATTTCTTTGATTTTTCCTCTCGTTTTCATTTTTCAGCCCCTCTAAAAAGACCGGATTGCCCCTAGTCTTATCCTTGTCACCGGGAAATCCAATCCCTCTCCCGTGGCCTGTCTCTCGCATCTCTGTGTTCTCTCGCTCTCTCTCGCAAGAACATGGAGCAAGTACGGCACGGGCAGCACGCGGGATCAGGTCGCCGGCGAGCTCGCGCGGCTGGTGGGCGGTGGACCACTTCCGCGGCGGCGACGAGGAGGTGCGGGTCACCATCACGGGGCACAGCCTCGGCGGCGCGATGGCCCTGCTTGCCGCGCGCGACGCCGCCGCGGGCCACCCGGACTTTCGTCGCCGCCGTCACCTTCTCCGTGCTGCGCGTCGGCAACCGGGCCTCTGCGGAGGGGGGGCTCGCGTCGCGCGGCGTTCGGGTGCTGCACGTCGTCGTCTGGCACGACATCGTGCCCCTGGCCCCGAGCGTGCCCTGTTCTTGCGAGAGAGAGAGAGAGACAACGAGAGAACAGAGAGAGACGCGAGAGACAACCAGACAGGCCACGGCGGGGGATTGGATCTCACGGACTCAAGGTGAAAAGGATAAGGCCAGGGGCAATCCGGTTTTTTAGAGGGGCTGAAAAATAAAAATGAGAAGAAAAATCAAAGAAGTAGAGAAAATAGGATGAAAATCCTCAAATCGAAAGAATTCGTGTGCAGGATGTCGTATTTCAAAAAACATGCAAATTGAGTGTCAAATCATGTGAGGCGTACGAATTGCCGGCGCGCTCCCTCACGCAGGTCTTCCTCAACCTTAACCGTGCCCGCCTCTCAGCCTTGCTGACGCTGCTCGCCGCCGACACGGAGGACGCGAATCCGCGGAGCGGCGAAGAGGTGCGCGTGGAGATCCAGCAGGAGCTCGAGAAGGAGCGCAGCGCCACGGCGTCCGCGGCCGAGGAGGCCATGGCCATGATTCTGTGCCTGGAGAAGGAGAAGTCCGTGCTCGAGATCGAGGCCCGCCAGCAGCGACGCACCGCCAACGAGCGCTTCACCACCGCCCTCAGCAAGGAGTCCATCATCAACGTTGAGGGTGTCGTTTCCCTCCCCAAGGAGCCCCTCAAGGCCACGACACAGCAAGTTCGTTCGACTTGTATCCTGCCCTGCAATTTGCTCATGCAATTCCTGTCATCAGAAAGCAGCAAACCCGTACCGACTGATCTGATGCGTATTAGTATGTTCATATTATTGCTACCTTGACTCTAGGAAGACAAATTAACATGGCTGTGTTGTTTGTGTTGTCAAGATAAATTAGGTTTACTGATGCCACCTAATTCACACCTCAAACTACTCTGCAAGCCTGATTTGTTTTAATTAACTATTTCTAGCATCCTACATTTATCTCTGATCATATTTGCAATTAAGGCTAAATTCTCCAGGATATACCACAGAATCGAATTAATTAATACTTACAAGCATAATCTTATATTTCTGATACTGTGTATGTCAAAATTTGTTGATAATTTATTAGTACTTCAATATCTAGCTTTTTTTCTTAGCATATTGTCTTTGCTTTGCAGGCAAAATTGATCAAGGTGATCAACATTATAATTGATGCAAAATCTGGGGTTAGCGGTGCAGCTACGTATTTATTTGAGATAGCTCATTCATTATCCATTTCTTCTTGAACAATAAATGATCTGGTCTCTAATACATGCATCCTTTTAGATGGGGAAATCAACCATTACTGTAACACTAACTTTTCTTTCTGCATTTTTTCCCCACAAGACAAACTTTCTTTCTGGTTCATTTGAGAGGAGGGAAGGAGTGTCAAGAGTACACAGTTTTCCATAACTTAAATTTTTTGCAGGACTTTTTTTCTGTATTTTTTCCACAAGACAAACTTTCTTCATGGTTCATTTGAGAGGAGGGAAGGAGTGTCAAAAAGTACACAAACTTCAAACTTTCAGCTTAAGTTTCAGAAAATGTCAAAAGTGCAGAGTTTCAGTTCAGCAGCCAGGTGAGAAACATTGTTTCTTTGTTTCAATTTCAATCACTATGCTATTGTTGGGCTGCCTCCTAATCTTTGCACCTGCCGAGTTGTATTTGCATTTACTCATCCCAAAGAAGGAACGAAGTTGAACGAGGTTCCTCTTCTCCATCGCTCAAATGTTTGTTGATTGCTATGTGTCGATTTTGTTTGTTGTATGGACACAACACACAAGCTTGTTAAAGATGCTTGGCAGTTTTGGATTGTTTGATTTGATTTATTGTAGGTATACTCATGTAGACATGTTCTTAACATATTTGTCACTGATGAATAATATAATTTATAGATAAAAATAATTGCGGTATGGTTTATGATTTATGCTAGCTCTGTTTTTTGGGGATAAGTCTATTTTACAACCTCGAACTAGTCAAGAAGTCCGTTTTTCAACCTCATACTACGAAACCGGGTAACCTAGGCCCTCGAATGGGCAAAACCGTCCGAATGCTACAGTAACATTTTTGAATTTCTGGAATTTCACACCTCTCTCAATTAATTAAGAAAGATAGCATAGTTAATATTGTCTAAAAATCATGATATTTTTTTGGGAGGTAGATAAAAAGACAAGGAATTTATTTTAGCTAGATGTGATACATTAAACATAATGAAATTTGAATTATAAAATTTTAAAAATGGGTAGAATTCAAAATTTCTTGAATTTTTGGGTTAGCTAAACCTTTGATAAAAATGAAATAAAAATATTAAAATTCATAATTTTTTATTTAATTTAATAAGGTATTTTTTATTGGCCCAAGTTTTTATGAAAGTTTTTGAATTCCTTCGCAATGCTCAAATTTGAATCAAATTTTATTCCTCAAATTTTAATTTATGAATTTTCTATAGAACTTGGGCCAATAAAAAGTACCTAACTAAACTAAATAAAAAATTATGAATTATCAAATTTTTAATGCATTTTTATCATAGGTTTAGCTGACCTAAAAATTTAAGGAATTTTGAATTCTACTTATTTTTAAAATTTTATAATTCAAATTCCTTTATGTCTATTGTAGCACATCTAGCCAAAATAGATTACTTGTCTTTTGATCTACCTCCCAAAAAAATATCATGATTTTTAGACAATATTAACTATGCTTTCTTTATTATTTAATTGAGAGAGGTGTGGAATTCCAGAAATTCGGAAATTTTACTGTAGCAAAACCGCCTTTGGCTGGGCCAGGATTGTTTTTCAAACGGTTTCGTTAGTTGGAGGTGTAAGATGTCCGATTTCGTAGTTCAAGGGCCAAAATCGGACTATCGTGATAGTTCAGGGTTGAAAAACAGACTTTTCCCTTACTTTTATAAAGTTGCTAGTTAATGAAACCAAATATCTTGTTTACTAGGTCTGTTTTAAAAATATATTATTACCACATGTCAACCCTTGCTATAAATAAAAAATTATGTTCCCTAATTTGTTTAAAACACGTTCGTGCCGGCGGTGGCAGTGCGCTATGGATGGTCCCGTGCATGGTGGCGTTGGACGCGGCACAGCTCAGTATCAGCATGGCGCAGCGGAGATGGCCGGCATCGGGGAGGACCTCATCAGCCCTGCCAACGGGAACAGGCCACCGTTGTCTTTCTTTGGCGCGTCCGCCAGGGAACAAGCTCCTCGATGACCTCCAGCTCCAGGACCAGACTCATATTCCTCAACGACGACCGGCACCAGTCGCCCTTGTTCACGGCACCGAGTGCTAGCACCGGCACTGCTCTGCAGCAAGTTAGCATGTTTCCTGCTCTCCATCTCTGGCCCCACCTTTGTCAGCGGTGAACCCCAAGCAGGTCAGTTCATCTTCTCAGGGTTGCAGATTTGTACTTCAGTTTGCTCTGCATTTTCTATTTTCATTGCATTGTGCTCCATATCTTCATTGCGATGTGCTCCATATCTCCTGCTGCATATATAGGTTTAGGCCATTTGCTACCAAATCTTCAGTCTGTTTTTACTAGGAGATGATTGTAGTCTTTGTCAGTAGCATAATTGTTTTTTGCAATACCATCTAGCACACCTTTTTTTTTTTGCAAAATCTCCTATGACTATAGTTTTGAAATATCTGGGCTGCCATTATTTTTCAGGGATTAGATTATAGCTGAAACATGAGTTGTCAAAGTCCTAATTCGATTACATGGTGGAAGGTTCAGATTTGCTGTGTTACAGTACCATTTAGCATAATTTAGAATAGCTCTAGGTCCAATATTTCCACTGCCAATGTCGCCAGATCTTGTCCTGCTCATGGCTTCGGTCGACTGTGCTCTGCAAGGTTTCCAAACAACGGGGAGGGGATCTGTTCCTGCTCATGGCTAGCAATGTTCCTATAGTAGTTATCATTCTGCACAGGCAGCTTTTTTCAATGTATACTGCTGTTCTGAACTTCTAATTGCACACTCATCAAATCATTTTTGTGAATTTGGACAGGTGATCTTTGCTAGATCTTGTGATGGACAGATAATACACGGCAAAAATGTTATCTCTAACCAGTACGCATTGCATAGCAATTTGTGTCATTTTACAAGCAAAACAGGTTTTGCTGACTGCCTTTTATGCCAACTTACAGATAAAAGAATATTTAAAAAGGGGAACAAAAAATTTACTAACTACTGCACTATTTTTCTTAAATATGTCTCATAGGAATTTTACTATATTTCTCTGGAATGATACACCAATATGCAAAACATTCAATACAACTAATTTCAGTGGGAGCAATAGAGGAAATTTTAATTTCTGAATGATCTCGTAGGTGGAAATGGCAATGCTAATTCAGATTATGTTTACCCTTCTTTTTTCCAATCCAATATTTGCATCCTGACCTCTAATTTTTATTTTTAACAGCTTTATCTAGCTAGAAGTAGGTAGTAGAGTTGCTTGAAGCAGTCAAATAGTTCTATACCATTTAGCTCTCTGGTTCTTTTTTTTTATTGCAGAGTATTGGACAGAGAAAAGGAAAGATATCAGGAGGATAGTGGTGGTCCATCAAGGCAGCAGCCACACTGAACAAAAAAAAGTTTGTTTCTTACTTGATTGTTGATGATTCATTAATTATATAACTATAGAGGTTTATGTCCTTTTTGGTTTTAATTGGCATTGTTTGGCCTTTTTTCAATTTTCAAATTTAGTGGAAGGATGAAATTTGGGCACTTGGTACTCCGCACAGTGCGGGAAGCCTACAGCACTGGGTACGCCCTTTTTTGGTACTCCTCGCTGCCGTGTTCTGCAAATATTAGTTATTTGATCCATGATTGAGTTATGTTGTAGCAGTTTAACTTTGACTGTATGCTATGCGGGGTAGTGAAGTTTTACGTGCAACTAACTTATTCTCCTTTTAATGTTTCAAGAAGAATGCCTACAGAGGCTACAGAACAGAATAGAAGTTCAGTATGGTATTTTCCTTTTATTAGGCCAAAAGAGAGGCTGACTGATGCTAAAGCGCAACTATAAAGATTTCATGATAATAACTTGGCTTAGGAAAGAGGTTGGATGCATGGACACCATATCGTGTTCTTCTGTAAAGAGAGTACGCAGCATTGCCCACTGAAATTTATTAATTTAGTAAAGTTGGCAATCAGGCTACTGTGCAGCAGATTTATTTTGGATGTAGGCAAGATGATTGGGGGCTACTTATGAGTGGCATGGTGTAGACAAATATTGTTTCTGTGATGTCTACTGTCCCCATTTATCAGATAATATTAACTGACAAGTGTTTAGATCCATGCTTCCTAAAACAAACAAATAGTCTATTCATTACTCTAAAGGTCTGAAGGTGAGCACTTGTACCTAATATCTCCTTTGTATTTCTGCGACAGGTTTGTACTTGCAGTAGGAGGCTAGGAGCCATCTAACTACATGGCCAATCAGCCTCAGATCATTACTATATACTAGTAGTTGCCCGTGCTAACGCCACGGGTAAATTTCAAACGTACACCAAAAAATACATGATCCATAGTCCAAACTGAGAAATATGTGTTTCACACAAAGGATAGAGTTATTATTTTGATTACACAAACACATCCATAGAGTAAAATTTCCTTCCTCCATTTGAATGTCCATATTGAGATGGTCACCAGCTGTGGCGGCATCCCTTCCAAGCATGCCGCAGCTTCTGCTTCCTCAACATCCCTGCAATGGGGCACATAACACATCATCCAGTTAATTTTGGTTGCCCATCTCTTATCTGGGATGATACAAATAACCACCGCTGCACCAGTATGTTCAATATAAGCACCATAAACATTAATATATAAAACATCCTTGTAAAAGGGTACTATTGCTTGATAGTTAGCTTGCCCGTGCTAACGCTACGGGTGATACTTTCACGCCTATAGAAGTATAGATGATACTTTGAAATTATGTCATGATACTGCGGTGCACATGTCAGGATGAATGCTTGCCGCAATGACGAACATTTCAGCAGGACGGTTTAAACAACAAAACTATTCTACTATAGCTGTTTTTCACAAACCAAATATCCAACCCTTAATCTCTATATGCATTTGTAAAGTTTTTCATGCAAATTGGTACCATTAAGATCTATATTTGATCATATTTTTTCCAGATCAAGATCCCCAAGGCCGTTGTTTGTTAAAAAAACTAAAAGTTGGTGGTATGTGGCTTGCGTATTGTAGTGTAGAAGAGGTTGGGTTCTACCAATCTGATTTAAAAACCACCCCATTTATTAGCATTTTGAAGCTGAATCCACAATCTGAAGCTAAAAAAATATAGTTTCTGAGTTGCTCAGCTCCAATCACATTCAAATAGGTCTGGCGTGTTTTTACCCATTTAAAACTGAAAAAAATGCTCTACTTTCCTGACAAAACAAGAGACATAGGTATTCATTGCTCACCAGCATGTATATTGATCAAACAGTACACAAAAATTCTACATATATGTCAATAACATCCATATCGGAATGGAATTATCTGGGAATCAGCATAAATGAACCTAATGCCCTTCGGTGGGTAAATCTTTTAGCCACTAAAACAGCACAGTTCAGTCCTGTAAAGCAAGGAAAGAAATTATTGAGATCGCTGTAACTACAGCTCTGATATAATCTATTACTCTATTACAAAAAGTAAAATGATTAATTCAGGAAAGCTATGAACAACTCGTGTATGTAACTGAACATGCTTCAATTATCATCACAAAGCAGAAGAGAGATCTCAACAGTGTTGTACTTGTTGACATTGCTTATGCAAGCATCTTTTGTCTCGGGTCATGTACTCTGAGCTTTGAAGGCCATTGAAGGCCCACCTTCACAGCCTTCCCAACATCTGTTTGGCATTGCTCTGTAGAACCATCCACAATGAGAAGGAGGTACTTAGGGACACATAATGCAATTTAACATTTCATTCAAATGCAAAGGCAAGTATTACAAAGTGGCTTCAAATGTATGCACAATTTGGGGAGATTAATTTTTGGATCAGCCAAACAATTCAAAGGACATGGAAACATATACAGAGTTTTTTTTCTTTCCAAAATTACAATATCTCTCATCCTTTAGACATCCTGAAATTCTACTCAGCTTGCATAAACACAATTCAAGGCTTAGGATGTGGCTGAGAATTTTCATAACCTGACCAAATCCAAAAAAATAACCAGCATCACACTTCTCAATAAAGCATGCATAAAACATTAAAAAATAGCTATGCTTCTTCACCATAGAGCAGCCACATGTAGTTCCACTACTGACTAACAGGGAGGAATCTGAACGGTTTTAGGATACTAATAAATCAACGTTTAGGCACTCCTCAAATGCAGGATAAAGATCAGTGTATTTAGGATACAAGAAGCATGTATTTATCCATGCTATAAAGGTATTGCAGTTGCAAAAGTCAGCAAGTTATGAGCAGGATGACATTAAGTTTAATCATTTTGACCACATAAGATTCTACCAACCATTAATCATTCAGAATTCAGCAAAGTAATACATGTAAATTTTTTACCATGAACCATCACCCGAAGTAATACAAAGTTGTTGATCGAACACAATGATATCAATACCATAAAAAACATTGGCATGAAATATAATTTGCAGCAGCGCATGGCATGATATAGCAAAGGCAATTTGGGGGAATAGATGCTCACCTTGTGTGTTTGCTAGTTTATTGTGGATATATCCTCCTCCATTCGAAAGCATAACTCAGCTCTGATTTTTCTCCTGGAAATTTGATTGTTCAATATCCTTCACATGGATTTCCTCTGCAAACATTTGGAACAAGTAAGGGGTATGAATATGCCTTCAAAATATCAAAGCAGAGGCCGCCAAAGGTGCACCAAAATCTTTGCATTTCCCTGAAAGCATGTAGCTAGGTTATTCTCTTGTCTTTGAAACACTGAATAACGCAATTATGCTGCCTTGAATTGTTCAGTATCTCTGTATAATTTTTAAGTTTATCGGAGTATAAAATAGCAAGCCTTCGGTGAAGTGGTGAAATTGGGGAAAAAAAATCAATGAAGCAATCAGCAGCACAAGTGCCAGATTCATTTTTGAAGCAATTCAGAGCTATGAACTATTGCAAAGCTTAACCGAGATGTATAATACCAAGTTACACAGAGTACATGAACAAAAAAAGGAACCAAAAGAAAGGAAAAGGGAAGAGCTCACCGAGGCAGCAGCAAGCTTGTTGAGCTGCCTCACTGGTGAGTCCGACGGTAACTGCTGCGAAGCCAATCAACCCACCCTGCTAACATCAAAGCACCACTGATCTCAACAAATCTGACCCTGTCAACACCAGAAGCATGAAACACAGCTGTCTAAGCAAAACCTTCCGATGGGTCGCTTGTGGCGAGTAGGTGAAATCATTGATGAGCAGCGAGATGACCACTGAAATCTTATCGTGCTCCCCAGCAGTTGCGAGCTGCTTCACGATCCCCTCAATCTGTACAAGATCACACGACAACAAAAATTACACCTTAAATCCCTTGCGATTGTTCGAAAACCATGGCCCGAGGAATTGAAACCCCTGACCTCAAGCACAGCGTTCTTCCGCTTCTCGTAGAGCTTGTTGGAGAGGTTCGGCAGCATGGCGCCACGGATGACGCAGAGCGCGTCTGCGGCCATCGCTCGAGAATCCTCCCCGAAGATCCCCCTCCCCCGCCGCTGCTACAGCCTCCCGATCGCCGCATCGGCCGCACCCCCACCCCACGGACCACGAAGCCCGAGCCAACCCTAACCCGACGTACGGGCCAAGCTCCAAGGCGATGAGAACAGGACCACGACCAACCAGAAGAACGCTTCGTCGATGCAGATCCAGTCAAGGGAGGAGTAGATCCGGTGAGGGAGAGGGCGGAGAAGACGACCTAGGTTTCAGGGCTGAGGGAGAGAGCAATGCAGGTCGGAGCGCGCGGTGTCAGCCGGCACGGGCGAGTGCGCCGCGGTGGCCTGCGCGGGTGAGCGGTGGCGGCATGCGCGGGCGTGCGGGCGAGGGCGGGCGGAGGCCGGACCCAGCAGGCGGCGGAGGCGGCGCGCGGGTGGAGGCCGGAGACGGCGCGCGTCCAGGCGGCGGTAGCCGGATCCAGCAAGCGGCGGAGCGCGACCGAAGCCCGCAGGGTGCGCGCGTCCCGGCGGCGACCGGAGCTTGCAGGCGGTGCGCGGGCGGAGGCCGTAGACGGCGCGCGTCCAGGCGGCGGCGGCGGCCGGATGCCGCACTCGGCGGCAGGGCAGGGCAGCCTAGGAGGGGATAGGAGCACCGATTTGGAGGAAAAATGAAAATTGAGTAGCGCCTGGGGTTCGAACCTGGGTGGCTGCCGTGCGCAAGCGAGGGGTTGCGCGCGCCTGGAGGAGAGATGGCCGGATGAGCGTTGAAGCCGCGGATCCATATAACATGGACCCTTGGATCGCATTGAAGCTTTGCTAGAGGCAGTCTGGGCCATCGATTTCAATGGAGCGAACAATCTGGGTACAATTTCTTTGGTGCGCTCCTTCCTGACTCTCTCAGCGTGGGGCACTTTTATGGGTGGCTGTAGAATAATTCATTTGGTGCTTTAGGGGATGGATTTTCATATCAACCATCATGACTGTTGTAGATTGTTATCTATCGTCGCAGCCAATGCTAGAGAGTGAGCTATAGCTGGTGGTTCTTGAAACTTGTTCATACAAGTTGTATAATATATGTATAGTTTTCGGTTTGATTTTTCTCTTGCTGTATATTTCAATGGTGTTTTTTTTCTTCAATTTTAATAACATCAGTCTCATTTTTATGTTGCATCAGATTGCTTTCAGTCGTCAACATCTTTGCAATTCTCTAATCTAATCTTTGCAATTCTTCAGTAAATATTCATTCGGTTTTTTTAAAAAAAACTATATCATTGCCACACTTAAACGTTAACTATAATATAAAATTCTCTTTTCTCAATTTTTTAAAACATGTGCGTGCCGTACATGGGCATCTGCTATTGATTTAAATTTTGCATCACTAATAAATTAAGACAAGTTCTTCTTGATCTGCTATTTGGGTTGGTTAATTTATTATTAATATTATTTAATAATAAACATGTTTTAATTATTGATACTACTTTTAAACACGTGCCTGGACACCAGCATCCCCACTAGTAATGATATATGCGTCACACTTGTACCAGGGAACTGGCATGCGACGAGGAAATAATATAAGCTGCGAGACATTTCTATGCATGTCACGGTGATGGTGGTGAAGGCGATGCCGATGTGGGCGGCGCGAGTGGCCGCGCCGCCATGGCCGCGAGTGCCGTCTTGCCGCACATGATGGCCTCTCTGGGAACATTGTCCCTCAGCTCCTGCAGCCTCTCTTTCCCCTCCATCCCTTCGGCGAAGACGACGCCCATGCCCATGTGGAGGTGCGGCTCGATGTGGCAGTGGAACGCCCACACGCCGGGGTTGTCCGCCACGAACCGGAGCGCCGTCCAACCGTGCGGGAACAGCACCGCCGTGTTCCGCAGCGGCGGGTTCACCGTGTTGATGAGTGTCTCGTTCTTGAGGTCCCTGACGGGGTCGCAGCGGCCCTCGCCGTAGCCGAGCACCCAGAAGTCGTGCCCGTGGAGGTGCCACGGGTGCGACTCGATCACGTTGTCCTTCCTCATGTCCGCGTTCTGCAGCACGAAGTCGACGACCTCGCCGTGCTTGAGGCTGTGCACCTGGTCGCTCACCGTCGCCGGCAGGACAGCCGCCGGGTCCTGCTCCTGCGGCGGCTTCTCGACGTCGTACTTGCTGTCGAAGGCGCCAGGCGCGGGGGTGGTGTTGAAGTACACCTGGCCCGGGATGCCGTAGGCGTAGGCGCCGAGGTACGGGGTGTCGGGGAGCGACAGGGAGACGTTGTTGATCGCCCACTTGATCCGGCCATCGAAGAGCTCCTGCGTGTTGAGCATGACGATCGTCCGGTGCGCGCCCTTTGTCTCCGGCGGCGGCGGCTGGTAGCCGTGTCCTTCCCGGGCTTTGAGTCTTTTCGCGAACTCCTTGCTGCGTGTCACGTTGTCCCAGGTCGGGGTCGCCGGAGGCTCTCCCGCCGGCAGCTCGGGTCCGCTGCCGGTGTACCGCAGGACCGCCAGGGCCGGCGGCGTCCTGGGGGTCCGCCCTATCACGCCGACGGAGATCCAGTAGGAGGCTGGCGACGACGACCCCTGTTTCGCGGCCGTGGTGCTGAGGAGGACGGAGTAGCTCTCGCCGGAGTAGATGTCGATGCTATCGACGTCGAACGGCTCCACCAAGTTGCCGTCGGCCTCCACCACCGTCAGCTTGTGCTGCGAACCCAAAGAAAAAAAAAATGGCACAATCATCGTGATCGCTCTAGATTTTGCAATCATCTGTGAACTTGTTTTCCCCTTACGGTGGCCTTACCCCTTGGACCTGCACGTTGAGGGCGGAGAGGGAGGTGGTGCTGGCGATCCTGAGCCGGTACGTCTTGCCGGGCTTCACGTCGAACACCACGGGGCCGCACTGGGTCTCCCTGCAGAAGGGCCCGCACTCTCCTCGCCGGATCACGCTGCAGTTCGCCGCCTTCTCGTCCTCGCACACCTTCTTCTCCGCCTCCAACTCCATCTCCCCATCCCCGCAACCCTGGTCACACGCCGCCTCCACGCCTTCCCCATCGTTCCGGTCGCACTTGGTGATCCCCTTGTGGAAGTTGCCGACGTCGCCCAACGTGCACCCGAACTGCCCCTTCCCGTTGAGCAGCAGGGTCTGCGGCTCGCCAATCCACTGGAAGTGGTCGTCCTTGCGCTCGAGCCCCACCGCCTGCGCGTAGACGGGCTCGTGGTACCAGTCGCTGAGCAGCATGCTGAGCTCGCCGGCGTACATGGGCTCCTTCTTCAACGGGTCGTCCCCGTCGAGCACGATCAGCGATCCGTACAGCCCCGCCGCCCGCTGCATCCCGAAGTGGCCGTGGTAGAAGAACGTCCCGGCCTGCGGCGACCACCAGCATTTGAGACTTTCAGTTCATCATCAGTCTTAGAGTCCTTGTGAAGAAATGGAAAAAAAACATTGCCATCCAATTTTTCTCTACTAAAAGAACGACTTGTTACTACCTTGTCAGCCTTGAACTTGTAGGTGAACGTGTCCCCCGGGTTGATGGGGCACTGCGATATCCACGCGGTTCCGTCTGCCCATGGCGTATCAATCTGCACACCATGCATGGAGCATCATACGACAGTATACATGCTCTAATGCTGGATTAATTAGGCTCATTAGATTCGTCTCGTCGTTTACAGATGAGTTCTGTAATTAGTTTTTTAATTAGTCTAGGTTTAATATTTCAAATGTACAAAAATTCCATTTCAAAAATTTTACAGACACAACTAAACGAGGCCATAATACTTTAAATTAGCATCATTGATCTACACTTTCTGTTGCTTCTTTACGATATCGAGTGGCACAAGCATGATGAGGCACCGTACCTGTTTGATTCCATGCCAATGGATGACAACCCCCTCCGTGTGCAGCTTGTTGTTCACCACCACTGTGATAAAGTCCCCGGCGTTGGCGGTGATCGTCGGGCCGGGGAACGTGCCATTGATCCCGATCATCCCGTGTTGCTTGCAGTCTGGTGCCCACAGTATGTACTCGACGTTCCAGACATGCTGCGGAGCTGCTGGACCTGGAGCCGGGGTAGCAGGGGTAACTGGAACCTGAGCTGGAGCAGGAGTGGTAGCTGGAGCTGGAGCTGGAGCTGGAGGCTCAAGAGTGGGTGCAGCTGGAGGTGGAGACTGAACAGTAGGTGTAGCTGGAGCAGGGTCCATGGCGCCACGAGAAGACGGTGCAACAGGGTGAGCGAGGGCCAGCATCAGAGTGCAACACGTGAGCAGTTGAAGTGCATGAGAGTACCACGGCTTGATCGGCATGGCTAAGAGTGGGGGCTTATTAGTGGTGTGGACTGTGGAGTTATGGTCTCCTTCCAAAGAAAGGAGAGCTGAGCAGCTGTTGTGCGTGTGGATGTTTGGTACGCGGAAATCATACTTTTATAGGCGCCAATGGTTGATGATCTGACCACACAAAAGGGCCGGGAATTCTTGATGTGGTTCTCCAAGCTTCGGCTTGCTTTATTCTGATTCCTTCTGCGCGACCTTTATTTTAAGGGTTCATCAGTTGAATAATTGATCTAGCTGAAGTGAAGTTCTTGGTCTTTCTATTCCCATTTCAGCTAGCAAGAGCACGTGTGAAATGTCTGGGTGGTTTCTGAATTTTGCAATTCTTGTGGCCAATGTATATGGTAAGACTTATTGACACGTTTGCTTCATAGCCAAACACTCCACGCCAAACATTGAGCGGGCCCCCCAATTTTGTAAACATGCATTTGCATGAAGTGTGGCTGGCTATACTAGCTTAAGAGCAACTCCCACTACTAGAAAACGTGCCATGAAAACCGGTTGGAAACAGCCTTATGCACCGATTTTCCAACCGGTTCCCCCAAACCGAGATCAATGGCATCACCCTACAACCCTCGGTATTTAACTCGGTGCCTTAGGCATCCATTGGCACCGGTTGGAAAGATCAACCGGTACCAAAGAGGCTGCCACGCTGACGCAAGGTGGCAGCCCCGGTACCAATGACCTTTTCCCTTATTTTCCCAAATCTAGTTTTGTTTGTTATATTTATTACTGTTTATTCTTTTATAATTGCTAAACGCACTCAAGCTCTACAGTACTATACATTCATTGGTCGTTCGTGTTCGATTTCACAGAATATTTGGAACTAACTAAAAGTCAAATGCGACCATATAATTAAGCTAATTAGACAAACTAATATATTTATAATTATACAAACATCAAGGCATCACGTTTAGAAATATTTACAAATGTACAAGTCATGTTTGTAGTCCAACTACTGGGCCCCTCAGGAGCTCGATGGAAGTCCTCTATGGATGTGACCGTCGTGGTAGAACTCGCCTCTAGGATCCAGGATCTCGTTCAAAATGAATCTGGCGAGCTGCTCGCACGAGCGTTGATCCGATCAGTAGAGTAACATTCATCCCCATTTGAGACATCTATCATTTAGGAAAAAAAGATTAACATCATGTGCGTTAGTATAATTAAAAAAATGTACTAGTGAATGATTTGTACGTACTCTTAAGTCCTCCGTAGTAGGCTTTCCGCATGGAGTCATAATGTGCAAGTAGTCGCATACATAGTACCCGCACCAATCAGTTCCTTGTTGTTGTCTCGCACACTTAAGGAGAAACAAATAAATTACTCAATTTAGAACAATTTGGGATTACTTAACTAGACAAATCTTTGTGAATCAACATACCGGATAATCCATTTTAACGTTCAGTTCGGGCCTCCATTGACCACGTCCTTTGTTCATTTTCACAAATTTTTTCCAAACCCTGCGCTCAAAGTTAAGTTTGATATTCAGAAATTGTTATTAACAGAAAAAGGATTTGATTGTGCAAACTGAACTTACCTGTTTAAGGGGTCTATGATATGTTTGATTGCGGACTTTGGATTTCTCATTGAGTCAAAGACTATAAGATTGCCGGTCTCTACGAAAGTATGAGTAAAATCCAATGATAACTGCAGATATAGATAGGATATATACATACATGTATTAGACGACTTAGTATTTATTTAGTAATATAACAGAGGATTGAGTCGACCAAGACTTACTCAAAGTTGTATGGTATGTATATATAGGATTTGTAATTTTGCCTAGTCAACGAATCATACATGTTTTGGCACGTTGCCGTGTAATTTTCGTTGAGCATTTTCTGGTTGACTAGCAAAGGAGACATGAAGCCGATCTGATGGTGCCATCCATGTTTTTGGCTTCTTTGAGTCTCCTGTCTAAATGATATAATAGAAATTTTATAATGCACACATATAATTATGTTCTTGTTAACAAAAAAATATTAATATAGAGATAAGTGATACTTACAGAACCCAAATGATGATGATAGAAGCGTCGAGAGCTTGTCGATGGTAAATGTGATATAAATCTTCGAAGTACACCCAGAAGTCGTCCTCCCCGCAGAAGAAATCATGGTCACGATACTTGACTCCAAACATTTTCCCTTCGTCATTCGACATTCGCAGGTACCATCTATGCAAATTGAACATCTGTGTGCCTAGACTTTTCTCCTCTTCCTCAGTGACAAAAGGTTTTCCATGCTGGAATGGAGTAAGAACGGGAGCGACAGGGATTTCCACCTCCACTTGCCCCGTTGCTTGCTCTAGCGTTAATCCAGTTTCAGAAAAAAATATCGCAGCCTGTATGTCCGCCTGGAGTTGTACGTCCGTCGGGTGTAGGAGTGGCAACCCTGGCACCCGGAGGGGCTCGAGTTCTTTTTGTTGTGTGCCAAGCTGAGGAATGGTCTTGCCATATTTTTTCTTCACCTTTCTCACCTTGTGTGCCTTTGTCAGAGTGCGATCATAGTCCAAGGGTAAGCTTTTCGGTTTTGGTGGGTTGTCTAGGTTTACGAGAAGCTTTTTCCCTAATTCTAGAGGTACTTTTTCCCTCGGTGGGGGGACTTCAGGCTTCAACTGCTCTTTTATATAACGAACGTATTTCTTTAGGACTGCAAAGTATCATTCAAAAGGGAACATATTATGAAGGAAAACAGAACCGAGAATACCAATCTCTTTGACCAGGTGAACTAGAAGATGTGTCACTATATTGAAGAATGATGGAGGAAATATCATCTCAAGACTGACTAAACTTTGGACAACATCCTCTTGTACCCTGCTTAGACTCGATGGATCGATTGCCTTCTGAGAAATTGTGTTGAGAAAGACGCATAGCTTTATGATAGTTGCCCGAATATTAGCTGGTAGAATACCTCTAAGTGCAACTGGAATCAATTGCGTCATCAACACGTGACAGTCATGGGACTTTACGTGTGCGAATTTTTTCTCTTTCAGGTTCAGTAACATCTTTATGTTTGAAGAGTATCCTGATGGGATCTTGATACTGTTCAAATAGTCGAACATACTTTGTTTCTCTTCCTTACTAAGAGTGTAGCACGCAGGACCTAGATAATGATGTCCTTTATCCCTTTTTTCTGGATGTAGGGCGGCCCGTTGTTTCATACGTTGAAGACATTGCCGCACTTCCAGTGTATCATTTGGCTTACCGTAGACACCAAGGAAGCCTAGAAGGTTCACACAAAGATTCTTCGTCAGGTGCATCACATCAATTGCGTGGCGGACCTCTAATACTTTTCAATAAGGTAACTCCCAAAAAAATACTCTTCTTCTTCCACATAGGTGCATGACCGTCATCACTCTGCACTGATATGCTTCCAGGTCCTTTTCCGAATACTATTTTTATATCTTTGACCATTTCGAACACTATTTTTCCACAACGGTGCCTAGGTTTGGTACGATGATCTGCCTGTCCACCGTAGTGAGCATGCCTCCTCCTTAATGGGTGCTTGATCGGAAGAAATCGACGATGACCCATATACACAATCTTCCTATAGTGCTTGAGGTATGTGCTGTCGGTTTCTTCTAAACAATGGGTGCATGCCCTATAACTCTTATTGGAATGTCCGGAGAGGTTGCTTAGTGCTGGCCAATCGTTGGTGGTTATGAAAAGCAATGCACGAAGGTTAAAATGTTCCTCTGCGTGCGCATCCCACATACAAACACCCACCTCTTTCAACAACAATAGAAGATCCTCAATCAGTGGTTTCAGATACACATCTATATCGTTACCGGGTTGCTTCGGGCCGGGATAAGCACCGACATCATAATGAATTTCCGCTTCATACACAACTAAGGAGGAATGTTGTATATACAAAGTGTCACAGGCCAGGTACTATGGCCACTGCTCTGCTCACCGAAAGGATTCATGCCATTCGTATTTAAGCCGAACCTTATATTCCTTGCATTATTTGCAAATATTGGGAATGTTCTGTCCACCTTTCTCCACTGCGACCCATCAGCGGGGTGTCTCAACATATTGTCTTGCTTACGTTCTTCTTTGTGTCATCGCATCAATTTAGCATTTGTTTTGTTCATGAACAAACGTTTCAGACGTGGTATTAGAGGGAAATACCACATCACATTGGTAGGCACCCTCTTCTTGACACGCATCCCCTCAACATTGCCGGAATCATCTCGAGGGATCTTGTACCGGCATGCGTTGCATACAGGGCATGGATCCAAATTTTCATACTCACCTCGATATAGGATGCAGTCATTAGGACAAGCATGTATCTTCTATGCCTCTAATCCTAAAGGACAAACAACCTTTTTTGCCTCGTATGTTGTCTCCGGCAAGGTGTTACCCTCAGGGAGTAAGCTTTTTATAAGTTTCAGCAACTCCTCGAATCCCTTGTCAGACAAACCATTTGATGCCTTCCATTGCAATAATTCCAATGTGGTACCCAACTTTTTTTGGCTTTGTTTGCAATCTGGGTACAACAATGTTCTGTAGTCCTCCAACATACGCTTCAGATCTCTCGATTCTTTTTTTGTTTCACAAACTTCCTCAGCTTCGCGCAGCATCTGACCCAAATCATCTTCTACATCGTGTCCTTCAGCATCTTCTTCAGGCTCACCCATTGCAGTGTCATCAAAAAGGCACCGTAATTGCCTGCAAAGTCAGGAATCCTGTCATCATCTTCTTCATTATTATCCAGCATTATTCCTCTTTCTCCATGCTTGGTCCAAACACAATAGTTCGGCATCAAACCACTACTGAACAAGTGACTGTGGATGGTTCTTGATGATGAGTAATCCTTCTTATTCTTGCAGTTTTTGCATGGACAGCGAACGAAATCACCGTACTTGTGGTTCTCAGCAACTTTTATGAATTTATGCACACCATCGATGAACTCCATTGAACGCCGGTCCGTCATGTACATCCATTGCCGACTGTTGGGTATTTTAGCGTCACGAATAAATCCGCAAGTGCACGGATACCGTTGTAGCTTTCACCTCAGAGTATTCCAAGGGTTATCGAATCCACAGGGAACGTGTGTGCACTCTCTTCTATTCTAATCGGTCCAAGGACACACCAAGATAGGTAGAGGGATAGAGAGAATTCCTAAGATAGTGCTACTGCTGAGTTAAAGGTCGATCTCTCGGGCATAATACTCGCTTCGGGCACCGGCTTACAACTGGTCTGCCAGTCGACTCCGGCCAACAGCTCTATGCTATATCCGAACGTGGAGGATTACGAACGACCAATATGGCTGTCACCACCTACGGCCTACCTCTAACAAATAGTGGGATATAAGGCAAACGAAGGATAACCCCTAGCCTATACACCACGTCTACGCTATTGATTACTACTGCAGTCTAATTACGTATGAGCTCCCGTAGTAAACTACATCACTCTGTATGAATACAGAGCGACAAACCCGCGAGTAAGAGAACTGATCTCACTCAACTACAAGCACTACTAACATCTACTATACCAAGTAAAATACTAGAGATAGGAACCACGAATACTTACTAAACCCAAAGAATGTAGCAGCATCCGTAGAGGTACAAGCTGGGGCAGAGTGCCGACACCCCAGCACTTCTCCCGAACTACTCTCTCACTCTCGTAGAGGTACAACAATGGAGAAGAGCGCCGAAGACCGGCGCCCCTCCTAAGTACCTCTACCTTCTCCCTACTCTAAGACAACTCTAAACCAAAGAGAAGGCTTGAAGTGAGCACTCGATGGTGTGTCTCAAATGGAACCCCTCCCCTCATATATATAGAGGGAGCCATGGTACTTTCGGTCGAGGATTGTAGCTCTACCCCTTGGAACCGACCTTGGGAGCCAGTGAGGAGCTGCCACGCATCAAAGATGAGGCGGTGGGGCCCATGGGCCAGGTCGGCCGACCTGGTAGGTTGGTCGGCCTGCCCGAGGCTCCAACCGCCCCCAAACTTGACATTTTGGCTGTCCTGGTGTCCCTTGTCCTAAACCCATGGGGCATGGCCTGTCCTACGCTCGTTTGCTTGGGTATTTGGGCTCGTTTTGATCCGTTTCAGCCTGATTCTCATTCTCTGGTTGGTTGCGCCTTTTGCCTTGATCTGTGGAGTGTGTTTTCCTGCTCATGAAGTGTGTTTTCAGCCTTATTTCTCCTGCATACAAATATTTACCAACACTCGTGGAAATGATCAGTAATAAACCCCTACCACTATGTTGATGTTTACATTTTATGTATTTATGCAGGAGTTGACGGCCTAGATTTGGTACTTAAGAGCCGTCAACAACTCCCCCACACTTAGCCTTTGCTCGTCCTCGAGTAAAGCAGAAAGGACTAAGGTGGAACATGACTTCCAAAGATATGAAGCGAGTATAAGAGATATTCCAACTCATACCTTGCACTTGTGAACTTTGAAGTGTCTATCATGCCATCTTGGGTAGTTGAGGAATGGAATGGTCGCGAATCAAATCACTTCTACTCCTCATGTCAAGTAGCTTGGGGTTTTTCAATAAGTTTTCAAAACAAATCTTGCTTAGCTCCTCATTTGATTCTCTCAGATCGCTCAATGTGTATATGTCCTTACCAAGGCATTTGACTTGCCTTTTCTTCATCCTACTTCTAGTGATGGCTATATGTGGAGCTCAAGGTAGGGCATGAAGGATAAGGCATACTTGTATTACATATATTGCAAAATCAAAGACCGGATCCAAAGAGAAAAACAAGTCATACAATCACATCAAGATGTGCACGTGCATGAATTGTGATGGATGGAATGGGAACTCCTTTTGTATGATCTCTCTCCCTATATAAATTCTTTTGAGAGCATGGCTATCTCTTTTTTTTTCTTTTTTTTCATGGACCTTCATGTGTCCATATTTTTTTTCTTTCTATTTTTTTCTCAATACTTGGACCTTCATGTGTCCATATTTTTTTTCGATAGCCCATGCCTCTCTTTTTTTTAACAAAAACCGGAGAGAGAGACCAACACATATAGTGGAGCATTTATTTGTGGAATGAGTGGATGGTACAATGCTAACTTCTCAAAGAAGCATATCAAGGGGGTATATGGTGTGCACGTGAATTTTGATCATGAAAGCATGAAAAGAATTCTCTCAAGGGTCACAACAATTTGACAAAGCTCAATGCAAAAACAAGTAGCATATGTGTATATGGTTTTCAAGAAGTATTATCATATGGCTTTGGTAGGACTTTGGCATATCAAAGAGGAGCTTTGCAAGGATTTTTTTTCAATTTTTCAAATAAATTTCCCAAGCACTTAAACAGTAAAGAGCAAAGATCATATCATTCAAACCATATCTCAAACATCAACTATTTAGATAAGCATGGTTTTCTGAGGATTTTTGTTCACAAGCATCAAGGTGATAAGCATGAAATAAAACATATGCAAGCCAACCATAGGAAACATGTAGAGCAGGAGCAACACACTGATTCTTGAGTTTGATTTTAGTGAGTAAGATTTAAAAACCATTCAAACTCATGAATCAAAGAGAGTTGAGAGATA
This sequence comes from Panicum virgatum, assembly GCF_016808335.1. Lineage (NCBI taxonomy): Eukaryota > Viridiplantae > Streptophyta > Magnoliopsida > Poales > Poaceae > Panicum > Panicum virgatum. The sequence goes on along the minus strand of NC_053148.1, from coordinate 34,209,206 downwards.
GAGATTGCACATACTATCGCTCTTTAAGAAGGTGGAGATCAAGGCAACGGTGATTCAGCCAAACCAAGTGGCTGGCTGAATTTGGTGTCCTTGCCTTGTCTCTTGTCATGTTGGTGCAGACGATGTTGTGCGATGCATCTGTGGGAGATCTCAAATGTGTATGACAATGATGATCTTGAGAGATCTCCCCCACACTTGTATTTGTACTTGGTGCTGTATTCAACGATATGGTGGAAACAAAATAATGACTCTGTTGGTTTTAAGAACCAGGGAGCTCTAGAATTTATTCAAACTAAGCTTTACTCTCACCATGAGACTTACTCTGGTGATCCTCGGGCGACCTCCCGGCAGGGCTTTGTTTAATGTCAAAAGCAGGACATTGAGAGTACTTACCATGGTGTTTTGTTGATGGGGACTCAATATTGCCACCATGACAATTCCTCTCTCTTTTTTTAAATTTTTTTATAGAGAATAGGATGCAGGAACTAACACCAATTCAAAGACAAGATATGGATTGAGAAAGAACTTACTTCGGGGCACTCACATACCTCCCCCACACTTGGAGTTTGCAAAACTTCAAGTGTATGGAGTTCAAGTCTCCTTCTATAGTTGTTCCTTCATCAAGGCATATCGAGGGGTTGTAGTTGGTGTATCTCTTATGTTCATAGGTGTTACTTGTCCGTCATTCTTCTTGATCTTCCCCTGGAAAGGTTAGTGACCAAAAATACCCAAAGGAAAAAATACATCCTAGAACACGCTCTTGCTTTTATTGAAGGGAAATAAATAAGTGAATAAATAAATGATAATTCGGGCTATCTCCCGGTAGTGCTTTGTTTTTATGGTCATAAGCTCGACCATGGGAACATTCTCTTGCAGCTATTGTTGATGATGTGTTCCCCTTTTCATCACTAATTGTTGATGTGTCATGAAGGTTTAGCTGCAAGGTCAGCACCACAGAGCATCCACGAAATTTGCAATGTTTGCGGTAAACATATGCATCTACAACTAGCCTTCTAAAGGTTTTGCAAGAGAGGACCTTAAGGCAGTTATAGTCCTCAAGTGTGCTCTAGGCACAATGCATGCCTGACTCTGGAGAGGTATGGAAAGAGCATGGTTTTTGAGGTATCACTAGGATGAAGCTCCCATGCTCATATATGGAATCCTTTTCAATGGACTCCAGAGTCAGTGCCTCATAACATTCCGTGGCCCGTCGGTTCTTCATGTCAAGAGATTCATCGTGGGAAATCATAGTTGAATCTCGATCGTGGTCGAGAACAACTTCCTTGGGACCAGAGGAAAGAGGCTCAAACTCGCTCAAGAGGGATGATGATCGTCTATCTTCACAAAATCGAAGGATTCCTTCCGAGTTGTTCTCTTCGGAAGTGGCATATTTTGCAACCTCGGAGAGAATGGACTTGGATGGTATGAACGGAGATTCATGCATCATTTCCTTGAGCGGGTTTGACTCGGGAAAATGCTTCGCCATAGAATTTTCTAAGCAAGAGACAGTGGTAGAAGTGGTTTTCCTAAGCTTTTTATCTAGACTCCCTTGAGATGTGAGAAGTTTTTCAAATGGGGAGCCTAGGAGAAGATCAAAATCGAGGATATCGAAGATATGGAAACCTAAGTTGACCTCGATTTTGTCTATTATGAGTGGCACGACACTTGCGACCCCGCCGACATTTAAGGATGTGTCCTGAGGGACAACTTTTTAAGAGCGTGTCGGATGGTCTTAGCGTAACATTGCCCAAAAGAGTGTACGCTAAGTGCCATGGCAAAACTTTAACCTCCATGATGGGGTTAATGTGGGCTTCTACAGTAGTTCCCCTTATTGAGCAAGGAGTGATCATGGAGGGTGAGCTAATCCAAATTGCTTCAGAAAAGCGTTTCTCTCCATCTGACCAATCCTCCTTCATGGCTTCGTCAGGAAGTGCTTCATTACGGAAATCAGGAGGAGAAGGAGGTACCGTAGGCCTAAGGGAAGGTTCTATCAATAGATCTCTAGATTGATAGGTGTGGACAGAGGAGGGTTCCTTCCCTGAATGGGCATCTGTGAGGTTCGAGGTGTATTTATGGGTTTCAGATGGATCATCCTCGAATCGGGAATGGAACTTCGGGGGTCGAATTTCTTCTTCCTCCGATGTTCCTGGTTCGGGTGAGGGTTCTACAGCTGAATCTGAGGATATGGGAAATGAAGGATTGGGTTCAGCCACTAGAAGATCCTCATGGGTCAACTCACACTCCTCTTGGAGAGGACCAGACTCGGCTGACAAGGAGGTATACTCGGCAATATAATCTAGGATTTTATTAGCCTCAACCGGGAACATATGGAGGGGTACTCCTTTGGTGATTGAGTTGAGATGATCGGCGGATTCCTTATCGAGACTCCTCTTAAATTTCGAAAGGACTCCTCTTAAACTTCACTAGAAGCGAAAATCTGGCCCAGGCTGCACCTAAAGTTTCCTTCTCATTCTGCTAAAAGAAGATGATAGAGAAACTCGTCTTCAAGGAGTCCCAGCTGCCCTTACCGGTATATGTATAAGATGTGTACCATCGCTCCGCCTTCCCTTTAAGAGAGAAGGGAAACAACTTCCACCGGAGGACATCTTGTTTCATGCTTGCAGAGGCAAAGCGAGAACAAAGCTGTTCGAACTCTCACAGATGGTGGTCTAGGTTCTCGCTACTTAACCCAGAGAAGGAAAGCTCCCGAACCATAGCGATAAGGTCGGGACAAGATTCATAGCCGGATGTGGAAGAGGATGGTGGCTCATTGAACTCGCCCCTTGGGGTAGAGAGGCTGTGAAAGGATGGCTTCTCCATGGGTAGTGGGGGTAAATGTAGAAGAAAAGAAAAGCAAAGGATACAAGGACGACTAGGTTCGAAGAAAGATACAGCAACCGTTCCTCGGCAACGGCGCCAGAAAGCTTGTTGGGTATTTTAGCGTCACGAATAAATCCGCAAGTGCACGGATACCGTTGTAGCTTTCACCTCAGAGTATTCCAAGGGTTATTGAATCCACAGGGAACGTGTGTGCACTCTCTTCTATTCTAATCGGTCCAAGGACACACCAAGATAGGTAGAGGGATATAGAGAATTCCTAAGATAGTGCTACTGCTGAGTTAAAGGTCGATCTCTCGGGCATAATACTCGCTTCGGGCACCGGCTTACAATTGGTCTGCCAGTCGACTCCGGCCAACAGCTCTACGCTATATCCGAACCTGGAGGATTACGAAGGACCAATAGGGCTGTCACCACCTACGGTCTACCTCTAACAAACCATGGGATGTAAGGCAAACGAAGGATAACCCCTAGCCTAGACACCACGTCTACGCTATTGATTACTACTGCAGTCTAACTACGTATGAGCTCCCATAGTAAACTACAGCACTCTGTATGAATACAGAGCGACGAACCCGCGAGTAAGAGAACTGATCTCACTCAACTACAAGCACTACTAGCGTCTACTCTACCAAGTAAAATAGTAGAGATAGGAACCACGAATACTTACTAAACCCGAAGAATATAGCAGCATCCGTAGAGGTACAAGCTGGGGCAGAGTGCCGACACCCCGGCACTTCTCCCGAACTACTCTCTCACTCTCGTAGAGGTACAACAATGGAGAAGAGTGCCGAAGACCAGCGCCCCTCCTAAGTACCTCTACCCTCTTCCTACTCTAAGACAACTCTAAACCAAAGAGAAGGCTTGAAGTGAGCACTTGATGGTGTGTCTCAAATGGAACCCCTCCCCTCATATATATAGGAGGGAGCCATGGTGCTTTCGGCCGAGGATTGCAGCTCTACCCCTTGGAACCGACCTTGGGAGCCAGTGAGGAGCTGCCACGCGTCAAAGATGAGGCGGTGGGTCCCATGGGCTAGGTCGGCCGACCTGGTAGGTCGGTCGGCCTGCCCGAGGCTCCAACCGCCCCCAAACTTGACATTTGGGCTGTCCTGGTGTCCCTTGTCCTAAACCCATGGGGCATGGCCTGTCCTATGCTCGTTTGCTTGGGTATTTGGGCTCGTTTTGATCCGTTTCAGCCTGATTCTCATTCTCTGGTTGGTTGCGCATTTTGCCTTGATCTGTGGAGTGTGTTTTCCTGCTCATGAAGTGTGTTTTCAGCCTTATTTCTCCTGCATTCAAATATTTACTAACACTCGTGGAAATGATCAGTAATAAATCCCTACCACTATGTTGATATTTACATTTTATATATTTATGCAGGAGTTGACGGCCTAGATTTGGTACTTAAGAGCCGTCAACACCGACTCATCTAGGTTCACATTCATGTATTAACATCAAACGAGTGTCAACATAAACCATTTATAATTAAACATTGGAAGTAATAATAATAATAAATTAAATTAATCAATGATTGATTACGAAACAAATTAAATTGTAGTGTCATCAAAATTATATACTATAAATATATATATTATGCATGCCTAATATTAAAATAAAATAATCCAAATCCTAACTATATATATAAATAAATAGTTATCTTATGCCTAATAATTTATATAACAATAATATGAAACCATAAACTAAATCGGGTCCAAAAATATATCTACAAATATTTATCATGTGTATAAACTAAATCAAATGCTAACTACATCCTCCAAATTAATTTGGTAAAGTATTGAAAACAATTTTACTAATATTTTTTAAAAATTGAAAAAAATCGCCCCCCTCCCCTCACTCAGCTGCCATGAACAGTGAGTTCACGGAAGCTTGGAGGGGGGAAGGGGGCGGGGTATTTATAGTGGGGGCACAAAGGGGCCGGTATTGATCAGCACCAGTTGAAGGCTCCAACCAGTGCCTATAACCAGGGCATTCAGTAGCACTGGTTAGTTCCACCACCCGGTGCCATTGATGCACCGTCCATTTGGTACCGGCTCATGGTATTAACCGGTGCCTTTGTCAGTGCATTGCCACTGGTTTGTGACGTGGCGCGCCTTGCCAGCGCTCGGCGCAGGCCAAGAGTACTGGCTATTGTTGCAGCCGGTGCTGATGCCTCACATTAGTACCGGTTCAAACAACAATTGGTACTTTTGGCCTGGATCTTTGGCCTGTTTTCTTGTAGTGTCCAAGAGACTCTCTATATTCATTCTAATTATTGGAAATGTAGATTTTGATGGAAAAATAGCCTCCAAGAGCCTCTCTAAGTGGTTATATATCCAAATATAGCCATAATCTATTTCGAATTTCTCGCTAGCAAAAAATAGATAGAGAAAATGGCTCTAGAGTGTAAACAAGATATATGAAAGCTGTTGGAGAGTGAAGATGTATAAATAGCGATTTTTATATATATGCCTCTTCAAATGATAATTTAGAGAGTAAAATTTAGAAAGACTTTTGGAGATTCTCTTAGTACCCCGCTTGTCGTTGACACGTTATCTTAGAAGCAGTGGATCCGCGACCTCAGCCTCCAGCACCCAGGTTTCTCCACTCAACACTACTTCATTGAGTTCATCTACCTTTGGAGAGCAACCAGAGAGACCCACTTACACCCAGATGTCCCAGATAGCACCACTTGGTAGTTCACAAAAAATGAAGAATACACTGCAGGTTCAGCATACCAAGCACAATATTTGGAATATGTACAAACTACCTTGCACACTCTAGTGTGGAAAGTATGGGCACCACCCAAGTGCAAGTTTTTTACTGGCTCACGCTCCAGAATAGAATTTGGGCCAGTGATATCCTTGAGGATTGGGAATGGCAGAACAATGGTGTTTGTCCTTTCATGGCGCAAGGTGCACGAAACATGTGCCTCCACGGGTTGGCTGAAGAGCTTGGCAATAGTTCCCTACGCCCGTAAAATTGGGATCTAAGCGATTCGGTATTACATCGATGGACTATGCTTGATGCTGCCCCAAGCGCCTCGGAGAAGGCCTATGCGCCCTCGTCATTTTAGTTTGCTAGGAGATTTGGAAAGAGAGAAATTAATGCGAGAATTATTTAGCGCAAAGAATCATCAAACCCAATGGTCTTACAGAAAATCAAGGACGAGGCATCTCTTTAGGCCGTAGCGGGAACCAAGCACATAGCGTCTCTTATTTGTCCTTCCTAAACTCTTCTTTTTTTCGTGTGAGTGTTGAAGTATAAGAGAATTGTCCACTTATTTTCATCAGTTTAAGCTTTGGGGTTGAATTGACTGGTGCCTGCAACTCAATATGGATATCAGGATCAGAGATCTTGAGTTCGAATTCTGGGATGCAGGATTAAATAAAATAATTACAGTCGACTTCTAATTTCTATGTTTGAGGCATGAGGAAGTCTGCACGTGAGAGGGAGTGTTGAAGTACAAATGAACTGTCCACATCTTTCTAAGTTTTAGGTAGGACTGCTAATGGGTTGGGTTGAAATGAGTTTTATGGGGGTGGGTTTTGAAATGGAATGTGTTTGGATGAATTAAAATGTGTTGTATTAGTTAATGGGGTGGGTCGGGGCGGGTTCTATATAAATGCGGGTTGAGGCGGGTTGGGGTGGGTTGAAATGAATACTTTTTACAAAATAGTATAACTATATATAAATATGGGTCCCACGTGAGAGCTGGACTCTGAAATTAAAACCACGTGTTTATATCAGAAAATTTTATCGAAATTGACTGAATTTTGTTGGAGATGACTCAGTACGACTAGCAGCTATTTTGTGCAAAGCAATGTGGCTAGAACTACCTGTGGGCCCCACATGAAGAGCCGGACCCTGGAATTAAAACCTCGCGTTCACACTATAAAATTTTATCGAAATTGACTGAAATTTGTTGGAGATGACTCAGTACGACTGGCAGCTACTATGTGCAAAGCAGCGTGGCTAGAAGTACACGTGGGCTCCACATCAAGAGCCGGACCCTAGAATTAAAATCTCGCGTTCACACTATAAAATTTTATCGAAATTGAATGAAATTTTTAGAGATGAGTCAATATGACTGACAGATACTCTGTCAAAGTAGTGTGGCTAGACATATATGTGGTCCACACATTAAGTGTAGAACCACTAAATTCCTCTGCATAGTAGAACCCATGGGTTTTTATGGGTTACCCGTTTATAATGGGGCGGGTTGGTTAGAGTTGAGAAATTAACTAATTGGGTTAGGTGGGGTTGGGTATCTAAATATGTTAATTTTGGGTGGGGTTGGGTATGGTGCAGGTTCCAACCCATTAGCAGGGCTAGTTTTAGGGTTGAATTGGTTAGTGTATGCAACTCAATAGTGCCACATGTAAATAATTTTATCTTGCTCGTGTGAGCTATCTTTTTTTTTAATATAACAAGTAACTCTCCTGCCGCTTCATTTCAAAAAAAATCAAATAAACTTTGTAATTTCAAACCCGACTTGTGAGTAAAATGCATCGACGTCAGACATTTTTGCACGAGGATAAAACAGCTAGCATATGCCAGACATTGTGAGTATCTGAAGCAGAAGACTTTCGTATCTGCAATCAGCGGCGTCATTCCATCGTGAAACACGCGCACGCGGGCCCTCGCGTTCTGGCGCCAGCGCAGACACCTCGCGTTCTGACGCCCTCGTGAAACACGCTGACACCTTTTTCCTTTAGCTGGAAACGCTGGCCCGACACTACTGTTACTGTTTATGTTTACTAGTGCGAGGCTCTGTTTAGATCGCAAATCGCAAAATATAATATTTTTATAAATCGCTTACATGCTGTACTAAATATAGTTAAAAAAATAAATCGCATTACACAAATTGATTGTAAATCGCGAGATGAATCAAATGAGCCTAATTAGGACGTGATTAGACACTAAATCGCTACAATAATGCTACAGTAAATATGCTCTAATGATGAATTAATTAGAATCATTAGATTCGTCTCGTAGTTTACAGACGAGATTTATAATTAGTTTTGTGATTAGTCTACATTTAATACTTCAAATGTTGAAAATTCCCTTCTAAAAATACAAAAATGCAAAATACAAAATAAACTAAACAAGACCTGAGTGCTTCCTGCTTCTTCTGAATCATGAAAAGAGAGGGATCGGAGCTGCTGGTGGTGAGTGGCGTCCCTTTCCTCGTCGGCTTCTCCTTGGATGGGTAAAATTTTGCTCGGCTCCGCGTGCGCCGTGTTCTCCCTTCGGATTCTGAAGCCCCCTTTGTGTGGTTGAAACTCGGGAGCTGATGCCTTTCCTTTTTTTTTTCTGGAAAAATGGTATTATCTTTTTACCTATTTGGATCGTGTGGTTGAAACTGAACGCCAACATATATACCAGGCCATCTGTCCATCATCACTGCCTCAAACATGCACGGCTCTGCGTATATTCTGCACCCGCACACCTTGCTCTGCAGATGCAGTTCGCTCAGCTATGATGTGCCAGGTCTGTGCGTGGAGCGGGCTGAGTCCACTCGCCATCACCGTTCTCTCATGCGTGTACTAGGCTGCAATCTATAAAACATATATAGTTGGTCCCCACCAAGAGTTATTTACTTTGATTTCTCTGTAACCAAGTTAAGCCACGTCATCTCAATTAGTGTTGTCAATTGGATCTCAGCAACTAGCATAATCTCTATCGTCCATACAATGGATTCATCATTAATAGATGAACATGAAACAATTACTCTATCATGCATCAGGGACACTTTGCTGGGCACTATCGATGAGCATTAAGGGGCACTTTGCTAGCCACTACAAAAGAGCATTAAGTCTCTTAGAAACAGACTCCACCATATATACATTTGCCTATGCCGGCGAAGGCGCCGTGGAGCTCCAGCGTCGACCCCACCTCCATCCTGTGGTGCGCGTGTAGCTTCCCCTGTCGGCGGCGAACGCGACGTGACCATCGACTAGGAACTGGCGGAGGATCTTGGGCACCACGCCGCTAACCTATGCGAACTGGATGATGAGGTCCATGTTGCTGTTGGTCCGATTTTTTTCTCAAGATTTACTTTGCTTTGACTTTGCTAATTTGAGTCTTACAAATTTTCTTATCTTTTCCCTCAAAAGGAAATTTTCTTATCTTTCAGCCCTACCGTAAATTCCGGGAAGAAACAGAGATCACGCTAATTTGTAGGTGGATTATCATACCAGCATCATATGTGAGTTCATCTTAGAGACGGTGATGCTCTCGACCAACAGCCTGTAAGATGAACAAAAGCTGTAAAAATTATTCTCTTTTGCCTCTACAACGCTGAAAATGAAGAGTCCAAAATAGAGAACGATATGTGTGAGCGTTTCACCAACTTTCGGAGAGAGGCTTCCAGAGGTCAATTAGTGACAAGTTTTTGTTATTCGAAAATCCACCATTTAATATTTTTCAAAAAATCTTGATCAATATAATACTACTCTCCATTTTGTTTTATCTAAATTTTTTAACATCTTTTAGTCATAGTTTATCGAAAAAATCGCTCAAATCCCGCAGCAATGCGGGGAATGACCTAGTGTATTATTATTTTCATGATTTTCTTTTTTCTTGAACACACGAGCTCAAGAGTCAAGACTTCTTTAAAAGAAGACTTCTTTAACAGAAATGCCAAGACTTCTTTAACAGAAATGCCAATTGATACGCCCCTATGTTCTCTTAATGATACAACATCTGGCCCCTCATCACTCGCAGCCAGAGCGCCACCTGGGAATCGAACCTGCCACCTCCCTTTTGAGAGGCTGGATTCTAGTTAGCTTGTATAACGTGGTCAAAGCATGAATACAAAATGCAACAAAAAATTGTAGTAAATCTCTAATTAGCTTTTAATATCCTCCTGCGGAGGGTACACAAAGATCGGATGTGCATGCAAATTAAGCACTAAACATTACATGTAAATATTTTCTTCTAGCCTAAAATGGATTATCTGAATTTTCTTAATTGCTTTTATTAGTTTCTCAATATTGGGCATTATTTATGTGTTAAACTAAAGATAAAAATTAATATTATTAAAGCCTTTATCTATTTTAAACATTAACAATAAGTTTAAATAGTTAAATTATTTAAAGATTATCAAAAAATTTATTCAAGTATGTGATTTTTCCAATGCATGAAAACACTTAAAAGATTTATTCTCAAATTATCCTAATTTTTGCTTAACTAGAAAAGAGAAAAAAATTAAAAATTATTTTTAGGTAAAGCCACTATTCTAAGCACAAAATAAACCTCTCTTGTGGCTTATGATCTTTCATATGTTGGTTACAACATTATCAGACAAACAAAATTTGATTACATTTTTTGACATCTTTATGATTTATAGAGCATTTTTCTAAATGTGGGGCTTTTAAAAGTATTTATAGAATAACATTAAAACCTTTATTTTCCTTATTCCCATTGGGAGAAGTTCGACGCACACCATTCCATTACCAATGAACACTGGCAAGAGGAACTCGTGGACCTTCATACTAGAGCCAAGCACGGGAACGGTGCATGAGTGGGTAAGCCTATTTTCTAAAATTCTATCCAAATTAAAATTCAAAACCATTGTTCATGTTTATCTAAAATTAAGATGACATATTTGTTGGAACTGATGCTATGATCTCTCACACTCATGCATTGAACGGAGGTAGAAGATCACTTGTGAGAATGGCTTGTATGTTGGGTGATATAAAAATTCAAAGGACTTGAGCAGTATACACACAAGGATTACATGTCCTTTTGTATCATCTCGGCGACGCAATGTCCGCACAACTCACACCAGCGATCTTCATGTGCACGTACGCTCCTTGGAAACCCCGACCTTTCTCCCGTTCGTGGGACACATAATCCTCCATGAGAACTGGTCTTCCAGTGCTGATCCTCTTCCACCAACAGGGGCGGAGCCAGTCATACAAGCCATTGTGTCAGCTTCACGGGAGACTGGTGTCATGTCCATGGATAAATAGCATGAAATTGTAGAATAAACTCAAATACCCACAATTTTAAAGATACTCGTCGATGAAATATGAAAAATCCATATATTTAGACTTGACGGACAATGTTTCCAACATGTTCAAGGTTTCAATCTTGACTGGTTTGTTTAAATACTAAATATTTTGATTCAAAGGACTAGAGCTACCATAAATTGTAAACCAATGTATTTACTGCACATTTGTATTGGTTTATTACAAAGTTTTTACATAATATTTTTAGGACTTGGAAGATTTTAACCTAAAACATTAAATTCATAAAAAAAATTTCAACTCGGAGTTCAAAAGTTTAGCCCTTTGGACCCCATAACTTCATCGTTGTCTGTATAAATTTGCAGACCATAGTTTGCTAGAACTTTTACATTAGACCTATGAGTGTGAGTATAAACACCTTATTACACTTGATTTAACAATCTATAAAGTCTATGTTAATATTTCGAACATGATTCTTCAACGTTTTAGAGTGAATCAGCTAGCTAAACTAGCTCACCCTCCTCAAACAAGTTGCCCACCAATGATATATGATTCAACATTTTCTCACAAGTAATTCAACTATGAACAAATTCTAACTCAACATTTCTTATAGTCCAATTCAACACATAGATATCAGATATTTATAAAATAGTTGGGTAGCTAGATTAGCTTGTCCTGCTCATCAATGTTTCTATCATATCTTATTTCGGTCATCCATCTACTATAGCACAAGTCTAAAATATCAGAAGGTATGTAAGAAACAAAATCTTGTGGGAGATGGACAAGATTTGGCTAAGAAAACTCAACCGATGGGTAAATTATTAGTGTAGAAAAAGGATTTTGTGCTGTGTTTAATTTGCATGCACAAAAGCAAAAGGCAGACAGTGGCCTGTCAAATTTGACGGATGAGCGAGTGCTAGCAGATGCGGCCATTATTGTTGGCCGATGATCACACTACTATATATTACACTGTTTCAAATCGCTGGTGAAAATTGATCACACTTGGACTTCCGAATCTGCATACTCAAAATGAGGCTCTTCTCTTAATGAATATGCACAAATTCTTCAACAAGCATGACATCCGTGGGTTAACTTGGTTTGGGAAAGGCACTATAGCTCTAGCAATCTGCCTGTTTCATCAAACAGAGTTGGCTCTTTTTGGTGGAAGGATATCTTAAAATTACTGGATTCTTATAAATGTCTTGCAATGGTCAATGTTTCAGATGGCAGAACCTGCCTTTTCTGAGAAGATCTTTGGTTAAACAAAGTGCCTCAAGTGCATTATCCTCAGTTGTTCTCATTTGCAAGAAATACAGAGACGTCTCTGCATTTGGTCATTTCTGCTACAGACATCAATGATTTCCTGCACCTACCCCTCTCAGATATTGCAGCTACTCAACTGCTTGAACTTGCACAATCACTGTCCACTTTGCAGTCCACTGATGAGAAAGACCATTGGTCATATATTTGGGGAAATCCTTTATTTTCCACCTCCAAAACTTATAAGCACTTAATTGGTCACTTGCAAGTCCATCCTTTCTTTCGGAAATTGTGGAAATCTTCTTGCCAGAATAAGCATAAATTCTTTTTTGGCTTCTTCTTCGAGATAGACTAAGCACCACCGAAGACGTAATATGGCTTTGCCTTCATATGCTTGTGTTTGCTGCAACTCATCAATCGAGGAATCACTTTCACACTTATTCTTCACATGTCATTTTGCTCAGTCATGTTGGCTAAGATTAAACATCATTCTAGTCGAATCAGAGCCTCTCCCAGCTTTGGAGGAAATCAGAGAGCAGATCAATCATCGTTTCTACATGGACATTATAATCACATTCTATTGGAGCTTGTGGATGCAAAGGAATGACTTTATATTCAGGGGATTACAGCCAACACCTGATAGATGTATTCAACATTTCAAGAAAGAATTTGGTCTAGTTATCCTAAGAGCAAAGACCCGCCACAAAGCTTCTATGTTACAATGGCTAGAAGGACTTGTGTAATCATTCAGATTTTCTTTTTATCCTTTTTTGTATCTTGAACTTGCCCTTACCGGCTCTGTAATTTTACCTTTTAAAATTTATAATTTAATCAGTAGGGGACTCCCCTCATGTTTCATCAAAAAAAAAAAATTGATTCTACCGGCAGTCTATAGTACGAACTAGCAGTGATAGTCATTTATCGACACCGTGTTCCGTATTTTAACGACTTAAGATGGAAAAAATCAACATCAACATTTTAGTGCTTGAGGTAATCTAAAACTTTGAATTTGGCAACTTTTTATTTGAGATTATTTTTGTATTAAAAAATTTAATATAAGGCTCAGGTAAGTTAATATAAAATAACAATATTCCTTCACTTAGCACAAGTGATTGTGTGGTGTACCGGTATTGATTTGTTGCATGACCCAAGGGATCATGTGTTTGAATCCCATATATAAATCTTTTACACAACTTATAAAAAAGTTATCACTACGGGTTTGGATTTGTGGCTCAAACCGGATTTTGAACGGGCGGTGACAAGTATGTGAACTAGTGAGTAGTCCATTGCCGGTGTGCAATCTATGGGAACCAATATTAACATTACAATATATTAACGGTGCTTTCTTGATTCATAATGCGTTTAAAAAAAAAGGAATAGTTTGACACTGGAGTGAATAACTATGCGAAATCATTTTTTGCTAGGTGCCCAAAATTAAATCACGGAATCAGGGCATCCTTAAGTATCACATTCACTATTTGCCTACACGGCCATTTAGGTCATTTACACTGTGGGTAAATGCTACTAACACTACATCAGAATACCATATTAGTGACGGCTGTAGACTCACATAGTGACGGCTAAAATGTGCGTCACTAAATTTACGTCACTGATGTGAACCACATCAGTGACGCGGGAAATTCCGTCACTAATGACTCACAAAGGTGACTGCTGTTGAATTTACATGTCACCAATGACCCACAAAGATGACGGCTGTTGAGTTTACGCGTCACCAATGACTCACAAAGGTGACGGCCGTTGAGTTTACGCGTCACCAATGACTCACAAAGGTGACGGATGTAGGGTTGCACGTAACTAATGATAGTTATTAGTGATGGGCCATCATATAGCTCGTCACTCATTATTTTCTTATTGGTGACATGCTACAGAATTGCCCGTCACCAATGTGAATTTATAAAATAAAAAAATAAAATTAGAATAAAAAATGCATCGTATTGATTACAAATACCAATGCGTAACATAAATGTAGCTTCTAGCTACTTCATCTATTTACATAAATATGAATATGTACACACAATGTAGCTTCTGGCCACTCATTTCATCCCACACAGTAACGACAAAAATCCCTCTTACTCAATATATATACATCACAACCAAATCCACTAAGTCTCTAGCAATACTTTTTGCTTGTCTAAGAATAGCCTTCTCTAGTTTCAGTCTTCCCACCTGAAATAATACAATTTGTGGACATCTTTAATGATTGTAAACATATTAGATGATTGGATTAGTGAACCAACTAGTTATGATGCGAATTTTTGCATTCTTAAATTGGTGCATATCTCTTAAAGTGCAAATTAGTATTATATATCAGAAAGAATTCACAGCCTGGTTATAAAGATAGCATCCTTCTCATTTCTATGTAAGAATTCATCATGACAGACTATTATCGATGACACAAGTAGAAAAGGCAAGTACGCTTACAAAAACAGGAAGACAAAATAGCATGAAGTACAAAAACATTATAGCATAGCAATTTTTTGTTGCATTGGCAGAGTTGTCTGAGCAATGCACTTCATAAATGAAGAGCAGCACATCAGTCCCAAAAGTTGAATGGTCTGAGGAAGAACATACCTGCCGATCTCTGGAGAAGCATACATGCCTTGCACACTCTGCGTGCACTGGAAGCAGTAGATGGAGCAGAGTGTCGAGGAATCCTGTGGCGCTGAAATATAAGAGAAATATTATCAAGCTGGGAGAACACACACCAGATCAATAACTGTAGCACTGAATAGACAGAACAAAATAGGAACCAACTTAACTACATAGGCAATATTTTTTTACCAAACCTACATAGGAAACTTAGGCTCATTTGCTTACAATCAATTTCAGCCCAAGGTACAGGTATATTCAGATTAGCAAAATGAAATAAGCTACAAACAGAAGCTAGTGCTTCAATTGCAGCTAGTGCTAACGACTTCCATTTAGTATTGTTGTAAGCTGCACCCAGGTGCTGGTCTACTATATCCCATCCCTGTCACTTGAAACTAAAATCATCTAGGACTGAACAGGAAGTGACCAGCAACAGTCGGTACTAATAATTAATAATCAACAAGATAGGCACATTATATGTTCTATGCATCATCTCTGCATAACAAGCTAAGCATAACAAATACACAAAAGTTGGTTGCATGAATCCTATGCAAATGACGAACACTATGCGTACAAGAACCCTACCACATTAGAGGAGGCATGGATATCGAGGTAGAAGGGGTTCGTTTATGCGAGTAATGCAGCAATCAACAAACCAACATGTGGTGGTAGCTGAAAACAGTGAAAACTATTAACAAATGACGAATTGTCAGAGCTAAATCAAACACATAAATCTTAAACAAAGGAGACATGAAAAAGAGAGCTCACCACTCTTCACGTGAAAAATCTGGACGTCCTATTGCCATCCTGTTGAATTGTTCCTCACACCAAAATTCAACATACATTAGTGCAGTGAAGCCACATGAGCATCTCTGCGAAGATTCAGAAGCCACCGTCAACACAATCATAAGTAGTTTTTTCTATTCAGATTAGATATGAGTCAGACCTGAAAAAAATATATTTATGTTCTCAAGCCTAAAGTGCAAGCATTTTGCTATTGTTGCTGCAACTCGATCAGGCTGGAGATGATAAGCTTGAAGTGAAACCACCAAGATCATTTTAGATCCCACAGGAGACCCACCATGTATTATCTATCAGTTAATCATCAGTGTTTGCTAGAATTGAAGGCTTATTTCTTTTGTGTGTTACCAGCATTCCTTCCATAGGAGTTCCTTCGGCTACAAAGCAGGAAATATTATTCTAATTATTGTGGTATCCTGTGGCAAATGGTCACATTCCACAGTGCCCATCAGCTAAAGATTATGGGACCTAGTTGAGGGGGTAGTCCTACGGCTAGGGTGCAAGATGAAATCCAGTTAAAGACAATGCACATTCTCTTGTTCATATATTATTTGATAAGCTGCTATCTGCACAGGGCAACAATGGAACCAGCTATTTCAAATAGTGATGTTACACTCACTAGGTAAAGCAAAGAAAAGGACTGCATAAATGTTACATCAGAACTGCATTGAATTATTAATGGCTCCCAAAGAAAACTATAAAAGTACCAAAAGCACAATATCGAGTATTATGATGAAATTCATAAATAGCAAATGAGTAAGTACAGTGGCAAGTAAACAACATTAGCTATCGATGTCATCTTAGTTACAGCTTACTATTTTGATACGCCGGACCTTGATAGTTTACTTGCCTCACTTCTGTTTCCTCGGCAAGGTGTGAGGCAATCCTTGTGCACGCAAATGAATGAAAGAAATCAGTCCTTGATCTGTGCAGAAATTGATACACCAACAGAAAGGTGCATAATTCTTATGAAAATGGAGCAATCATATACAAAACAGAAAGGGCACATAGGGAAAAAAAATTATATGAATAGAAATGGCAAACACTATTTCATAAGCTAAAGCAAACACCATCCAGGTTTGAAGCTGTAGCATTTAAGTAAACAAACTATCTACCAATACAACAATTTGGCCCAAAAAAGAGCTTCTACATGAATTTAATCAAAATTTTAAATTAGGTAGCAGCCCAACAAGAAGTGTCCAACCAATGAACACAACAAAAAGGGTTGTAGTACCAGCCGAGCACTAACACAATTCATCGAACATTTGGGGCGCAGGGGATAAGAACACTAACTGCACAGGAAGAGCAAACAGCTATTCGCCGAGATTTAAATCCATATAAATTAACGAGAGCACTAGCCATTAAAAATTAACAAACATTGCAAACGTCCATCCGGTTCACGTTGCGCGCCAGCGCGTTGGCGTTCTGGAGCACCACGCACGTCCACGGTGGCGTTGTGCGCCAGCACGTACACGTTGCCCCCCGCCGTCTTTTTCGGGTTCGCCGGCGGCCGCCGCACGTCGTACCCGCGGCTGAACGTCTCCGCCGGCCGCGCCGCCGCGAGCGCCTGCTTGAGCCCCAGCTTCAGGGACCCCAGGTACGGCGTCGCCGGCAGCACAATGAACACGTTGTTGATGGACCACTTGGTGCGCCCGTCCATCCGGTTCTGCGTGTTGAGCAGCTCGATGCGGCGGTCCGCCGTGCCGGCGCGCGCGCGGATGCGGTAGGTGAACGCCTTGCTGTGCTCGTAGTCGTCCCACGCCGGGGTGGCCGGCGGCGCGAGCGCCGGCAGCTTGGACGCGCAGTTCGGGCGGTAGTTGAGCACGGCCAGCGCCGGCGCCGTCTTCGGCGGCCGGCCGCGCACGCCGACGCTGACCCAGTAGTTGGACGACGGGTCCTGGTCCGTCGTCAGGAGGACGGAGTAGCTGTCGATGTCGTCGGCGGCGAACGGGTCCACGAAGTTGCCGTCGGCCTCCACCACCGTCATCTTGTGATTCTGCCGAGGACATGATCAGAGTACAGAGTTAATAACATTTAAAGTCCTATTCTTATATCTTTAAATTTTATCCGCTTGATTGTTTTAGTTTGTTTTTGTTGCAATAGGTTCATATCGACCTATGCTACGAGGTAGCAATTATGTCTGGCATTGTATGATTTAATTTGAATATTAATTTAATTAATATATAATTCAATGTATTTTTGAATTAAAAGCTAATTAGTTTTTTTTCAAATCAGGTGCTGTCACACGTGCGCCTGCTAGTAAAATGCTAGTAAAATCTAATGATCGATCCTTCACTACTACAAAAATCCTAATTTATCCCGGTTGCCAATCCTTTTTTGTCCCTGTTGTAGCAACCGAGACTAAAGCCCGGGACCTTTAGTCCCGGCTTCGCAGTCCGGTTGCTACAACCGTGACCAAGTCACACAAAAAAAATTTACGCCAAGTGGGAGTGGAACCCAGAACCTCTTGCCTACGCACAGATTTCTTATCATCTCATTTACACATCACATGTGGCTCTATATGAGATGTCTTATTTTTGTACTAACCTATAGAGAATCTTTTAGTCCGGGTTGGTACCATCAACTGGGACCAAATGGTCCTTTTGTCCTAGGTGGTACCACCAACCGGGACCAAAGGGCAAAAGAGTTGGATCTTTTATCCCGGTTGGAGCCACCAACGGAACCAATGAAGGGTCTTTTGTCCCGGTTGGAGCCACCAACGGAACCAATGAAGGGTCTTTTCTTCTGGTTGGTGGCTCCAAACAGGACAAAAGCCCCCTCCACTCCCTGCCTGCCCGGCTAGCCGTTGGACCCGGAACAAAAACCTCCATTGGTACCGGGTCCAATAGCAGCCGGGACAAATGTAGGGAACAAATGTCTGTGTTTGTAGTAGTGCTTTCTTTTTTCTCATTAACATGTGAATTTCTTTGCCCTCTGGGCAAACATGGTTGCTTCTTTTAATTTATCTATACTATAAATATCGAAAAATAATTGAAAATATTTGTTATTCGGATGGTGTCCACCGTATCCCTCAGTGAACCGTCCTGTCGGAGTCGAAGGAAATAGGAGGGAGGATAGATTCATAGAATTCGCGAGTTCAAAAACGTTTCTACCAAAAAGTAATTTCTTTTCTCAACACATAAGAAAAAAAGGCCTCCCAGGCTGTTACTACTTCTTATATTACGTGATAGACTACTGCCGCGGGACCTGTCTTTTGCTCGGAGTTTTACACGTTCCTCTGACTCGGCAAAGGCTTTATCAAGTTTTTTACCAACATGTCAGGTCGACACCTACTGCGCAGCGTCTGCTCCACGCAGAGCGGAGTCCCCTCCTGTACCGTTTGGGCTGGACATTTTGGCACGCCCTTCGTTTGCGTCGTCCGTGTCCCATCACAAAATCGATAAAACAGGTTTAATATTTAGTCAAAATCAAAAGGGGTCTAAATTGCATCAATATAGAGACATGCAAATTTGGAAAAAAAAAGAAGCAGCAAAATTTTATTTGTACTCATAAATTAGCTCAAAATGAACAGATTGTAGCACATATAGCTGAAACAAATATCTTGGAACTGCAGCATAATATCGTAGTCATTTGAGCTAAGGAGCTATGTTAGGCAAACTAAATAAATGAATAACAGAACAGTAGGAGTTCCGAAAATTAGCCTTCTTCTATAACCATGTTGATATTGATTACCGATCATAATCTTCTATTCTCTATACTATAAAGACAAAAAATAATTAAAAAAATAATTAAAAATATTTCTCGATAGATCTGTAAGGAGTCAGGGGACTAAATCACCCTCAAAACGCAAAATATGGGTTAAGCAGTCGGGCCCACGAAGGCCTGCGGTCTCCTTCCGACCTGAAGGAAAGGAAATGGCTCAAAGAGGCCTAATCCTCGCTCGGCCCACGGCCCAGCTCCACAGTACAACCCGTTCGAACCCCCCTCGAACCCGCAGAGCAATCTCTATTCGCTTGAGGCTCCCCCGCCGGAACCCTCGACAGCACCCCGCATCTCCGCCTCGCTCGAGGGTAGCGGGCCTACCCTCGGAAAGATGGACAACTCCGTCTCGCTCGAGGCCACCCCTCGGCAGAAGGAACTAGTGACCCGTCTGCTCACCCGCCCGCTGTACGGAGGCATTAAATGCCAACAACTCCACCGTAACACCCGGGTCAGACGGCGTCAGGCCACTACTCCGCACAGCGGCTGTGACCGAAATCCCATCCGCCAACTTCGGTCACTGCTCAGCCATCCCCGGCACTGTGGCGCCACTGTGGGAACCTGCGACGCCCTGTGCGGATGTGCCTGGCACTGCTCTCGCCACTGTGCTGCCAATCCTGTGTACCTTCCCCCACCGCGGAACCCTCGATTGGCATGGGCGCGACCCTCGAATGCGGCCCGGACCTTGACCGGAGCAAGACTCCCGCCTGCTGGACCCTCGAGACACCGCCACGTCGAGCACGGAGGGCAGTACCATCCACGGAAACCCCCACGACGCCCACTGGAGCTGCAAGGACGCCGGCACGATCTCCGCAAGGCCAGGACGCCGCCCAGGACAACCACACACCCGGCGCCATGATCTCCAGAGCCCCATAGTGTACTTTCTACAGTAGTTGTTCATTGTGCGCCCCCCGATTCGGGGAGGAACGACGACTGTTAACCCCCTCCGTACATGTACCCCGCCCCTCCTTGTGCTTATAAAAGAAGGAGGCGGGCCTCTCATCCGCTCAGCCATTCACATTCAGATCGACTCCTTAGCTTCACTCGCTCATTATCTCGATATTGGCACTTGCCTCAATCACCTAGCAGAGACTTGGGAGCTTCCCTCCCTCTCTCGCCTCGCTTGTACCCCCTACTACAGGCATCCCCGGTGCAAGATAGTGTAGCGCACTCGCACACCCCTTTGTTGGACGTACGGCCCTGCGGCCGGAACCAGGAAAAATCGTGTGTTTCTGTGTTGCCTCTTGCATCAACCATCCAGGGTGAGGGATCACGCAGCATCATTACTAGTTGGTACCGGACCGCCGGGTCAGGACACTGACAGTTGGCGCGCCAGATAGGGGCCCGTGTTGCGTGACTTTTGTCTTGTTCTCTCTTGTTCTCTGGATGGCAGACGAGCCATGCCTACTCCCGGCGGGCACGGTGCTTTGGTTTGGGAGCCTCGACTTCGTCGCAACCGGCAACGGTTATGACATGGAGCTGCTCCCGGCCAAGGCCAACCCCGACACTCCGACTCCACCGCCCCAGCGCAGGAGGCGCTCGGGCCAGCGCGCGCGACAAGCGCACATGGAGCGGCGCAGGGCGGCTCACCTCAGCTTCCCCTCGTGGGTCAAGGCTGGCGTGTCGCAGCCCGGTGCCGCGGCGAATAGCATCACCACCTCTTCACCACCACCGAGTGCAGCTCTGGAGCCTCCCAAGGAGGGCATGACTGCACCGTCACCCTTTTCTTTCGGGATGCGTAACGCGGCTGCGACCTACGCTTCGTCTATCAGCACCAACATGAGCGCGTATGAGGATCTGCCAGGTCATCACCTCATCTCGATCTGCAACCTCATCGCGTCGTCACCTGACGATTCCTATGCCGACACGGCCGACGACATCAACTTCTTCATGGACAACCTCACGGCCTTAGAGTGGGACTACTCTGGGGTCCGTGACCTCGACGCTTTCCGGTCGTTCCAGCTTGCGGCAACGTACTGCCTCACCTGCTCCGAAGACTCCAACGATGGTGATTACGATCCCACTCGGGAGTGCTTCATGGTCGAGCTAGCGGATGGGGTGGTCGACGAAGCACTGAGCGACGACAGAAACAATGAGGAGCCCCCACCAGCCAACCAAGCAGTGGTGCCGGTCGCAATGCCAGCTGCTTCGATAGGCTCGGCGGCGTGACGGGCACAGCTAGCGCAACTCACGGAGCTTGAAAAAAGGCTCGAAGAGGAGCAACGGCAGACACGACTGCTACGTACCGCGCTCAAGTAGGAACGTACCACGCGCGGTGCGCGAGCTCAGGCGGCGGGGCGCGTCGCCCGGTAGCGGATCCTGGCCGATGACAACGTCGACAACCCACTGGACCTGATAAGGGCCGGCCAGAAGCTCGTCGCGGCGGCTTACCTACTTCAAGCCATGCCCGAGCCCTCAACGACCAAGGGTCGCAATCTGCGCAATGAGGCACAGGTGCTCATCGAGCAGGCTGCGGTGTAGCAGGCTGAGAGCTCCGCATCTCGAATGCGCTCAGCGGCATTGGTGAAAGCCGGTGGGACTGCACAACGGGACCACGAGGCCTCGATGCACGTTCCACCGGGAGGAAAGGGCAAGGCAGCCACGGCGGACAACGCAAGGGCACCCTCGGTGCACAATCACATCAGGAGGCCTCCTGTGAAGGAGCATCTTCACAACGCACGGGCGCGTCACCGACAGCGACGACCGCAACATCATCAATGGGAAAAAGTACACCCCTCGACGGGGTGGCCGGATCGACCCCATACACGATAGGGGCGTGTCACCGGAGCCTCCGGATCGCACCGCTCCCTTTCCCCCATGCTTTCGACAGCCCACCACCCTCGTCAAGTACTCAAGAGAGACCGATCCCGCGGTCTGGCTCAACGACTACTGCCTGGCATGCCAGCTGGGCGGTGCGACAGACAACGCCGTGATCATCCGCAACCTTCCTCTTCACCTCGTCGACTCCACACGAACGTGGCTCGAGCATCTACCCGCGGATTAGATCCACGACTAGGCCGACCTAGTCAAGATCTTCATGGGAAACTTCCAGGGCACCTACGTGCACCCTGGGAACTCCTGGGATCTCCGAGGGTGTCGATAGAAGCCCAACAAATCCCTGTGTGACTACGTGCGACGCTTCTCCAAGCAATGCACCGAGCTCCCCAGCGTCACCAACGTCGAGGTCATCAACGCCTTCCTCAAAGGCACGACGTGTAGGAACCTGGTGCACAAGCTTGCGCGAAGCCGTCCCACTAGCACCAACAAGTTGTTCGATGCCGCCACCAACTTCGCTTTCGGCGAAGAGGTAGTCGGTGCCATCTTCGACAATAAGACGAGCAAGCGCAAGGAAGATGCGCCCGCGGAGGGCAGCAACTGCAAGATGAAGACCCCCGCGAAGAAGCAGAAGCAGGGGAAGAAAGGAAAGAAGCCAGTCCCACCGAACTAGCGCGGACAGGGGCAAGCGGAGGACTCCGACGAGGCCTTCGTCGCTTCCCCGGATCGCAAGGGCCCTCGACGCGATGGTGGCCTGTTCGACGACATGCTCAAGAAGCCGTGCCCTTACCACAAGGGCTCGGTCAATCACACCCTCGAGCAGTGTGAGATGCTCCGAAAGTACTACAACCGCGTCGGACATCGCGACGAGGACAAGAAGAAGGATGTGGGCGACAAGGGTGGAGACAGCGAGTCCCCCTCGGTGGAGAACGCCTTCTTCATCTTCGGAGGGCCGACGGCGAGCATGACCTCTCGGCAGCGCAAGCGCGAGCGCCGGGAAGTCTTCTCCGTCACCAAGGCCACGCCATCCTACCTCGACTGGTCAGAGGACACCATCTCCTTCGGTCGCGAAGACCACCCTGACTACATACCGAACCCAGGACAGTATCCGCTCACTTCTCCAAGGTGCTCATGGACGAAGGCAGCAGCCTCAACATCATGTACGCGCACACCTTGAAGCTCATGGGGATCGGCTTGGACAAACTCCTCCCCAGCAAGTCGCCGTTCCATGGCGTTGCGCCGGGGAAGCGAGTCCAACCCCTCGGCCAGATCGACCTGCCCGTCTGCTTCGGCACGGCGGCCAACTTCTGCAAGGAGGTGCTCACCTTCAAGGTGATGGGGTTCCGGGGCGTATACCATGCCATCCTTGGGTGTCCATTCTACGCCAAGTTCATGGCAATCCCCAGCTACACCTACCTCAAGATGAAGATGCCGGGCCCGAAGGGTGTCATCACCATTGGCTCCTCGTTCGAGCACGCCTACGAGTGCGATGTCGAGTGCGTCGAGCACGCCGAGGCTTTGGCGCTCGACGAAGCCCTCGCTGTGTAGCTACAGGAGATGGCCGAGGAGGCCATGGACTCCAAGCAGCGACATGCGGGCAACTTCAAACCTGCCGAGGGTACCAAGGACGTCCCCCTCGACCCAAAGACCCCCGACAGCAAGGCGCTGAAGATTAGCGCTACCCTCGACATCAAATAGGAAGTGGTGCTCGTCGACTTTCTCCGTGCCAACGCCGATATCGTTGCGTGGAGCCCCTCGGACATGCCTGGCATCCCGAGGGAGGTCACCGAGCACTCCCTTGATATCCTGCCGAACTCCATGCCAGGCAAGCAGCGCCTGCGGTGCTTCGACGAGCTCAAGCGATTGGCAAGGAGGTGCACAAGCTTTTGGAGGCCGGATTCATCAAGGAGGTATTCCATCCCGAGTGGCTATCTAATCCTGTACTAGTTAAGAAAAAAATGGGAAATGGAGGATGTGTGTAGACTACACTAGTTTAAATAAAGCATGTCCTAAAGTTCCCTTTCTTTTACCACGTATTGATCAAATAGTCGATTCAACTGCGGGATCAAATAGTCCTTTCTTGATGCATATTTTGGTTATCATCAAATCAAAATGAAAGAGTCCGACTAGCTCGCGACTTCTTTTATCACTCCTTTCGGCATGTACTGCTACGTCACGATGCCCTTTGGCCTTAGGAACGCCGGAGCCACGTACCAGCAATGTATGCTCCACGTGTTTAGATACCATATTGGGCGAACCGTAGAGGCATATGTCAACGATATTGTTGTGAAATCCAGGAAGGCGGACGACCTGGTAGCCGGTCTCAGGATCGCGTTCGATTGCCTTAGGGCCAAAGGGGTAAAACTCAACCCCGAGAAGTGCGTGTTCGGAGTCCCTTGAGTCATGCTCTTGGGCTTCATTGTCTCCCAGCAGGGCATCGAACCTAACCCTGAGAAAGTCTCGGCCATCACTCAGATGGGACCGATTTAAGACATAAAGGGGGTGCAGAAGTTCATGGGTTGCATAGCGGCCCTCAGCCGATTCATCTCACGCCTCGGTGAGAAAGTCTTACCTCTGTATCGGCTCCTGAGGAAATCCGAACGCTTCTCGTGGACCCCCGAGGCCCTCGACAAACTTAAAGCGTCGCTCACAGGCGCTCCAATCCTAACACCACCAATGGACGGCGAGCCCCTCTACCTATATGTGGCAGCCACGAGTTAGGTCGTCAGTGCAGCCATCGTTGTGGAACGAGAAGAGGAGGGACACGCTCTGCCGGTCCAAAGGCCGGTGTACTTCATCAGTGTAGTGCTGTCCGAAATCAAGACACGGTATCCACAGATCCAGAAGCTGCTATACCCAGTAATCTTGGCTCCACGCAAGTTGCGCCACTACTTCGAGGCTCATCCCGTCACCGTGGTCTCGTCTTTCCCCCTCGGGGAGATAGTCCACAACCGGGATGTCACGAGTAGGATTGCCAAGTGGTCAGTGGAGCTGATGGGAGAGACTCTCACCTACGCCCCTCGCAAGGCAGTCAAATCCCAGTTCTTGGCAGACTTCATTGCCGAGTGGACCGACACTCAGCTGCCCCCACCCCAGATTCAAGAGGAATGCTGGCTCATGTACTTCGACGGGTCGGTGATGAAGATCAATGCGGGCGCGGGACTGCTATTCGTCTCACCCCTCGGAGAGCACATGCGATACATGGTGCGCTTGCACTTCCCGGCGTCGAACAACATGGCGGAATACGAGGCCCTCCTCATCGGCCTCCGCATCGCCATCGAGCTCGGCATCAAGCGCCTCGACGTCAGGGGAGACTCCCAGCTCATCATCGACTAGGTGATGAAGGAGGCCAGCTGCCACGACGAGAAGATGGAGGCGTACTGCAATGCGGTGCGTCGCCTCGAGGACAAGTTCGATGGGTTCGAACTCAACCACATCGCGTGCAAGTACAACGAGGAAGCGGACGAACTAGCCAAGATCGCGTCCGGACGGATCACTGTTCCCCCGAACATTTTCGCCCACGATCGCAAAGCCATCCGTCGACTTCAGGAACTCTGCGGAAGCCATCGGAGCAGCTCTCGAACCCTCGGGGGCCGCGACCGTGAGGCCATCAGCCAAGGACCCCTCGACGGAGGGGCCCGAGGCCATGGACACTAACATCGAGACCTCCTCGATAGACGAGGCTGAGGCAATGGAGATCGACGAGGCCCCGCCTCCGCGAGATTGGCGCACCCAGTACCTCGACTGGATGATTCGAGGGGTCCTGCCCTCGGATCGTGCTCAGGCACGGCACATCGCTAGGCGGGCCAAGTCCTTCGTCATGATCGATGACGAACTGTACAAATGCAGTCCCTCGGGCGTTCTGCAACGATGCATCCCCATCCCCGAGGGCAAGGAGCTGATCCGAGACATCCACGCCGGCATCTGCGGTCACCACATTGCGCCGCGCACCTTCGTAGGCAACGCATTTCAGCAGGGCTTTTACTGGCCCATCGCGGTCGCCGACACCACCGACGTCGTGCAGACCTGCGAGGGCTGCCAGTTCTATGCCCGAAAGACACACCTCCCGGCCCACGCTCTATAGACCATCCCCATCACGTGGCCGTTCGCCGTGTGGGGACTGGACCTCATCGGGCCACTGTAGAAGGCGCCCAGGGGCTTCACTCACTTGTTGGTAGCGATCGATAAGTTTTCCAAATGGATCGAGGCTCGACCCATCAGCAAGATCAAATCTGAGCAGGCTGTGCTGTTCTTCACCGACATAGTCTTCAGGTTCGGGATTCCGAACTCGATCATCACCGATAACGACACCCAGTTCACGGGTAAGAAATTCTTAGCGTTCTGCGACAACTACCACATACGCGTGGACTGGTCAGCTGTGGTACACCCATAGACCAATGGCCAAGTGGTGCATGCTAATGGCATGATCCCGTAAGGCCTCAAGCCAAGGATTTTCAACAAGTTGAACAAGTTTGGCCAAAGGTGGCTCACAGAGCTACCCTCGGTTATCTGGAGCCTGAGGACGACCCCAAGCGAGCCACAGGCTTCACCCCATTCTTCCTCGTCTATGGCACCGAGGCCATACTCCCCATAGACTTGGAGTACGGGTCGCCGAGGCTCAAGGCCTACCAAGGGCAGCAGAATCAGCAAGCTCACGAAGACTCGCTAGACCAAGTGGACGAGGCTCGAGACGTGGTGCTCCTACACTCAGCACATTATCAGCAATCCCTGCGAAGATATCAAGTGCAGAGGATCCGACGTCGAGACCTCAACAAAGGGGATCTGGTGCTGAGGCTCCGACAGGACAATAGAGGACGCCATAAGCTCTCACCGCCATGGGAAGGCCCGTACATCGACGCTGAAGTGTTCAAGCCCGGCACGTACAAGCTAGCTAACGAAAAGGGCAAAATCTTCACCAATGCTTGGAACATTCAGCAGCTACGTCACTTCTATCCTTGAAATTCCAATCTATTTGTACATAGTTTGTACTTGTATTTTAAATTTCCCGAAGCAATAAAGAGTATGCTTTACTTATTTATTTTTTGGGAATCTTCCGAACCCTCGGGGGCTCGGATGCGCACAAACACTGAGGTAAGCTCGGCTTTACCCTCGGTAAAGCCAAGCCTCCCTCGGGGGCTACTACGGGGGGAACCCCCGAACGTCCCCAAAACCGCCAATGCTTTTTCGAAAAATTTCCGTATCTAAGTTTCTTGCATACTTAGAAAAGGCCGACGCAAGGCATAAACAACTATGGAACGGGATCGGCCGAGCCGCGGGACCGCCTACGCCTCCGGGTTACAGCATCCCCACTCACCTCCCTGCACCTAAGTTGCTTATGAACGCAAACTCCCTCGCTGAGACCTATCTAAGGTGCATACGAGAACACGAAAATTAAAGTAAAGAAAACGAGGGCTTGAACGCACAAGGCCTCGATCGGCCACACTGTCAATATACGTTAACTAGTTTTCTCATTCAGAAATAGTTACGACAAAATACTAACTCATTTACATGGGTTCCGAGGCCCAGACTTCCTATAGGTTGCCCTCTTCCCCTGCGGATCTTCTGCAACGTCATCTTCATCAAAGAGGGGGAGGTCTTCCTCCAGTTTCTTGGACAAGGCGGCAGAGAATCCCTTGACGGCGGCGGCGGCCTCATCCATAGCAGCCGCTGCGGCATCCCCGACGACGCTGGGCGCGACGACGTACCCCGACGACACCAGCTTGAGGTCCATGTCATAGTGCATCGAGGCCACGCCGAGGGTCCTCTGATGTAACACCCGGTTTATAAAATGTAACACCCGGTTTATAAAAGAACATAAACCGAGCAATCATATACGTGCCAGGATCAAGTCACACGTATATACAACAGAATGAACAGTATATCATAGCACATATCACGTAAAAAGATATAATAAAGCGAATACGAATGTTATTTATTACAATAATGACAAAATGTCTGATACAGCGGAAGCGAAGTACAAAATACGGTAAAAGCTCTCCGAAGCTGAAACAGGGCGCCACAGGGACGTCGACTGGGAGACGAAGCACCTAGAAGTCCTCGTAGTCCTGGTAGCGCTGGACGAACTCCCTCGTGTCGGCAGGAACTGAGCAGCAGTAGCGTAACCAAGAGGAAAAAGTAGAGAAGAGGCAAGAGTGAGTACACAACTTGTACTCAACAAGTATAACACAAACTATGAGGCTCTAGGCTGGCTGACTCAACTGCATTAGCTTTTAAGTGTTGGCAAGATTTTATTAAAGCTATTTACTACGAGTTGATGAATTACCATTTACCCAGTTACATAGTAGTTAATCAGAATTAATTATACTACTACTGAGAACCAAACCACGACCAAGCCACCAAGGTAAACCCCGAGAAGCACCTCCCTCGTCGGAAGGAGATAACTTCACTAATCAAAAGGAGGATCTGGGCCGCTCATAACCGTGAGCACGGCTAGTATACCAGTTTTACACTCTGCAGAGGTTGCACATCTTTACCCACAAGTCGTGAGCTACGCCAGTTGTTCATCACACTTCCTTAGGTGAGATGGCCAGCGACTCACTACGAGGCCTTTAAAAAGAATCTCGTTGGTAAGGCGTAACCGCGAGAGTTAGGTCGGCGACGATGGGGCCCACCTCCGGGGGTACAAGCACAGGAGCGCAATCCAAGCACAGACCAAGCCGGAGGAGCAGGGACCATTGAAGCTTACTACTCTTGCCCCGCAGGTAAGTTACTCCAAACCAAAAAGATCTAATTATTACGCCAAGTCTATCCCATTCTAGCCTTGTGGTAGCGCTGTTGTCCCAGGTTGTCGCTCTATGAACCGGTCCTTATGGAGAGTGGCCAACCAGGCAGTAAGCACCGTGCTGGCCCCCTAAACCATGTTTCTAAAAAAAACATCTTTTAACGAGAAGTGAGCCACTCAAGCCACACAGAGTGCCACTCTCAGAATTAAGTTCAAGTAAACCATTAATCAAATTAATTAAAAAGGACCAGGGTGTGTTATAGCGTAGCAACCTAGCACAACTAACCAAAATGCAACCCAAAGGTATATATAAAGGATATAAACTGGCTAGAAAATCCTTAAAGGCATACAGTATTAAAATGCAGTATGAAATTGTATTTAAAGATGATAGGTTGTTCATGTTATACTTGCCTTCCTCGTACTGCTCCTGCTGCTGCTCAAACTGATCCGAAGACGGCTGCTCCGGGTACTGGTACTGGGGCTCCTCAACTGGATCAGCGTCTACTCACGAACACATGGCCAAAACAATGCACGAAAATAAGCATACAAACAAACATTAACAAAAACTAAGAAACAGTACATCAATACATAAAAACAGCGCACAAAACTACTCTAGAACTATTCTACGCGTTACAACGATCGCGTGGACATAAAGAACGCTAAAAACGGAGCTAAAACGCATTTTCTGGGCTAAAAACAAGGTTCAGGGGCTTATTTGTAAGAAAACTGAAGTTTCAGGGGCTTTTCTACAAAAACCAGGGGCTGAAACGTAAATAAACATTAAATCTAAGGGCTGACGTGCAAAAACACAAGGCCTGGACTGCGGGTGCTAATTCTAGGAAGATCAGGGGCGTTCTTGCAAAGTTTTGGGCCGATCCGTAATTACTGTTCAAAGGAAAAGGACCGCGGGTTGATTGTAGAAAACTTCAGGGGTTCTTTAGCAAAATTGCCACAGCGAAACGGTATTTCTGGATCTAAGCCGTTGGATCTAGATCTCGCGGCCCAGGGCGAGGCGGTGCCCCGATCTAATCGCGGTCGTGCGCGACGGATCGGACGGTCCAGGGCGGTTGGGCGCGCGGGGCGCGGCGGCGCCGTCGCCGGAGCTCTGCTCCGCGGCGGGGACTTCGCCGGAGCTGGTGAAACAGGCGCTACAGAGCTTGGTTTGGACCGCGGTTTGGTGCAAAAGAGAGAGCGTGGTACGTGTAATCCACTGGGGCTCACAGGGGAAAGGATTGGGCCGCGGGACGCTGTGAGCGGCGGCGATGGCGGGCGGACGCGGCGGCGTTCGCCGGTTCGAGCGTTCTAGGCGACTCCAAGGGCTACGGCCACGAACTCTAACGCCAAAAGGAACGGGGAGGGCTGTGGGTTCTCACCGGGGCTTCTGGTGGCCGGAGACGCCGCGCAGGGTGGACGCCGGCGTGGTCGTGCGGCGGCGGTGGGGCGGGTCTTGCGGTCCGGGCGGTGCTGGGTTCCTCCGAGCTCCTGGGCCGTTCGGATCGTCGAGTGGCGGCGCTGCGAAGTGATCTAGGGGTCAGGATGGCCGGAGCTGGGCCGACGGCGAGGAAAACCGGTGAGAAGCCAACTCACCGTGGCGGCGCTCGGGCTCTGCACGGCGGAGTTAGGCAGGGCGGCGCGCTAGGGTTTTGGGAGTGGCGGCGGGGGTGGATGGGTCAGGAGGGTGCGGCGCGGCGTGATTTAAAGGGCCGGGGGGGATCCTAGGCCGTGCGTGCCCAGAGGGAACGCCCGCCGGGGATCTCGGCGTGACGGGCGCACGGGAGATGCGGGAGGAAGGAGACGGGGCTGACCGGTGGGGTCCCGGCGCAGCGAGACGGGGCGAGCGCGAGCGGGGTGCCGCTGGCGGGTGGGACCGGCAGGGTCGGGCGGGCGAGGCGCGCGCGAGGCGACGCGGGAGCAGGCCGGGTGGCGCGCTGGCGGGCCTGGGAGAGAGAGAGAGCGCGGGGGCGCTGGGCCGCTTGGGCTGAGGGAGGCGGCGGGTTGGGCTGAAGCGGAGCAGGCCGGGCGGAGCGCGGCGAGCTGGGCCGAAGTGGGCTGAGCGGGGACTTGGGCCGCGGGGAGCTGGGTTGGGCTTCCAGATTTGGGTTTGGGTCTTGGGTTTTGGGTTGCTATGGGTTTTCTATTTTTCCTTTCTATTTCTAGTTTCTAATTCAAACAAAATTTGAATTCAAATTTGAATTTGAATTCAAACCACACTCAAATAAAATTATGCACCAGCATGAATGCAACAAAAAAAATTTAAACCTATGATAAATTTTAATTACTTAAGGAACAAAAATTAGATTAAATGCCAACTAAACACAATAAACCTTAGAAAATTAAATAAAGCCAATTAATTTATTAATAAATACAGAAATTTAAAGTTAGGGTGTTACATACCCTACCCCCTTAAAGAAATCTCGTCCCCGAGATTTAGCTGGGCTGGCTAGCAAAGAGATCTGGATATGTCTTCTTCAACTCATCTTCTCGCTCCCATGTAGCCTCAGCTTCACTATGGTGACTCCACTGAACTCTGCACATCTTGATGCGCTTGTTCCGAGTAACCCTCTCTGATGTCTCCAGAATCTTCACCGGATGCTCAGTATAAGTCAGATCCTCCTGGACATCTACTCCATCCAGGGGTGCCTGCTCCTCGGGTACTCGCAGACACCTCTTCAGCTGAGATATATGGAAGACATCATGAACTCCTGAGAGGCTGAGAGGTAACTCCAGGCGATAAGCAACTTCGCCTTTCCGCTCTAGCACCTTGAATGGCCCCACATAACGAGGTGCTAACTTTCCCTTGACATTGAACCTACGGATTCCTCTCATCGGAGACACCTTCAGGTATACATAATCACCGACACTGAAAGTCAGGTCTCTCCGTTTGCCGTCTGCATAGCTCTTCTGTCTGCTCTGTGCAATCCTCAGATTTTCTCGCACAGCCTGAACCATCTGCTCTGCATCATCTATGATCTCAGGGCCAAAGAGCTGCTTCTCACCGATCTGATCCCAATAGAGAGGAGTCCTGCACTTTCTGCCATACAATGCCTCAAATGGTGACTTCTTCAGACTGGCCTGATAGCTGTTGTTATATGAGAACTCAGCAAACGACAGGCACTTATCCCAACTAGTACCATATTGAATAGCACAAGCTCTCAGCATATCCTCCAACACTTGGTTGGTTCTCTCTGTCTGCCCATCTGTCTGAGGGTGATAAGCCGTACTGAAGCGCAGCTTCGTATCCAGAGAATCATGGAGCTGCTCCCAGAAACGAGATGTGAACTGAGACCCTCTGTCAGATATGATCTTCTTGGGCACACCATGCAAGCAGACAATCCGAGAGATGTACAACTCTGCAAGTCTAGCACCGGAGTAAGTAGTGTTCACTGGAATGAAGTGAGCAACTTTCGTCAGACGATCCACTACTACCCATATGGAGTTGTACCCTTTCTGAGTACGGGGCAATCCAACAATGAAATCCATAGTGATTTCCTCCCATTTCCACTCTGGAATCTTCAAAGGCTGCAACAGACCTGCTGGCCTCTGGTGCTCAGCCTTGACACGCTGACAGGTGTCACAAATAGCCACGTACTCTGCCACTGAACGCTTCATCCCATACCACCAGAAACGTTCCTTCAGATCATAGTACATCTTCGTGCTGCCCGGATGAATAGAGTAAGCTGTATCGTGGGCCTCACTCAGAATCAACTTCCGGAGATCCTTCACATCTGGCACACAGATCCGGTTCTTGTACCACAAGGTACCCTGATCATCCTCTCTGAAATGAGGAGCCTTGCCCTTCTTGAGCAACTCACGAATCTCCTGCAGCTTCTCATCATCTTTCTGATGCTGCCTGATCTCTGACTCTAGAGTCGGTACTGCCTCAAATGCTGCACTGGAAGTATGATGCAAGAAGCCCAGACTCAGCTGCTCGAACTCCTCGCATAACTCTGGAGGCATCTGGAAAGCCACGGCCATGTTGACATAACTTCTTCTGCTCAGAGCATCTGCTACAACATTGGCCTTGCCCGGGTGATAGTGAATCTCCAGATCATAATCCTTGACCAACTCTAGCCATCTTCTCTGCCGCATGTTCAGCTCATTCTGCGTGAAAATATACTTGAGGCTCTTGTGATCAGTGTAGATATCACACCGCTGCCCATACAAGTAATGCCTCCAAATCTTCAGAGCATGCACAACTGCGGCTAACTCAAGATCATGAGTAGGATAATTCAGCTCATGCCGGCGTAGCTGCCGTGAAGCATAAGCTATCACTCTGCCCTCCTGCATCAGAACACACCCAAGACCATCCTTCGAAGCATCACAATACACCGTGAACCTCTTCGTCTGGTCTGGCAGAGTCAAGACTGGCGCCGTAGTCAACCTTTTCTTCAGCTCATCAAAGGCCATCTGACGCTCATCAGTCCATACGAAAGCCACATTCTTCTCTAGCAAAGAAGTCAAAGGCTTCGCGATCTTGGAGAAATTCTCAATGAACCTCCGATAATATCCTGCTAAGCCCAAGAAAGACCTGATTTCCTTCACTGTCTGCGGTGTCTCCCACTCGAGCACATCCTTCACCTTGCTCGGATCAACAGCAATGCCTCCCTGAGATATAACATGACCGAGGAATGGAACCTCGTCAATCCAGAACTCGCACTTGCTGAACTTGGCATACAACTGATGCTCTCTCAATCTCTGCAATACGAGTCTCAGATGCTCCTCATGCTCTTCTTCTGTCTTGGAGAAGATCAGAATATCATCAATGAAAATCACCACAAAGACATCCAGATAATCCATGAAGACCATGTTCATCAGATGCATGAAGAAAGCCGGGGCATTAGTCAAGCCGAAGGACATGACTGTATACTCATATAGCCCGTACTTGCAGGTGAATGCCGTCTTCGGAATATCCCCAGGACGGATCCTCAGCTGAAAATAGCCCGAACGAAGATCAATCTTCGAGAATATACGAGCACCTCGAAGCAAATCGAAGAGATCCTCAATACGGGGCAGTGGATGCTTGTTCTTGATAGTAACTGCATTCAGCTCCCGATAATCCACACACATCCTCTTCGAGCCATCCTTCTTATCTACCAGCAACAACGGAAAAGCCCAAGGAGAGAAGCTGCGACGGATATAGCCCTTGGCTAGCAACTCATCAATAGTCTTCTTAACTTCTTCATGCTCTATAGGTGCCATACGGTAGGGCCGCTTTGCAATAGGAGCTGTGCCAGGCAAGAGATCAATGCAAAACTCAATGGCGCGTTCAGGCGGCATACCTGGCAGATCATCCGGAAAGACATCCGGGAATTCAGACACCACGCGAATACCGTCCGTGGGTCTAGCCTCCATATGGTGAAGAAATCCCGAAGGCTCTACTGCACTGATAACAACCTCTTGGCCACTGGAAGCTGATAACAAGACTGTCCTCTGAGCACAATCTATCCGAACTCCCCATTTGGCCAGAGTCTCCATTCCCAGAATGACATCAATGCCCTTGGTGTCTAGCACCATCAGATCAGTACAGAACTCTACTCCCCTCAAGGAAATACTGACTCTCGGGCAGTAAGTATGAGACCTCAACTGTCCACCCGGTGAAGATACTAACAGGCACCTCTTTAATGTGCTAGTATGAATACCATGATGCTCGACAAAAGACTGAGTAATGAAGGAATGCGTAGCACCAGTATCAAAAAGCACTGTAGCTGGATATGAATTAACCATGAACGTACCAATAACCACGTTGGGAGCCTCGGCCGCTGACTCGGCCGTCACGTGGTTCACCCTGCCCTGTGCTGGCGCCCTGGGCTGAGCTGGGCGCCCCTGCTGTCCCGCCTGCGCCTTCCGGGGGCAAGCGTTGGCGTAGTGCCCCGGCTGGCCGCAGTGAAAGCAGGTGCGTGGAGGTCCCTGAGCCTGCTGTCCGGTAGGAGCTGCCGGACGTGGAGCCTGCGGTGCTGGTGGAGCTGGTGGAGCACGAGCCGGAGGTGCCGGTAACCTCGGGCCCTGACCTGCCTGCTGCTGTCGAGGCGGGTACTGCTGCGGTGGCCTCTGCTGGTACTGCTGAGGAGGCCGGTACTGCTGCTGGTACTGCTGGGGCTGCTGGAGTCGTGGGCGAGTGTTGCTGCCGGAAGCAACGGGGACAACCTTCCTCTTCTTGTCCTCCATCTCCAAGTGCTTACGCTCAGTGTTGAGCGCACTGTCAACCAGATGGTTGAAGTCGTCGAAGCGGAGGTTGAGCAGCGCGTACTGGAGGTAGTCCTCAAGACCCTCCATGAAGTGCTCCTGCTTCTTGCGGTCATCCGCAACCTCGGCAGGGGCGTAGCGTGCCAGCTGAAGAAAGCGATCACGATACTCTGTGACCGACATAGTCCCCTGAATTCACAAAGACAGATAGATATCGGAAAATTAACTCAGGATTCATAAGGATAGAACAAGGGGTATTAGCTCAAAAGAAACCGCTGAATGATTATATTTAAGATTACCTGCTTCAGTGCAAGGAACTCCTTCTGCTTCGTCTTCATAACGCCCGCGGGGACGTTGTGGCTGCGGAAACGCTCTCGGAACTGGAGCCAGGTGAGAGCCTCGCGGTCGTGAACTGGGTGGGACTCCCACCAGTCCAAAGCTGCCCCTCGCAGCTGTCCTGCTGCGTACAAGACACGCTCACGATCATCGCACTGGGCGATGTCCAGCTGACGCTCCACTGCACGGAGCCAGTCGTCAGCCTGAAGAGGGTCGGACGTGTGAGAGAACGTCGGCGGGTGACCCCTCAGGAACTCAGCACGCCTGTCGCGAGGCTGCGGCGGTGGAGGAGGCGGAGGCTGAGTGTGAGCGTGCTGAAGAGCCTGAACAGTGTTGTTCAGGGTAGCCATCATCTGCATCTGGAGCTGGAAGTACTGCTCCGGAGTCAAAGGTGGAGGCATCGGGATCCCAGTACCCTGGTTGTTCTGACCCTGCTGCTGGCCAGAACCGGAACCGGTGCTCCTGGTGTTCACCATCTGATTTGAACAAAAGATTTCACGAGTAAGGATACTGCAGGAATAAACTCAGATGGATATGATAACTCTTTGCGGAAAAAGACTCAGCCATGATAAAGTAGACAGGATAGAGTTGACTGTTTTACCCCCAACGATCTAACTCATTTTTATTAATTAGTTAACTTTAACATCTGAGTGATTTTCTTTAAACAAATTTAAACTACTAAACTATGCAATCAGTCAAAAATCCAAATCAAACATGTAGCATAATAACAAGCAGACAATTTTCACAACTTAGCCGAGTTTAGCAAAAGACTCGACTAACACAACGCGTCGCAGAACGTGCTATCGTATTATTATTAAATAGGTCACCTAGCTAACTCATGGTGGTCAGATGACTGATTCAGGCCAAAATCTACGAAACTATTCTTCAGAGGGAGAAATCAAGGCAAGACGGGTAAAAAGTCAAAGAAGTCAAGGGGTATAATAGTAAAATAATTTCAGCAGGCAAGGATTGGAGAGAAAAAGTCCTAAAACTCGACCAGTTCTATCTAGGCTTCGTCCTACAGTCGATATGGCTTTGATACCACTCTGTAACACCCGGTTTATAAAAGAACATAAACCGAGCAATCATATACGTGCCAGGATCAAGTCACACGTATATACAACAGAATGAACAGTATATCATAGCACATATCACGTAAAAAGATATAATAAAGCGAATACGAATGTTATTTATTACAATAATGACAAAATGTCTGATACAGCGGAAGCGAAGTACAAAATACGGTAAAAGCTCTCCGAAGCTGAAACAGGGCGCCACAGGGACGTCGACTGGGAGACGAAGCACCTAGAAGTCCTCGTAGTCCTGGTAGCGCTGGACGAACTCCCTCGTGTCGGCAGGAACTGAGCAGCAGTAGCGTAACCAAGAGGAAAAAGTAGAGAAGAGGCAAGAGTGAGTACACAACTTGTACTCAACAAGTATAACACAAACTATGAGGCTCTAGGCTGGCTGACTCAACTGCATTAGCTTTTAAGTGTTGGCAAGATTTTATTAAAGCTATTTACTACGAGTTGATGAATTACCATTTACCCAGTTACATAGTAGTTAATCAGAATTAATTATACTACTACTGAGAACCAAACCACGACCAAGCCACCAAGGTAAACCCCGAGAAGCACCTCCCTCGTCGGAAGG
The DNA here is from genome assembly GCF_016808335.1 of Panicum virgatum. Lineage (NCBI taxonomy): Eukaryota > Viridiplantae > Streptophyta > Magnoliopsida > Poales > Poaceae > Panicum > Panicum virgatum. The sequence continues at coordinate 34,172,315 of NC_053148.1, read as the reverse complement.
AGATAACTTCACTAATCAAAAGGAGGATCTGGGCCGCTCATAACCGTGAGCACGGCTAGTATACCAGTTTTACACTCTGCAGAGGTTGCACATCTTTACCCACAAGTCGTGAGCTACGCCAGTTGTTCATCACACTTCCTTAGGTGAGATGGCCAGCGACTCACTACGAGGCCTTTAAAAAGAATCTCGTTGGTAAGGCGTAACCGCGAGAGTTAGGTCGGCGACGATGGGGCCCACCTCCGGGGGTACAAGCACAGGAGCGCAATCCAAGCACAGACCAAGCCGGAGGAGCAGGGACCATTGAAGCTTACTACTCTTGCCCCGCAGGTAAGTTACTCCAAACCAAAAAGATCTAATTATTACGCCAAGTCTATCCCATTCTAGCCTTGTGGTAGCGCTGTTGTCCCAGGTTGTCGCTCTATGAACCGGTCCTTATGGAGAGTGGCCAACCAGGCAGTAAGCACCGTGCTGGCCCCCCTAAACCATGTTTCTAAAAAAAACATCTTTTAACGAGAAGTGAGCCACTCAAGCCACACAGAGTGCCACTCTCAGAATTAAGTTCAAGTAAACCATTAATCAAATTAATTAAAAAGGACCAGGGTGTGTTATAGCGCAGCAACCTAGCACAACTAACCAAAATGCAACCCAAAGGTATATATAAAGGATATAAACTGGCTAGAAAATCCTTAAAGGCATACAGTATTAAAATGCAGTATGAAATTGTATTTAAAGATGATAGGTTGTTCATGTTATACTTGCCTTCCTCGTACTGCTCCTGCTGCTGCTCAAACTGATCCGAAGACGGCTGCTCCGGGTACTGGTACTGGGGCTCCTCAACTGGATCAGCGTCTACTCACGAACACATGGCCAAAACAATGCACGAAAATAAGCATACAAACAAACATTAACAAAAACTAAGAAACAGTACATCAATACATAAAAACAGCGCACAAAACTACTCTAGAACTATTCTACGCGTTACAACGATCGCGTGGACATAAAGAACGCTAAAAACGGAGCTAAAACGCATTTTCTGGGCTAAAAACAAGGTTCAGGGGCTTATTTGTAAGAAAACTGAAGTTTCAGGGGCTTTTCTACAAAAACCAGGGGCTGAAACGTAAATAAACATTAAATCTAAGGGCTGACGTGCAAAAACACAAGGCCTGGACTGCGGGTGCTAATTCTAGGAAGATCAGGGGCGTTCTTGCAAAGTTTTGGGCCGATCCGTAATTACTTTTCAAAGGAAAAGGACCGCGGGTTGATTGTAGAAAACTTCAGGGGTTCTTTAGCAAAATTGCCACAGCGAAACGGTATTTCTGGATCTAAGCCGTTGGATCTAGATCTCGCGGCCCAGGGCGAGGCGGTGCCCCGATCTAATCGCGGTCGTGCGCGACGGATCGGACGGTCCAGGGCGGTTGGGCGCGCGGGGCGCGGCGGCGCCGTCGCCGGAGCTCTGCTCCGCGGCGGGGACTTCGCCGGAGCTGGTGAAACAGGCGCTACAGAGCTTGGTTTGGACCGCGGTTTGGTGCAAAAGAGAGAGCGTGGTACGTGTAATCCACTGGGGCTCACAGGGGAAAGGATTGGGCCGCGGGACGCTGTGAGCGGCGGCGATGGCGGGCGGACGCGGCGGCGTTCGCCGGTTCGAGCGTTCTAGGCGACTCCAAGGGCTACGGCCACGAACTCTAACGCCAAAAGGAACGGGGAGGGCTGTGGGTTCTCACCGGGGCTTCTGGTGGCCGGAGACGCCGCGCAGGGTGGACGCCGGCGTGGTCGTGCGGCGGCGGTGGGGCGGGTCTTGCGGTCCGGGCGGTGCTGGGTTCCTCCGAGCTCCTGGGCCGTTCGGATCGTCGAGTGGCGGCGCTGCGAAGTGATCTAGGGGTCAGGATGGCCGGAGCTGGGCCGACGGCGAGGAAAACCGGTGAGAAGCCAACTCACCGTGGCGGCGCTCGGGCTCTGCACGGCGGAGTTAGGCAGGGCGGCGCGCTAGGGTTTTGGGAGTGGCGGCGGGGGTGGATGGGTCAGGAGGGTGCGGCGCGGCGTGATTTAAAGGGCCGGGGGGGATCCTAGGCGTGCGTGCCCAGAGGGAACGCCCGCCGGGGATCTCGGCGTGACGGGCGCACGGGAGATGCGGGAGGAAGGAGACGGGGCTGACCGGTGGGGTCCCGGCGCAGCGAGACGGGGCGAGCGCGAGCGGGGTGCCGCTGGCGGGTGGGACCGGCAGGGTCGGGCGGGCGAGGCGCGCGCGAGGCGACGCGGGAGCAGGCCGGGTGGCGCGCTGGCGGGCCTGGGAGAGAGAGAGAGCGCGGGGGCGCTGGGCCGCTTGGGCTGAGGGAGGCGGCGGGTTGGGCTGAAGCGGAGCAGGCCGGGCGGAGCGCGGCGAGCTGGGCCGAAGTGGGCTGAGCGGGGACTTGGGCCGCGGGGAGCTGGGTTGGGCTTCCAGATTTGGGTTTGGGTCTTGGGTTTTGGGTTGCTATGGGTTTTCTATTTTTCCTTTCTATTTCTAGTTTCTAATTCAAACAAAATTTGAATTCAAATTTGAATTTGAATTCAAACCACACTCAAATAAAATTATGCACCAGCATGAATGCAACAAAAAAAATTTAAACCTATGATAAATTTTAATTACTTAAGGAACAAAAATTAGATTAAATGCCAACTAAACACAATAAACCTTAGAAAATTAAATAAAGCCAATTAATTTATTAATAAATACAGAAATTTAAAGTTAGGGTGTTACATAAAAGAACATAAACCGAGCAATCATATACGTGCCAGGATCAAGTCACACGTATATACAACAGAATGAACAGTATATCATAGCACATATCACGTAAAAAGACATAATAAAGCGAATACGAATGTTATATATTACAATAATGACAAAATGTCTGATACAGCGGAAGCGAAGTACAAAATACGATAAAAGCTCTCCGAAGCTGAAGCAGGGCGCCACAGGGACGTCGACTGGGAGACGAAGCACCTAGAAGTCCTCGTAGTCCTGGTAGCGCTGGACGAACTCCCTCGAGTCGGCAGGAACTGAGCAGCAGTAGCGTAGCCAAGAAGAAAAAGTAGAGAAGAGGCAAGGGTGAGTACACAACTTGTACTCAACAAGTATAACACAAACTATGAGGCTCTAGGCTGGCTGACTCAACTGCATTAGCTTTTAAGTGTTGGCAAAATTTTATTAAAGCTATTTACTACGAGTTGATGAATTACCATTGACCCAGTTACATAGTAATTAATCAGAATTAATTATGTAACTACTGAGAACCAAACCACGACCAAGCCACCAAGGTAAACCCCGAGAAGCACCTCCCTCGTCGGAAGGAGATAACTTCACTAATCAAAAGGAGGATCTGGGCCGCTCATAACCGTGAGCACGGCTAGTATACCAGTTTTACACTCTGCAGAGGTTGCACATCTTTACCCACAAGTCGTGAGCTACGCCAGTTGTTCATCACACTTCCTTAGGTGAGATGGCCAGCGACTCACTACGAGGCCTTTACAAAGAATCTCGTTGGTAAGGCGTAACCGCGAGAGATAGGTCGGCGACGATGGGGCCCACCTCCGGGGGTACAAGCACAGGAGCGCAATCCAAGCACAGACCAAGCCGGAGGAGCAGGGACCATTGAAGCTTACTACTCTTGCCCCGCAGGTAAGTTACTCCAAACCAAAAAGATCTAATTATTACGCCAAGTCTATCCCATTCTAGCCTTGTGGTAGCGCTGTTGTCCCAGGTTGTCGCTCTATGAACCGGTCCTTATGGAGAGTGGCCAACCAGGCAGTAAGCACCATGCTGGCCCCCTAAACCATGTTTCTAAAAAAACATCTTTTAACGAGAAGTGAACCACTCAAGCCACACAGAGTGCCACTCTCAGGATTAAATTCAGGTAAACCATTAATCAAATTAATTAAAAAAGGACCAGAGTGTGTTGTAGCGCAGCAACCTAGCACAACTAACCAAAATGCAACCCAAAGGTATATATAAAGGATATAAAGTGGCTAGGAAAGTCCTTATAGGCATACAGTATTAAAATGCAGTATGAAATTGTAATTAAAAGTGATAGGTTGTTCATGTTATACTTGCCTTCCTCGTACTGCTCCTGCTGCTGCTCAAAGTGCTCGGAAGACGGCTGCTCCTGGTACTGGTACTGAGGCTCCTCAGACGGATCAACGTCTACTCACGAACACATGGCCAAAACAATGCACAGGAATAAGCATTCAAGCAAACACTAACAAAAACTAAGAAACAATACATCAATACATAAAAACAGCGCACAAAACTACTCTAGAACTATTCTACGCGTTACAACGATCGCGTGGATATAAAGAACGCTAAAAACGGAGCTAAAACGCATTTTCTAGGCTAAAAACAAGTTCTAGGGGCTTATTTGTAAGAAAACTGAAGTTCCAGGGGGTTTTCTGCAAAATCTGAGGACTAAAACGTAATTAAACTAAAACTCTGGGGTCTAACTCATAAAAGAACAAGTGCTGGATGGCGGGTTCTAAAAGGGAAAAGTTCAGGGGGCTGTGTGTTAAAAAGAGGGTCAAACTGGAATTATTTTTGAACTGCATAGGAGTGCGGGTTGATAAGGAAGAAAGGTAGGGGCTCTTAAGAAAAACTGACGGGGCGAACCGGTACGCGCGATCCTCGGCCGTTGGATCTGGATCTGACGGATCAGATCAGGGTGGCCCACGATCTAATCTGGGCCCTAGGCTTCGGATCGGACGGCTCTAAGGCGATTGGGGCTCACCGGCGGCGCTGAGTCGCCGGAGCGCCTCTGCTCCGCGGCGGCGCGTGCCCGGAGAAGGCCAAGGCGGCGCTCCTGGGCTCATTTTGGGCTGCGGCTTGGCTCGGGAGCTTGTCCGTGGGACGCGTAAGCCACTGGGGCACTCTGGGGAGAGGATTGGGGCGCGGGACGCTGTGAGCGGCGGCGATGGCGGGCGGACGCGGCGGAGTTCGCCGGCTCGAGCGTTCTAGGCGACGCCAAGGGCTACGGGCCACGAACTCTAACGCCAAAAGGAACGGGGAGGGCTGTGGGTTCTCACCGGGGCTTCTGGTGGCCGGAGACGTCGCGCAGGGTGGACGCCGGCGTGGTCGTGCGGCGGCGGTGGGGCGGGTCTTGCGGTCCGGGCGGTGCTGGGCTCCTCCGAGCTCCTGGGCCGTACGGATCGACGAGTGGAGGCGCTGCGAAGTGATCTAGGGGGTCAGGGGGGCTCCGGGGCCACTGGCGGCGAGAAAAGCGGTGGCGAGCTCGCTTACCGGAGGCGGCGGTCCTGGCGGAGGGATGCGGCAGCGCTGGTGGTTCGGGCGTGGAGTTGTGGGGCGAGGATGGGGAAGAGAAGGTCGCAGGGCCCAGTTATAGGGGGGATCCGGGGATCTCGGCGGGGCGCAGCGGGATAATGATCCCGGCGAGCTCGCCGGGGATCTCGGGGGCTCTGTTTCGCGGCGGGGAGGAAGGAAAGGGGGAGAGGGAGCCGCTGACGGGTGGGCCCGGGACGCAGCGGCTGAGGGGGGGGCGCGCGTGCGGCGCTGCGCGGGACGAGTGCGGGGAGGCGCTGGCAGGCGGGGCCAGGCGTGACGGGGAGAGGTGAGCGGGGCGCTGGGCCGCGCGGCGCGGGACTGGGCCGAAGTGTGGGCCGTGCGGGAAGGGAGAGGGGGAAGTGGGCTTGGGCAGTTGGGTTTGCTGGGCTGGGTTTGAGTCCGGTTGGGTTTGGTTTTTCCTTTCTAAATTCTATTTCTCTCCTTTCTAAATCTAATTCAAACATAGTTTGAATTCAAATTTTAATTTGAATTCAAACCACACTCAAATAAAATTATGCACCAGCATGAATGCAACAAAAAAAATTAAAACCTATGATAAATTTTAATTAATTAAGGAACAAAAATTAGATTAAATGCCAACTAAACACTATAAACCTTAGAAAATTAAATAAAGCCAATTTAATTTATTAATAAATGCTGAAATTTAAATTAGGGTGTTACAGACCCTACCCCCTTAAAGAAATCTCGTCCCGAGATTTAGCTGGGCTGGCTAGCAAAGAGATCTGGATACGTCTTCTTTAGCTCATCTTCTCGCTCCCAAGTAGCCTCAGCTTCACTGTGGTGACTCCACTGAACTCTGCACATCTTGATGCGCTTGTTTCGAGTAACCCTCTCTGACGTCTCCAGAATCTTCACCGGATGCTCAGTATAAGTCAGATCCTCCTGGACATCGACTCCATCCAGGGGTGCCTGCTCCTCGGGTACTCGCAAACATCTCTTCAGCTGAGATATATGGAAAACATCATGAACTCCTGAGAGGCTGAGAGGTAACTCCAGGCGATAAGCAACTTCGCCTTTCCGCTCTAGCACCTTGTATGGCCCCACATAACGAGGTGCTAACTTCCCTTTAACATTAAATCTGCGGAATCCTCTCATCGGAGACACCTTCAGGTACACATAATCACCAACACTGAAAGTCAGGTCTCTCCGTTTGCCATCAGCATAGCTCTTCTGTCTGCTCTGTGCAATCCTCAGATTTTCTCGCACAGCCTGAACCATCTGCTCTGCATCATCAATGATCTCAGGGCCAAAGAGCTGCTTCTCGCCAATCTGATCCCAATAGAGAGGAGTCCTGCACTTTCTGCCATACAATGCCTCGAATGGGGACTTCTTTAGACTGGCCTGATAGCTGTTGTTATATGAGAACTCAGCAAATGACAGGCACTTATCCCAACTAGTACCATACTGAATAGCACAAGCTCTCAACATATCCTCCAACACTTGGTTGGTTCTCTCTGTCTGCCCATCTGTCTGAGGGTGATAAGCCGTACTGAAACGCAGCTTCGTATCCAACGAATCATGGAGCTGCTCCCAGAAACGAGAAGTGAACTGAGACCCTCTGTCAGATATGATCTTCTTCGGCACACCATGCAAGCAGACAATCCGAGAGATGTACAACTCTGCAAGTCTAGCACCGGAGTAAGTAGTGTTCACGGGAATGAAGTGAGCAACCTTCGTCAATCGATCCACTACTACCCAAATGGAGTTGTACCCTTTCTGAGTACGAGGCAATCCAACAATGAAGTCCATAGTGATTTCCTCCCATTTCCACTCTGGAATCTTCAAAGGCTGTAACAGACCTGCTGGCCTCTGATGCTCAGCCTTGACACGCTGACAGGTGTCACAAATAGCCACGTACTCTGCCACTGAACGCTTCATCCCATACCACCAGAAACGTTCCTTCAGATCATAGTACATCTTCGTGCTGCCCGGATGGATAGAGTATGCTGTATCATGGGCCTCACTCAGAATCAACTTCCGAAGATCCTTCACATCTGGAACACAGATCCGGTTCTTGTACCACAAGGTACCCTGATCGTCCTCTCTGAAATGAGGAGCCTTGCCCTTCTTGAGCAACTCACGAATCTCCTGCAGCTTCTCATCATCTTTCTGATGCTGCCTGATCTCTGACTCTAGAGTCGGTACTGCCTCAAAAGCTGCACTAGAGGTATGATGCAAGAAGCCCAGACTCAACTGCTCGAACTCCTCGCATAACTCTGGAGGCATCTGGAAAGCCACGGCCATGTTGACATAACTTCTTCTGCTCAGAGCATCGGCTACAACATTGGCCTTGCCCGGATGATAGTGGATCTCCAAATCATAGTCCTTGACCAACTCTAGCCATCTTCTCTGCCGCATGTTCAGCTCATTCTGCGTGAAAATATACTTGAGGCTCTTGTGATCAGTGTAGATATCACACCGCTGCCCATACAAGTAATGCCTCCAAATCTTCAGAGCATGCACAACTGCGGCTAACTCAAGATCATGAGTAGGATAATTCAGCTCATGCCGACGTAACTGCCGTGAAGCATAAGCAATCACTCTGCCCTCCTGCATCAGAACACAACCAAGACCATCCTTCGAAGCATCACAATACACCGTGAACCTCTTCGTCTGGTCTGGCAGAGTCAGGACTGGCGCCGTAGTCAACCTCTTCTTCAGCTCATCAAAGGCCATCTGACGCTCATCAGTCCATATGAATGCCACATTCTTCTCTAGCAAAGAAGTCAAAGGCTTCGCGATCTTGGAGAAATTCTCAATGAACCTCCGATAATATCCAGCTAAGCCCAAGAAAGATCTGACTTCCTTCACTGTCTGCGGTGTCTCCCACTCGAGCACATCCTTCACCTTGCTTGGATCAACAGCAATGCCTCCCTGAGAGATAACATGACCAAGGAATGGCACCTCGTCAATCCAGAACTCGCACTTGCTGAACTTGGCATACAACTGATGCTCTCTCAATCTCTGCAACACGAGCCTCAGATGCTCTTCATGCTCTTCCTCTGTCTTGGAGAAGATCAGAATATCATCAATAAAGATCACCACGAAAACATCCAGATAATCCATGAAGACCATGTTCATCAGATGCATGAAGTAAGCCGGAGCATTAGTCAAGCCGAAGGACATGACTGTATACTCATATAGCCCGTACTTGCAGGTGAATGCCGTCTTCGGAATATCCCCAGGACGGATCCTCAGCTGAAAATAGCCCGAACGAAGATCAATCTTCGAGAATATACGAGCACCTCGAAGCAAATCGAAGAGATCGTCAATACGGGGCAGTGGATGCTTGTTCTTGATAGTGACTGCATTCAGCTCCCGATAATCCACACACATCCTCTTCGAGCCATCCTTCTTATCTACCAGCAACAACGGAAAAGCCCAAGGAGAGAAGCTGCGACGGATATAGCCCTTGGCTAGCAACTCATCAATAGTCTTCTTGACTTCTTCATGCTCTATAGGTGCCATACGGTAGGGCCGCTTTGCAATAGGAGCTGTGCCAGGCAAGAGATCAATACAAAACTCAATGGCGCGTTCAGGCAGCATACCTGGCAGATCATCCGGAAAGACATCCGGGAATTCAGACACCACGCGAATACCGTCCGTGGGTCTAGCCTCCATCTGATGAAGAAATCCAGAAGGCTCTACTGCACTGATAACAACCTCTTGGCCACTGGAAGCTGATAGCAAGACTGTCCTCTGAGCACAATCTATCCGGACTCCCCATTTGGCCAGAGTCTCCATTCCCAGAATGACATCAATGCCCTTGGTGTCTAGCACCATCAGATCAGTACAGAACTCTACTCCCCTCAAAGAAACACTGACTCTCGGGCAGTAAGTGTGAGACCTCAACTGTCCTCCCGGTGAAGATACTAACAGGCACCTCTTTAATGTGCTAGTATGAATACCATGATGCTCGACAAAAGACTGAGTAATGAAGGAATGCGTAGCACCAGTATCAAAAAGCACTGTAGCTGGATATGAATTAACCATGAACGTACCAATAACCACGTTGGGAGCCTCGGCCGCTGACTCGGCCGTCACGTGGTTCACCCTGCCCTGTGCTGGCGCCCTGGGCTGAGCTGGGCGCCCCTGCTGTCCCGCCTGCGCCTTCCGGGGGCAAGCGTTGGCGTAGTGCCCCGGCTGGCCGCAGTGAAAGCAGGTGCGAGGAGGTCCCTGAGCCTGCTGTCCGGTAGGAGCTGCCGGACGTGGAGCCTGGGGTGCCGGTGGAGCACGAGCCGGAGGTGCCGGTAACCTCTGGCCCTGACCTGCCTGCTGCTGCTGTCGAGGCGGGTACTGCTGCGGTGGCCTCTACTGGTACTGCTGAGGAGGCCGGTACTGCTGCTGGTACGGCTGAGGCGGCTGGAGTCGTGGACGAGTGTTGCTGCCGGAAGCAACGGGGACAACCTTCCTCTTCTTGTCCTCCATCTCCAGGTGCTTACGCTCAGTGTTGAGCGCACTGTCAACCAGATGGTTGAAGTCGTCGAAGCGGAGGTTGAGCAGCGCGTACTGGAGGTAGTCCTCAAGACCCTCCATGAAGTGCTCCTGCTTTTTGCGGTCATCCGCAACCTCGGCAGGGGCGTAGCGTGCCAGCTGAAGAAAACGATCACGATACTCCGTGACCGACATAGTCCCCTGAATTCACAAAGACAGATAGATATCTCAAGATTAACTCAAGATTCATAAGGATAGAACAAGGGGCATTAGCTCAAAAGAAACCGCTGAATGATTATATTTAAGATTACCTGCTTCAGTGCAAGGAACTCCTTCTGCTTCATCTTCATAACGCCCGCGGGGACGTTGTGGCTGCGAAAGCGCTCCCTGAACTGGAGCCAAGTGAGAGACTCGCGGTCATGGACCGGGTGGGACTCCCACCAGTCCAAAGCTGCCCCTCGCAGCTGTCCTGCTGCGTACAAGACGCGCTCACGATCATCGCACTGGGCGATGTCCAGCTGACGCTCCACTGCACGGAGCCAGTGTTCAGCCTGAAGAGGGTCGGACGTGTGAGAGAACGTCGGCGGGTGACCCCTCAGGAACTCAGCACGCCTGTCGCGAGGCTGCGGCGGTGGAGGAGGCGGAGGCTGAGTGTGAGCGTGCTGAAGAGCCTGAACGGTGTTGTTCAGGGTAGCCATCATCTGCATCTGGAGCTGGAAGTACTGCTCCGGAGTCAAGGGCGGAGGCATCGGGATCCCAGTACCCTGGTTGTTCTGACCCTGCTGCTGGCCAGAACCGGAACCGGTGCTCCTGGTGTTCACCATCTGATTTGAACAAAAGATTTCACGAGTAAGGATATTGTAGGAATAAATTCAGATGGATACGATAACTCTTTGCGGAAAAAGACTCAGTCATGATAAAGTAGACAGGATAGAGTTGACTGTTTTACCCCCAACGATCTAACTCATTTTATTAATTAGTTAACTTTAACATCAGAGTGATTTTCTTTAAACAAAATTAAGCTACTAAGCTATGCAATCAGTCAAAAATCCAAATCAAACATGTAGCATAATAACAAGCAGACAATTTTCACAACTTAGCCGAGTTTAGCAAAAGACTCGACTAACACAACGCGTCGCGGAACGTGCTATCGTTTTATTATAAAAAGGTCACCTAGCTAACTCATGGTGGTCAGATGACTGATTCAGGCCAAAATCTACGAAACTATTCTTCAGAGAGAGAAATCAAGGCAAGACGGGTAAAAAGTCATAGAAGTCAAGGGGTATAATAGTAAAATAGTTTCAGCAAGCAAGGATTGGTGAGGAGAAGTCCTAAAACTCGACCAGTTCTATCTAGGCTTCGTCCTACAGTCGATACGACTCTGATACCACTCTGTAACACCCGGTTTATAAAAGAACATAAACCGAGCAATCATATACGTGCCAGGATCAAGTCACACGTATATACAACAGAATGAACAGTATATCGTAGCACATATCACGTAAAAAGACATAATAAAGCGAATACAAATGTTATATATTACAATAATGACAAAATATCTGATACAGCGGAAGCGAAGTACAAAATACGATAAAAGCTCTCCGAAGCTGAAGCAGGGCGCCACAGGGACGTCGACTGGGAGACGAAGCACCTAGAAGTCCTCGTAGTCCTGGTAGCGCTGGACGAACTCCCTCGAGTCGGCAGGAACTGAGCAGCAGTAGCGTAGCCAAGAAGAAAAAGTAGAGAAGAGGCAAGGGTGAGTACACAACTTGTACTCAACAAGTATAACACAAACTATGAGGCTCTAGGCTGGCTGACTCAACTGCATTAGCTTTTAAGTGTTGGCAAAATTTTATTAAAGCTATTTACTACGAGTTGATGAATTACCATTGACCCAGTTACATAGTAATTAATCAGAATTAATTATGTAACTACTGAGAACCAAACCACGACCAAGCCACCAAGGTAAACCCCGAGAAGCACCTCCCTCGTCGGAAGGAGATAACTTCACTAATCAAAAGGAGGATCTGGGCCGCTCATAACCGTGAGCACGGCTAGTATACCAGTTTTACACTCTGCAGAGGTTGCACATCTTTACCCACAAGTCGTGAGCTACGCCAGTTGTTCATCACACTTCCTTAGGTGAGATGGCCAGCGACTCACTACGAGGCCTTTACAAAGAATCTCGTTGGTAAGGCGTAACCGCGAGAGATAGGTCGGCGACGATGGGGCCCACCTCCGGGGGTACAAGCACAGGAGCGCAATCCAAGCACAGACCAAGCCGGAGGAGCAGGGACCATTGAAGCTTACTACTCTTGCCCCGCAGGTAAGTTACTCCAAACCAAAAAGATCTAATTATTACGCCAAGTCTATCCCATTCTAGCCTTGTGGTAGCGCTGTTGTCCCAGGTTGTCGCTCTATGAACCGGTCCTTATGGAGAGTGGCCAACCAGGCAGTAAGCACCGTGCTGGCCCCCTAAACCATGTTTCTAAAAAAACATCTTTTAACGAGAAGTGAACCACTCAAGCCACACAGAGTGCCACTCTCAGGATTAAATTCAGGTAAACCATTAATCAAATTAATTAAAAAAGGACCAGAGTGTGTTGTAGCGCAGCAACCTAGCACAACTAACCAAAATGCAACCCAAAGGTATATATAAAGGATATAAAGTGGCTAGGAAAGTCCTTATAGGCATACAGTATTAAAATGCAGTATGAAATTGTAATTAAAAGTGATAGGTTGTTCATGTTATACTTGCCTTCCTCGTACTGCTCCTGCTGCTGCTCAAAGTGCTCGGAAGACGGCTGCTCCTGGTACTGGTACTGAGGCTCCTCAGACGGATCAACGTCTACTCACGAACACATGGCCAAAACAATGCACAGGAATAAGCATTCAAGCAAACACTAACAAAAACTAAGAAACAATACATCAATACATAAAAACAGCGCACAAAACTACTCTAGAACTATTCTACGCGTTACAACGATCGCGTGGATATAAAGAACGCTAAAAACGGAGCTAAAACGCATTTTCTAGGCTAAAAACAAGTTCTAGGGGCTTATTTGTAAGAAAACTGAAGTTCCAGGGGGTTTTCTGCAAAATCTGAGGACTAAAACGTAATTAAACTAAAACTCTGGGGTCTAACTCATAAAAGAACAAGTGCTGGATGGCGGGTTCTAAAAGGGAAAAGTTCAGGGGGCTGTGTGTTAAAAAGAGGGTCAAACTGGAATTATTTTTGAACTGCATAGGAGTGCGGGTTGATAAGGAAGAAAGGTAGGGGCTCTTAAGAAAAACTGACGGGGCGAACCGGTACGCGCGATCCTCGGCCGTTGGATCTGGATCTGACGGATCAGATCAGGGTGGCCCACGATCTAATCTGGGCCCTAGGCTTCGGATCGGACGGCTCTAAGGCGATTGGGGCTCACCGGCGGCGCTGAGTCGCCGGAGCGCCTCTGCTCCGCGGCGGCGCGTGCCCGGAGAAGGCCAAGGCGGCGCTCCTGGGCTCATTTTGGGCTGCGGCTTGGCTCGGGAGCTTGTCCGTGGGACGCGTAAGCCACTGGGGCACTCTGGGGAGAGGATTGGGGCGCGGGACGCTGTGAGCGGCGGCGATGGCGGGCGGACGCGGCGGAGTTCGCCGGCTCGAGCGTTCTAGGCGACGCCAAGGGCTACGGGCCACGAACTCTAACGCCAAAAGGAACGGGGAGGGCTGTGGGTTCTCACCGGGGCTTCTGGTGGCCGGAGACGTCGCGCAGGGTGGACGCCGGCGTGGTCGTGCGGCGGCGGTGGGGCGGGTCTTGCGGTCCGGGCGGTGCTGGGCTCCTCCGAGCTCCTGGGCCGTACGGATCGACGAGTGGAGGCGCTGCGAAGTGATCTAGGGGGTCAGGGGGGCTCCGGGGCCACTGGCGGCGAGAAAAGCGGTGGCGAGCTCGCTTACCGGAGGCGGCGGTCCTGGCGGAGGGATGCGGCGGCGCTGGTGGTTCGGGCGTGGAGTTGTGGGGCGAGGATGGGGAAGAGAAGGTCGCAGGGCCCAGTTATAGGGGGGATCCGGGGATCTCGGCGGGGCGCAGCGGGATAATGATCCCGGCGAGCTCGCCGGGGATCTCGGGGGCTCTGTTTCGCGGCGGGGAGGAAGGAAAGGGGGAGAGGGAGCCGCTGACGGGTGGGCCCGGGACGCAGCGGCTGAGGGGGGGCGCGCGTGCGGCGCTGCGCGGGACGAGTGCGGGGAGGCGCTGGCAGGCGGGGCCAGGCGTGACGGGGAGAGGTGAGCGGGGCGCTGGGCCGCGCGGCGCGGGACTGGGCCGAAGTGTGGGCCGTGCGGGAAGGGAGAGGGGGAAGTGGGCTTGGGCAGTTGGGTTTGCTGGGCTGGGTTTGAGTCCGGTTGGGTTTGGTTTTTCCTTTCTAAATTCTATTTCTCTCCTTTCTAAATCTAATTCAAACATAGTTTGAATTCAAATTTTAATTTGAATTCAAACCACACTCAAATAAAATTATGCACCAGCATGAATGCAACAAAAAAAATTAAAACCTATGATAAATTTTAATTAATTAAGGAACAAAAATTAGATTAAATGCCAACTAAACACTATAAACCTTAGAAAATTAAATAAAGCCAATTTAATTTATTAATAAATGCTGAAATTTAAATTAGGGTGTTACATCTGAACACTGAGGTGGAAGGCGCTTCTGATACACTCGGCCACCCGACCGCCTAGCGAGCGCAGGCGGCTGGCCACCGAGCTACCGGACGAGGCTCCTTCCCCCTCGAGTTCTTGGCACGCGGCCACGGCGGTCTGATCCAGGTGTAAGCATCTAGGCCCTCAAGGTATGTTTCGGTGATTAATGACAACCATTATTGTGAGTAATGAGTTTGTGCAGCTTAATAGATCATTATCGCTCATTTGGTCATATGTCAAAAGAGGCCCGTAAATTTTGTTATCCAAAAAGGCGATCTCGGTATTCAACTCAAATATATATCAAGACTAAGGATCTTTCTAGTCCTAAGTGTCGTAAGGTTGAGAAGGACACTTAGGTTAGTATAGGTTTTATAGTTTTGTAGTGATCGCACTATTAAGAGGGGTTAAGGTCAAGTAACTTGAGCATGGACATGGTCATTTGAAAATGGATGCACACTACGATCACTCAGGTTTCTAGAAGTTCAAATAAGTGGTTTTCAACTAATATCTCAAGAATATTTGGATTTCACTCAAGACTCAAATCAGAAAAGGCAAAATCAGAAAAAGTCTATACACCGGTTTAACCGACGCTTCCACTTTTCTATACGTCGGTTAAACACAGTCAGCAGAGTATGGACAGGTTCTATACACCGGTTAAACCGATGTTGTTTGAATTAACGTCGGTGCATTAGTCCAGAGTTGGTTTTGCCAGGACATTTCAATTTCAATACACCGGTTAAACCGACGCTATTTGAAATGAGACGTCGGTGCAATTGACCAGTGAGATGGTTTTCTAGGGATTTCAGAAGTTGTACTCACCAGTTAAACCGACGATGGATTTGAGTTAACGTCGGTGCAGTTGTCCAGAGACTTGGTTTTTCAGTTGATCAGTGGACAACTACACTCACCGGTTAAACCGATGATACGTCGGTTAATCTGCCCGAGTTGTAACGGCTAGTTTTCAGAATGGGCAGTTTACATTCATCGGTTAAACCGACACTGGCTATTGGAGGATCGTCGGATTAACCGGCGCTACGCAGTTTTCTGGCAGCTTTTCTCCAACGGCTCTATTCGTGTGAGCTGCCTATATATACCCCTCCAATGGGTCATTTTGCATTATCTTGACACCAGGCAACATTCATACACTCATATATTGTTGAGAGCCAACTTGAGCTTCACCATTCACATATTTGTTCATTCAATCATTCAAGAAGCAAGACTAAGGACTTGAGTAGAGAGAAGCTTGTGTGCATCCGTTCTTGGTGATCGGTTCCTGCTCAAGTGAAGACCCTAGCTTGTTACTCTTGGTGATTGGCAACACCTAGGCGATCTTGGTGATTGAAGGTGTTTCTTCCGGAGCTTGCCAACGATTGTGGGAGCCCGAAGAAGGTTGTACGTGGCTTGAGCTCCACCACGCCGGGATGGTGAACAGAGACTCTTAGTGAGCGCCCTCGTCTCGGTGACTTGGGAGGTGACAAGACTCTTAGTGAGTGTCACAACGTGGATTAGGGATGTGTGCCAACACATCGACACCACGGAAAAAATTCCGGTTGTCTCTTGCCCACTCTTTACTTTCAAGCACTTACTTTCATGCAATTATTCATGTGCTTGACCTTAGAGATCATAGCTTAGCTCTACCTTGCTTTGTTTCTTATCTAGTTGTATCTTCATAAGCTTGTGTAGTTTGCTTAGCTAGCCGGTTGGTGAATTGAGCCTTACTAGTATTGCATAGGTTAAGGTTGCTTTACTTTGTTTTAGAAATTTGAAAAAGGCCCAATTCACCCCCCTCTTGGTCCATCGTTCCTTACACCAGGTCTGCATGCTCAGCTTGCGTCGCCGTGAGCACGATATGGACAGCTTCCTTCGCTGCGGTCTCATCCGCCACCGCTTTCTTCAGCTCTGAACGAGGGAATGAGGATGAGTTGCGGCAAACTAGAATCAAGTAAAATGAAATCTCGGATACTTACCCACGATAGACCCTCGCGCCTCCTCCATCTGGGCCCTTGTGGCTTCCTGGAGTGTGGACAGGGAGGTCTCCTTCTCCTTGAGGGCGGCCTCAGCGTTCTGAACGGCCACCTCCTTCTCGAGGGCTGCGTCCTTCTCTGTAAGGGCCACGCTGAGCATGGTGACGGCCACTTTCTCGCGCTGGAGCTCAGCTTCTTTGCCCTGGAGCTCGGCCTCCTTGTGCTGGAGCTCGGTCTCCTTCGCCTCGAGCGTTTGATCCTTCTGCTGAAGTGCCGCTCTAGCTTGCCGTAGCTTGGCCTCATGTGCCTCAGCCTCCTGAGCCTTCTGGTCAGCTGCGGCTTGCTTGGCGTCGCGCTCGCTGTTGGCTGGGGCCAGCTCGCATTCCAGCCCTCGGATCCGTGCTTCGAAGGGTGTCACCTGGTCGGCCCGGGCGTTGGCCTCATTCAGCTGCGTGACCAAGGTGGCATTGTACGAATCAAGCCAATGCACCTTGGAGTACAGCCGTGTTAGCCTGTCACTCTTGTCCCGCGACATGGACAGCAGCTGCTGAAAACAAGGAAACATGAGTAGAAATCAAACTCATAATACTGAAAATGGGCAAAATAGGACACTCACGCTGCTGACGTTGAGGTGCGCTTGTGAAAAAAGACCCAGAGCCCGGGAGAGGTCCTCCTCGATCTGGGCCCCAATGGCCATATGTGCCCGCCAGGCGTCACCCTCTTACCGCTCAGCGTGGGTGAAATCTGGGGGGACAATATGTGCTCGCCAGGTGCCACCTACTTCCCGCTCGGCGTGGGCGAAATCCGAGGGGTCCCTGGACTGAACAATCACATAGTCGGCCCCATGACCGGGCCCCTCGGACGTCCCCACGCCGAAGACACCCTCGGAGGACGAGATGAACTTGGCGATCCGGGCGGCGGCGCTAGCCGCGGCGGCCGGGTCCATATCCTCCAACTCCCCATACTCCTCGCTTAGCGGAAATTCCACCACCGGCACCACATTCTCTGGTGCCGTTTGTGCCGTCGCCGCTGCTGCGGCACCCTCGTCCCCGGCCCTCACGAGCTTTGGGACGGGGTCTATTTCACTACTGGCGCCGTTGGCGCCGTCGACGCTGCCGTGGCACCCTCGGCCCCAGCCCTCGGGGGCTCGGGGCAAGGGTCTCTCCCCCTTCTTGGTTGGCGGGACGGTTTTGCGCGTCCCCACCAATTCCTCCTCCTCCCGCTTCCGGCTGGGCGTCATCATCCGCGTCGCCTCGGCCGGCATCGTCCCCGGCACCCGGTCGGGCAGCATTATCTGCGCCGCCTCGGCCGGGCCCGATTTCGACATCCGGCCGGGCGGCGTCCCCCACGCCGCCCCGGCCGGCATCCTCCTCGACGTCGGCCCGAATGGCCACCGCAGCGCCGCTCTGACCGGCGTTGCTTCCGCCCTCCTGCGCTCGGGTCTGCTGGGCCGACTGGACTGTGACACTCTAATTTAAATTTCAGCATTTAATAATAAATTTAATTGGCTTTATTTAATTTTCTAAGGTTTTATATGCTTAGTCTTGCATTTAATCTAATTTAGTTTCACAAGATATTAAAAATTTTCTAGGTTTAAACTTGTTGTTGCATTCATGCTGGTGCATGGTTTTATTTTGTTTGAATGCATAGGATTTGAATTCAAAATTTAGTTTGAATTCAAATAGATTTGGGTGTAGTTTAGAAAAGAGAAGGAAAAGGAAAAGGAAAGAAAACCCAAACCCTGGCCTTCCTTTCCCTCTCGCACGGCCCACCTTCCCCGCTCGGCCCGCCTCACGCACAAAGCACAGCGCCCGGCCCAGCTCGCTCTCCCGCTCGCGCTCGGCCCAGCGAGCCACTCTAGCCCGCCCGCGCCTCGCCTCTCTTGCTCGCGCCGTTCGGCTGACAGGCATGGCCCACCTGTCGGCGCCGTTCACCCGCAGCCGCGTCGCCCTCCCTCCCTCTGCCAAGCCAGGACCGCTCGTCAGTTCCTCCTTCCCCGACGCGCCCGCGCCCAACAGTCCCCGCCAATCTCGCCAGGATCACGCCCGGGCACGCCTCCCCGAGATCCCCGGCCTTACCCTTTAAACGCCTCGCGACCCCCTGCGCCCTCCTCCCATCCGCAGCCGCCCCCACCAAACCCTAGCTCGCCGCCTCTCCTTCCTCCGCAGCACAGAGGCTCTGCGCAGCCACGGCCACGCCGCTCCGCCACCCCCAGGCCCCGCCAAGCTCCGCAGAAGCTCCGCCTCGGGCTCTGGATCGACACCCAGCGCGCTGCCCCGACCCCGGTCCTCACCCGCGCCAGATTTCACTCGAACCTGCCGGAGCAGGTAAACCCGTTCCCGAGCAATTGCTCACCGCCGGCGATCCCCGGACCTCACTGACCCCCGTAGCACCTCCACAGGTGTTCGTCGAGTCGAATCGAGGGATCCAGGAGCCCGGAAAGCAACCCGCATCGACCCCGTCCTAGAGCTCCGACCAGCGCCGCCGCCGGTCCTCGTCGCCGACCGCCCTGCGCTGTTACTCCGGCCACCACGAGCCCTCGGTGAGCACCAGCCCGCCTCCCTCTTCCTGTTGCGCTAGCCATTGTAGACCGTAAACCACCCTAGGCACCGGAACGCCGCTCCGCCGCCACGCACGCCGGCGCTCAGCCGTCATTGCCCCACCACGGCCATGTCCCTGAGGCCTTGCACACCACCGCGCAACCCCGGCTTCATGTTGCACTGGCCTCACACCTGCTACCCGAGCCTTTTGGCGCCGAGCCACCCCCTTCACCGCATTTTGGTTAGTTGTGCTAGGTGCCGCATTATAACACACTTGGTACTTTTTAATTAATTTGATTAATGGTATATGCAACTTAATTCTGGGAGTGGCCCTCTGTGATCTGTGCTTGAGTGGCTCTCATCTCGTTAAAAATTGGTTTTTCTAGAAACATGGTTTAGGGGGCTAGCACGGTGCTTAGTGCTTGGTTGGCCAATCTCCATAAGGACCGGTTCATAGAACGACAACCTGGGACAACAGCGCTACCACAAGACTGGAATGGGACGGTCTTGGCTTACTAATTAGGTCTTTTTGGTTTAGGGTAACTTACCTGCGAGGCAAGGGTGGTAAGCTTCAATGGTCCATGCTCCTCTGGCTTGGTCTGTGCTCCGTGTCTTGTACCCCCGTGAGGTGGGCCCCATCGTCGCCGATCCAACTCTTCGTGGTTACGCCTTACCAATTAGATTCTTTGTAATGGCCACGTAGTGAGTTTGCTAGCCTTCTCACCTAAGGAAGTGTGATGAACAACTAGCGTAACTCATGACTTGTGGGTAAAGATGTGCAACCTCTGCAGAGTGTAAAACTGGTATACTAGCCGTGCTCACGGTCATGAGCGGCCCAGATCCTCCTTTTGATTAGTGGGGTTATCTTCCTAAGCCTTGTCTCTAAGCCTTGTCTCACGGTCACGAAAGCCTAGATAGAACTAGTCGAGTTTTAGGTCTTCTTCTCTCTAAGCCTTGTCTGCTGAAACTATTTTGCTATTATATTCCTTGAATTCTAAGATTTTTTACTCGTCTTGCCTTGATTTCTCTCTATAGAATAGTTTCCGTAGATTCTGGCCTGAAGTAAGTCGACTGACCATCATAGGTGTAAGCTAAATGACCCTTTATAATAGTACGATAGAACGTTCTGCGACGCATTGTGTTAGTCTAGTCGTGTGCTAAACTCAACTAAAGTGTGAACTTTTGAATGCTTGTTATTATGCAAATGTTTGATTTGGATTTTTGGTTGATTGCATAGCTTAGTAGTTTAATTTGTTTAGTAAAAATCAGTTCCTAAGTTAAAGTTTAATCAATTAATAACACTGAGTTAGATCGTTGGGGTTAAACCATGCACTTTATCCTGTCCACTTTATCATGCCTAAGTCTTCCTTGCATAAAGATATCATATCCGTCTGAAATTATTTCTGCAATATCTTTGCTCATACATCTTTTGTTCAAATCAGATGGTGAACACCAGGAGCACCGGTTCCGGTTCTGCCCAGCAGGGGCAGAACAACCAGGGTACCGGAATGCCGATGCCTCCACCCTTGACTCCGTAGCAGTACTTCCAGCTCCAGATGCAGATGATGGCTACCCTGAACAATACTGTTCAGGCACTGCAGCAGGTTCATACGCAGCCTCCGCCTCCTCCACCACCACAGACCCGTGACAGGCGTGCGGAGTTTCTAAGGGGTCACCCGCCAACGTTCTCCCACACGTCTGACCCACTCCAGGCGGACGACTGGCTCTGTGCAGTGGAGCGTCAGTTGGACATCGCCCAGTGCGATGATCAGGAGCGTGTCTTGTACGCAGCAGGACAACTGCGAGTGGCAGCTTTGGACTGGTGGGAGTCCCACCGGATTCAGGACCGCGAGGCTTTCACCTAGAACCAGATCCGGGAGCGGTTCCGTAGCCACAACGTCCCCGCGGGCGTGATGAAGACGAAGAAGAATGAGTTCCTTGCACTTAAGCAGGTAAACTCAGATATAATCTTTCAGCATATCCTTTTTGAGCTAAGATCTCCCTTGTTCTATCTTTCTGAAATAGGAGCTAATCATTCGTCATACATCTTTCTTTTTCACTTCAGGGGACCATGACGGTAACGGAGTACCGTGACCGTTTCCTTCAGCTCGCTCGCTACGCCCATGCCGAGGTCGCGGATGACCGCGACAAGCAGGAGCACTTCATGGAGGGTCTTGAGGACTACATCCAGTACGCGCTGCTCAACCAACGCTTCGACGACTTCAACCATCTAGTTGACAGCGCGCTCAACACGGAGCGCAAGCACCGAAAGATGGAGGATAAGAAGAGGAAGATCACTCCAATTCTTCCGGCAGCAACACCTGTCCTCGCCTCCAGCCGCCCCAGCAGTACCAGCAGCAGCAGTACCGGCCTCCCCAGCAGTACAAGCAGCGGCCGCAGCAGTACCCGCCTCGACAGCAGCAGTAGGCGGGCCAGGGCCAGAGGTTTCCGGCACCTCCGTCTCGTGTCACTCCACCAGCTCCACCAGCACCTCAGGCTCCACGACAGACAGCTCCTCCTGCCGGACAGCAGGCTCCAGCACACCCTCGCACCTGCTATCACTGCGGCCAGCCGGGGCACTACGCCAACTCTTGCCCCCGGAAGGCACAGGCGAGACAGCAGGGGCGCCCAGCTCAGCCCAGGGCGCCACTTCAGGGGAGGGTGAACAACGTTACGGCCGAGTCAGCGGCCGAGGCTCCCAATGTGGTTATTGGTACGTTCATGGTCAATTCATATCCAGCTACAGTGCTTTTCGATACTGGTGCTATGCATTCCTTCATTACACAGTCTTTTGTCGAGCATCATGGTATTCGTACTAGCACATTAAAGAGGTGCCTGTTAGTATCTTCACCGGGAGGACAATTGAGGTCTCATACCTTCTGCCCCAGAGTCAGTGTATCCTTAAGGGGGGTACAATTCAGTACAGATCTGAAGGTGCTAGACACCAAGGGCATCGATGTCATTCTAGGGATGGAGACTCTTGCTAAGTGGAGAGTCCGGATAGATTGTGCTCAGAGGACAGTCTTGTTATCGGCTTCCAGTGGTCAGGAGGTTACTATCAGTGCAGTGGAACCTTCTGGATTTCTTCATCAGATGGAGGTTAGACCCACGGATGGTATTCACGTGGTGTCTGAATTCCCAGACGTCTTTCCGGATGATTTGCCAGGTATGCCGCCTGAACGCGACATTGAGTTTTCTATTGATCTCTTGCCTGGCACAGCTCCTATTGCAAAGCGGCCCTACCGCATGGCACCTATAGAGTATGAGGAAGTCAAGAAGACCATTGATGAGTGTCTAGCCAAGTGCTATATCCGTCGCAGTGTTTCTCCTTGGGCTTTTCCGTTGTTGTTAGTAGATAAGAAGGATGGTTCGAAGAGAATGTGCGTCAATTATCGGGATCTGAACGCACTTACCATCAAGAACAAGCATCCACTGCCCCGCATTGAGGATCTTTTTGATCTGCTTTGAGGTGCTTGTGTATTCTCGAAGATTGATCTGCGTTCGGGTTATTTTCAGCTGAGGATCCGTCCCGAGGATATCCCGAAGACGGCATTCACCTGCAAGTTCGGGCTGTATGAGTAAACGGTCATGTCTTTCGGCTTGACTAATGCCCCGGCTTTCTTTATGCACCTGATGAACATGGTTTTCATGGATTATCTGGATGTCTTTGTGGTGATCTTTATTGATGATATTCTGATCTTTTCCAAGTCTGAGGCAGAGCATGAAGTTCATCTGAAGTTCGTGTTGCAGAGATTGAGGGAGCATCAGCTATATGCTAAGTTTAGCAAGTGCGAGTTCTGGATTGATGAGGTTCCATTCCTCGGTCATATCATCTCCAAGGGAGGCATTGCAGTTGATCCGAGCAAGGTGAAGGATGTGCTCAAGTGGGAGACACCGCAGATGGTGAAGGAAGTCCGGTCATTCTTGGGCTTAGCAGGATATTATCGGAGGTTCATTGAGAATTTCTCCAAAATCGCGAAGCCCTTGACTTCTTTGCTAGAGAAGAATGCGGATTTCATATGGACTGATGAGCGTTAGATGGCATTTGATGAGCTGAAGAAGAGGTTGACTACGGCGCCAGTCCTTACTCTACCAGACCAGAGCAAGAGGTTCACGGTGTATTGTGATGCTTCGAAGGATGGTCTTGGTTGTGTTCTGATGCAGGAGGGCAGAGTGATTGCTTATGCTTCACGGCAGTTACGTCGGCATGAGCTGAACTATCCCACTCATGATCTTGAGGTAGCCGCAGTTGTGCATGCTCTGAAGATTTGGAGGCATTACTTGTTCGGGCAGCAGTGTGATATCTACATTGATCACAAGAGCCTCAAGTATATTTTCACACAGAATGAGCTGAACATGCGGCAGAGGAGATGGTTAGAGCTGGTCAAGGACTATGACCTGGAGATTCACTATCATCCGGGTAAGGCCAATGTGGTGGCAGATGCTCTGAGCAGAAGAAGCTATGTCAACATGGCCGTGGCTTTCCAGATGCCTCCAGAGTTATGCGAGGAGTTTGAGTAGTTGAGTCTGGGTTTCTTGCATCATACTTCGAGTGCAGCATTCGAGGCAGAGCCCACTCTAGAGGTAGAGATCTGGCAGCATCAGAAAGAAGATAAGAAGCTGCAGGAGATCCGTGAGTTCCTCAAGATCGGTAAGGCTCCTCATTTCAGAGAGGATGACCAGGGAACCTTGTGGTACAAGAACCGGATCTGTGTGCCAGATGTGAAGGATCTCAGAAAGTTGATTTTGAGTGAGGCTCATGATACAGCTTACTCTATTCATCCGGGCAGTACCAAGATGTACTATGATCTCAAGGAACGCTTCTAGTGGTATGGGATGAAGCGTTCAGTGGCAGAGTACGTGGCTATTTGTGACACCTGTCAGCATGTCAAGGCTGAGCATCAGAGGCCAGCAGGTCTGCTACAGCCATTAAAGATTCCAGAGTGGAAATGGGAGGAGATCACTATGGACTTCATTGTTGGGTTGCCTCGTACTCAGAAAGGGTACAACTCTATATGGGTAGTAGTGGATTGTTTGACGAAGGTTGCTCACTTCATTTCAGTGAACACTACTTACTCCGGTGCTAGACTTGCAGAGTTGTACATCTCTCGGATTGTCTATTTGCATGGAGTGCCCAAGATGATCATATCTGACAGAGGATCTCAGTTCACTTCACGGTTCTGGGAGCAACTCCATGATTCGTTGGATATGAAGCTGCGCTTCAGTACCGCCTATCATCCTCAGACAGATGGGCAGACAGAGAGAACCAACCAGGTGTTGGAAGATATGCTGCGAGCATGCGCTATTCAGTATGGTACCAGTTGGGATAAGTGCCTGTCGTATGCTGAGTTTTCCTACAACAACAGCTACCAGGCCAGTCTGAAGAAGTCCCCCTTTGAGGCATTGTATGGAAGAAAGTGCCGGACTCCTATTTATTGGGATCAGATTGGTGAGAAGCAGCTCTTTGGCCCTGACATTATAGAAGATGCAGAGGAGATGGTACAGACTGTGCGAGAGAATCTGAGGATTGCACAGACTAGGCAGAAGAGCTATGCAGATGGCAAACGGAGGGACCTAACCTTCAGCGTTGATGATTATGTATATCTGAAGGTGTCCTCGATGCGGGGAATCCGCAGATTCAACGTCAAGGGGAAGCTAGCACCTCGGTATATTGGTCCATTCAAGGTGCTAGAGAGAAAAGGCGAAGTCTCTTATCGCCTGGAGTTGCCTACCAATCTCTCTGGAGTGCATGATGTCTTCCACATTTCTTAGTTGAAGAAGTGTCTGTGAGTACCTGAGGAGCAGGCACCACTGGATGGGTTAGATGTGCAGGAAGATCTGACCTATACTGAGCATCCGGTGAAGATTCTGGAGATATCACAGAGGGTTACACGGAACAAGCGCATCAAGATGTGCAGAGTTCAGTGGAGTCATTACAGTGAAGCTGAGGCTACATGGGAGTGAGAAGATGAGCTGAAGAAGACATATCCAGATATCTTTGCTAGCCAGTCCAGCTGAATCTCGGGGACAAGATTCCTATAAGGGGGTAGGGTTTGTAACACTCTAATTTAAATTTCAGCATTTAATAATAAATTTAATTGTCTTTTTTTAATTTTCTAAGGTTTTATATGCTTAGTCTTGCATTTAATCTAATTTAGTTTCATAAGTAATTAAAATTTTTCTAGGTTTAAACTTGTTGTTGCATTCATGTTGATGCATGGTTTTATTTTGTTTGAATGCATAGGATTTGAATTCAAAATTTAGTTTGAATTCAAATAGATTTGGTTGTAGTTTAAAAAAGAAAACCCAAACCCTGGCCTTCCTTTCCCTCTCACACGGCCCACCTTCCCCGCTCGGCCCGCCTCACGCGCACAGCACAGCGCCCGGCCCAGCTCGCTCTCCCGCTCCCTTCGCTCGCGCTCGGCCCAGCGAGGCACTCTAGCCCGCCCGCGCCCCGCCTCTCTTGCTCGCGCCGTTCGGCTGACATGCATGACCCACCTGTCGGCGCCGTTCACCCGCAGCCGCGTCGCCCTCCCTCCCTCTGGCAAGCCGGGCCCGCTTGTCAGTTCCTCCTTCCCCGACGCGCCCGCGCCCAACGGCCCCCGCCAATCTCGCCGGGATCACACCCGGGCACGCCTCCCCGAGATCCCCGGCCTTACCCTTTAAACACCCCGCGACCCCCTGCGCCCTCCTCCCATCCACAGCCACCGCCACCAAACCCTAGCTCGCCGCCTCTCCTTGCTCCGCAGCGCAGAGGCTCTGCGCCACCGCGGCCAAGCTCCGCAGAAGCTCCGCCTCGGGCTCAGGATCGACACCGAGCACGCTGCCCCGACCCCGGTCCTCACCCGCGCCAGATTTCACTCGAACCCGCCGGAGCAGGTAAACCCGTTCCCGAGCAATTGCTCACCGCCGGCGATCCCCGGACCTCTCTGACCCCATAGCACCTCCACAGGTGTTCCTCGAGTCGAATTGAGGGATCCAGGAGCTCGAAAGCACCCCACATCGACCCCGTCCTCGAGCTTCGCCCAACGCCGCCACCAGTCCTCGTCGACGACCGCCCTGCGCTTGTACTCCGGCCACCACGAGCCCTCGGTGATGACCATCCTGCCTCCCTCTTCCTGTTGTGCTAGCCATCATAGACCGTAAACCACCCTAGGCACCGGAACGCCGCTCCGCCGCCACGCACGCCGGCGCTCCGCCGCCGTTGCCCCGCCGCGGCCATGTCCCTGAGGCCCTGCACAGCACCGCGCAACCCCGGCTTCATGTTGCACTAGCCTCACACCTGCTACCCAAGCCTTTTGGCGCCCGAATCCAGGCCCCGCGCAGCCCACACACCACACGCCGGCAAGCCCTGCTGCGCCGAGCCGCCCCCTTCGCCGCGCACAGCGTTTCGAGCCCCGAGCTACCCTTCTGAGCCCACCAGTGGATCACCCATGCCGTACTCGAGCTCCTGGGCCAAATCCCAGGCCAAACCAAGCCCTGGAGCGCCGGATCGGCCATCTTCGGCAAGCTCCGCGCCGCGCCGCCGCGGACAGAGCCGCCGGCGGGCGAGCGCCGCCGCCCCAGCACGCGTGTTGGATCCCAGCCACCCTATCCCAGATGAATGCCAAGATTAGATCTAACTTACCCCTTCGGCCTGGCATTTTTGTTAAAGAGCCCCCCAGCTTTCTTGATTTCAACCCGCGGTCCAGTTAGTTCAAAAATAATTCAATCCAGGCCCTATTTTATTCACTTAGACCCCTGAACTTTCCCAGTTTTGAACCCGCAGTCCGGCCAGCGTAGTTTTGCACGTCAGCCCTCAGATCTTTCCAGTTTTTATGTTTTAGCCCCTGGTTTTTGCAGAAAACCCCTGGAAACTTAGTTTTTCTTGCAGAAAAGCCCCTAGATCTTGTTTTAAGTGTAGTTTTCACGTTCTAGCTCCGTTTTAGGTGTTCTTTATGTCCACGCGATTGTTGAAATGCGTAGAATAGTTCTAGCTTAGTTTTGCTTGCTGTTTTTATGTATTGTTGTACTATTTCTTAGTGTTAGCCTTTGTTTGCATGTATGTTTATGTTGTTGCCTTGTTTTTGGACATGTGTTCATGAGTAGACGTTGAGCTACCGGTGGAGCACCAGTACCAGTACCCGGAGCAGCCACCGTCTTCACAGCAGTTTGAGCAGCAGGAGAACTTTGAGGAAGTCAAGTATAACATGAACACCACCTATCACTTTTAAATACATTTTCATACTGCATTTTAATATTGTATACCCATAAGGATTTTCCTAGCCACTTCATATCCTTTATATATATCCCTTGGGTCGCATTTTGGTTAGTTGTGCTAGGTGCCGCGATATAACACACTTGGTCCTTTTTAATTAATTTGATTAATGGTATATGCAACTTAATTCTGGGAGTGGCCCTCTGTGATCTGTGCTTGAGTGGCTCACGTCTCGTTAAAAATTGGTTTTTCTAAAAACATGGTTTAGGAGGCCAGCACGGTGCTTAGTGCTTGGTTGGCCACTCTCTATAAGGACCGGTTCATAGAGCGACAACCTGGGACAACAGCGCTACCACAAGACTGGAATGGGATGGTCTTGACTTACTAATTAGGTCTTTTTGGTTTGGAGTCACTTACCTGTGGGGCAAGGGTGGTAAGCTTCAATGGTCCCTGCTCCTCCGGCTTGGTCCGTGCTCCGTGTCTTGTACCCCCATGAGGTGGGCCCCATCGTCGCTGATCCAACTCTTCGCGGTTACGCCTTACCAACAAGATTC
The DNA here is from genome assembly GCF_016808335.1 of Panicum virgatum. Taxonomy (NCBI): domain Eukaryota; kingdom Viridiplantae; phylum Streptophyta; class Magnoliopsida; order Poales; family Poaceae; genus Panicum; species Panicum virgatum. The sequence goes on along the minus strand of NC_053148.1, from coordinate 34,144,627 downwards.
TTTGTAACGGCCTCGTAGTGAGTTTGCTAGCCCTCTCACCTAAGGAAGTGTGATGAACAACTAGCGTATCTCACGACTTGTGGGTAAAGATGTGCAACCTCTGCAGAGTGTAAAACTGATATACTAGCCGTGCTCACAGTCATGAGCGGACCAGATCCTCCTTTTGATTAGTGGGGTTATCTTCCTTTGATTAGGGGGGTTCCCCGGGTGGTTTGGTTTGGTTCTCAGTAGTATCATAATTATTATTGATTAATTACTATATAACTGGGGTATGGTAATTCATCAACTTGTAGTAAATAGCTTTAATAAAATTTTGCCAAGATTAAAAGCTAATGCAGTTGAGTCAGCCAACCTTAGAGCCTCATAGTTTGTGTTATACTTGTTGAGTACAAGTTGTGTACTCACTCTTGCCTACTCTACTCTTTTTCTCTTGTTCTTTTTGGGGATACCCTACTGCTGCTCAGTTCCCGGCGACGCGGAGGAGTTCACCCGGAGCTACCAGGAGTACGAGGACTTCTAGGCAGTCGTCTCCCAGTCGACGTCCCTGTGGCGCCCAGTTTTAGAGAGAGTTTCGTACTTGTTCTACGCTTCCGCATATTTGTATCAGACATTTTGTCATTAATATAATAAATAACATTTGTACTCGCTTTATTATATCTCTTTATGTGATATGTGCTGTGATATACTGTTCACTCTGTTGTATATATGTGTGACTTGATCCTGGCACGTATATGATTGCTCGGTTTATGTCCTTTTGTAATCCGGGTGTTACATGGACCCCTCGAGCCATCGCCTCTCGGAGCTTTGCGGCCTCCACCTCAAGGGTCTGGTCCCCTCCGGTCGGGGGTTGCGGCGCCGAATGTGGCGTCGCACTCGCCCCGGTCTTGAGGGCCTTGGTCGGCGCAAGGCGGACCGGACCCCTGGTGGTGGCCCTGTGGCTGGATAAAGGGGGGAGGGAATGCCAAAGTCAGCGGGCCCGAGGAATCGAATGAACAAGTGTGAAAAATAGAATCAGGACCACTTACTCTGATAGGGAGTTCAGGCTGCGCTTGCCCGTGCCGCTCCTCCGGGCTCGCGGCACGCCGGCGCCTCCTGATGACTGGCCAGAGGTCATCGCCTCCGGGCCGGCCTGAACCCTCGAGGTCGTCTGCCTGGGCGTTTCTACGCTTGCCGCGGACCCCCCGCCGCCCGTCGACGCCGCGGGCGTGGGTGTCCGCCTGCCCGTCGTCGGCGAAGGCAACCTCTGCCCCACTGCAGGCGCAGGTGACCTTTGCCCCGTCGCCGACGCGGGTGAATCCCTACCCCCCGTGGGCGCGGGCGACCTCTGCCCTACTGCCGACGTGGGCGACCTCCGCTCAGCCCTTGCTGTGGGTGCCACCACAAGTGTTGCTGGCGCGAGCCTCCTCTCGCGCAGCGCCATCGACGATACCTCAACGCCGGCCCCTTGTTGGGCCGGCGGGGGACTTGCGCCCGTCACCGCCTCGAAGTCATCGGACTCCGAGAAATCGACCCCACCAGTCGAGGAATCTTCCTCCTCGGTGGACTCGCGCGTGGGTGGCGGCAGGAGGCCCTCCCTCTCGCTCTGGCGCACGCCTTTTTGTGCTCCTCCTCTCTCTCTCTCTCTCTCTCTCTCTCTCTTCCTGGTGGCGGTTTCCTTCGCCTTGTCTTTCCTCTTCTTCCTCGCCTCTGCGTGCAGGCGGTTTGCTTCGCGAGCCACGAGATGCGGGGACTTCGAAACATAGCCTTTACGGCTTAGTCCCTGCAAGCGCGACCAAATCAGGAGCAAGAAGTAGGGGAATAAACAGCACAAAATCGACAACAATCGAAAGGCAGACTCATCAGACTGATGTACCCCTTTTCGAGGCGCATCTTGATCCTCCATAGATCCTCGGGATTGGAGGGGAATCGCGCCACCGCGCTCCTCGCCCTCTGGGCAGTGGCGTCGAGGGGGAGCAACACGCTCGACATCCTCGAACCCTCGGCCGCGGCCGCGGGGGTAAGCTCGAAGATCGGCAACCTCCTCTCCATGAGAGGAATCACCCTCTGCCGATGGAAGTTCGCAATGACGGTGGCCGCCGTCAGCTCCTTCTTCGCCGAGCCTGGCATGCTGCTTTGGGGGCGACACCACCAACCCCACGAGTCCGGCTTCTCCCGGAGCACCTTGTCGGTGAATGCCGGGAGCTGCTCATCGTCGTTGCGCAGGTAGAACCACTCTTGGATGCACCCGGCGTTGTTGTGGTCATCTTGCTAGGGATGTACAGGTTCGCCGTCTACCCGCGAACGTGGAGCATAAGGCCACCAACGCGGGCGTATCTCCTCAGCTGGCCCTGGACAGAGTCGGTATAGAGCTCGCCACGGAACAGATGGATCCACAGGTCCCAGTGCGCCTCCACCCCCAAGTATCCCTCGCACACGGCGATGAAGACCGCCGCCTGCGAGATGGAGTTGGGGGTGAAGTTGTGCAGCTCCACCCCATAGTAGTCACAGAGCGCGCAGACGAACCTGCCGGCGGGGACACTGAACCCCCGCTCATGGAGCCGCACGAGGCTCATGATGTAGCCACTCGGGGGCTTCGGAACCACCACCTCCGCCCGCGGAGCGATCCACACCGGCCGCGACGGGTCGGTGTTCGGTGGCAGGAGACCGTCGTCGACCAGTCCCTTCAGGACCGCCTCGGTGGCGGAGGACCTCCCCCATGGCAGCAACTCCTCATATTGCACCATCGCTCCGAATCGATGGGGAACGCGGGGAACAGGCTTCTTCCTCCTCTCGCTTCTCGGCTTTGGGCTCTGGATGTAGGGAGGTGAAGAAGGCAAGGGAGGCGAAAGCAAATGGCTGGGTGAGCCGAACGGATCCCCTCTCTCTTGCTTTTATTCACCACGACGGGTAGATTCACCGCAACGGCCCCGGATTGACTGCATTAAATGCGGGGGATATCGCAGCCACAGACAACTAGGCCCCACGCCCGCAGAGACCCCCACGCGCGCACACGGCAATAATTGCGACACGGTAACCAACGTGGGCGGCGGCACTATAGTGCTGTCTCATCAGCCGGGCACCGCCCATGCCTCTCCACCTGCCCAAGACGACCGCCTGAAAAGACGCGCCCACGACCAGTGGAAGACCCGCGCGTGCAGCCGGCGACTGCGCGCCGTTTGCAAACCGTGACGGAATATTCCCTCCGGGGGTTCCTTACCGTCGAAGGATCTTTTCCGAGGCCTTACTGATCAGGGGTTCGAAGCCTGGCCCGTCGAGGGTTCGACCGGCGCCCCAGATCGCCAGAGTCAGGGACTGCACAAATGTGCCGTACAAGCTACCCTCGAACGCGGAGTTCGAGACATCCTACGTAGTGTTCAAGGCTAGTCGAGGGTGCCTAGCAGGGGGATCCCGTCGAGGGAGAGCATCGAGCCCTCGGACCCTATCGAATGGGTCTGAACCCCGCCTAGCGAACCTTTGCAAACGCTTTATGTGACATGTCCACGGACCACAAGCCGACCCTTATCGAACGGGGCATGGACATCCACTTGATCCACCCGCTAACAGCTCACAGAAGCCGCCATGGCTCGCGGCCCGGGTATGGGTAGCATGGCACGCTTCACCCCTCCTCCCTGCGGAAGGGCGACGAGGGTCGAATGAAAAGTCGAGGGTCCCCTGAACGTCTTCACATAGGCCAGGGCTCGGCGGCTCCTTGCACGCCACGGCTCAGGCCGCACCCTCGAAAGAATCAGCTATCGTCGATTGCGAAATCCCGCATGTCGAACAAACCTCCCACGCTCACACGCGCCTTCCGGATTGACCAACGGAGTTGCTTACCGTCGTACCAGCATGAAAAACGCCGAGGCCGGCTGAAAGAGAAGCTGGGCGATTGCCGCACCTAATCAACCATGCAAGGCCTCGGGGGCTACACCCGAGGGAGCGCTGACGTGCCCCCACGGAAGAAACTTCACACGTTCAAGGATCGGAATCCACCGCTAGCATCGAACCCTTCTCCTCACTTCTATCTGGCTCCACAACCCAGCTCGAACCTTCCCGACAGTGCGGCGGGAACACCCCCTGCGGCAACGCCATGGTGCCCGAGGCGACCACGATTTGCATAGACAACTCAGAGTGGCCTTACCACTGTTTCTCTATCGACGAACTCTGATCTTGGACTAATCTCTTCCAGCAACACCCACGGGAGCGCCAACACGCACCCGCAGAAAATGCCAAACTCGCGGTCAGCACCCGAGTCACGCCCTCGAGGGATTAAGCCTCTGCAGGGCTGATGCTCATCCTAACAGAGGCTCGGGGGCTACTGTCAGGTACCATGATTAGGGGCACCCTAATCAGGGGACTAAATCTCCCTCAAAACGCAAAACATGGGTTAAGCAGTCGGGCCCACGAAGGCCTGCGGTCTCCTTCCGATCTGAAGGAAAGGAAAGGACTCAAAGAGGCCCAATCCTTGCTCGGCCCACAGACCAGTTGATGAGGACATCACTCCTACGGATACAAACGACACTCCTCAAGATGATATACAAGGTCCTATTACTCACGCACGCGCTCAACAATTGAACTAACAGGTGAGCTCGTTCCTAAGTAATGTTTATTGTGAATCTGAGAATAGATTGCTACCTAATGACTTAATTGTACTTAGGAACAAAGGAGAGGACCAGCAAGGGCGTGGAGAAGGAATTGGAGGCGTGGAGGACCAGCAAGGACGTCCGGATCAAGATGGAGGCCCAAACCGATTCGACTTCATTTCAGTTTCGGACTCCAGGAACAGGCCGCACTAAAATGGACGCCCAGGTTGCATACGGAGTCGGATTTGGGCGCACTTGATATGGATGGAAATATAATTTCAAGGTTCTTCTGATGGAACCAGTTTTAGTCCCAAATTCATCAGGGGTCGATGGGAAAAGTCCGTGGAATTTGACGTCCAGAATCTGTCCCGGTGCTGCGTCACTGTTTTTGGGCCGATGGCCCATGTATCGTGTTGGAGCCCAATAGGGGTGCGTCCAGGGGGTCTTGCATGATCTAAACCCTTATTAGCAACCGCCGTCGCCATCGTGAGACTTGGATTTTGCTTAGATCCATTCTATCAAGAACAGTTGTCGCCGTTCATCGGTTTGTGAAGCCCCAACTTGTGAGATTAATCATTCATCTGCAGAGTCACTTCAATTGATCTGCGTTCTTTCGAGTTCTTGCTTGTGTTCTTCGTTGTGCTTGCAGGGATTAGCATTTTTGGTGAGGTCAACTGGCTTGTGACACGGTTGATAACCAGACATGTTGTGGTGCTGAGATTGCTGGGTTCGGGTCTTAGGATCTGAAGCCGGATCGGTGTGTTGCGCTCCGCCTACAACGAGAGTTATCCAGAACCTGACGGAAGATCAGGATCCCACATCCTCATTACTAGCTCCATAGTACAGCCCGTTCGAACCCCCCTCAAACCGGCAGAGCAATCTCCTCTTCGCTCGAGGCTCCCCCGCCGGAACCCTCGACAGCACCCTGCATCTCCGCCTCGCTTGAGGGTAGCGGGCCTACCCTCGGAAATGCCGGGTTGGGAGAATTCAGAATTTCAAAATTCGGCTCAGAAAATTATCTGTCGGAGCTCCGAAGTTTCTGCACACTTTTTAAAGTTTTTGCAGAATTTCCATAGGCCACATCTTATATCCGTTTGAGCTGAAATTTTGTGGTGCGCCTATTCTGGTGAGGCAGATTGAGAAAAAATATCAAAAAATAGAAAAGTTGATTTCTACTTGTGCCTCCACCTCACGACGAGCTCCGTTGAGTCCGATTCAGTGCTGTTTATCATATCCATACTTGATCTTGAGCCTGCTTGTTACCATTACTATTCTAGGACATGTATAGGCCAGCAACTAGGACAAGTGTGCTTTGGACCATTATTCAGCATTGCTGTCTGACTTTGAATTGTGTTCCACATACTTATACTTTTGAGCCTCCCAAAGCTCCACATATTATCTTCAGATCAATACACCCAGAGGATCTTGCAATCTTGGTACCACTTCCTCACAGGTATCACGAACCAGCCACCGGTTGTACCATCCACTGCTCGCACTGGTAAGAACCTTGTAAGGGCTTGGTAAGACGCTCTCTTTAGTTGGGACCTTGAGAGGCATCACCCCACCTGAGTAGTCAGATTATTAGGGATAACCTTCACTGTTTGTTCTTGTTTTTGTGTCTACCATGGCAGGTGATGATGGAAGTGGGGGTAATACTCCTAAGGACTTCAACGAGTGTGTTAGCTAGGAACAGCTACATGATGCCAAGAGAGAGATGCAAGAGGTCGTCACCAAGGCAGTCACCGAAGCGATCATAGGCCTCAAGCTTGGTGAAATCATTGAGAGGGTTGACAGGCGGATATCCACGCTTACTGACAGGATCGATGTGCTGGAGGCTCATCCACAGAACAATCAAGATGAGGACATGGTGTATGATGACCATGGTAATATAGATGAAGCGGCAACATGGGAAGCACGGCTACGCCATCATCTTCGCCGCAACACATAAGGTATGGGTGGTGCTCGCAACCACATCCACAACCACAACCACAACCACCAACAAGGTAATCAGAATCGTGTACCCGATGATCCTTATGCTAAGGTTAAGTTTACCATACCTTCCTTTTCGGGATATTATGATGCTGAGGGGTACCTTGATTGGGAGATGACAGTAGAGCAGAAATTTAGTGCACACCTTGTACCTGAGCAACATAGAGTTAGACAAGCCACTAGTGAGTTTAAAGATTTTGCTATTGTTTGGTGGACTAGTTTAATTGCTGAGGATGCTGCACCTACTACTTGGAATGATCTTAAGTTTTCTATGCGTGATAGATTTGTTCCCCCATCTTACCATAGAGATTTGCGTAAGAAATTGATGCGCTTAGAATAGGGAGATAAATCTGTGCAGGATTACTATGCTGAGCTTCAGAAGGGTTTGATGTGTTGTGCCATAGTTGAGGGAACTGAGGATGCTATTTGTAGATTTTACTCGGGTTCGAGGCGTGACATTCAGGACATTGTTGATTACAAAGAATTTCACACTATCAACCAATTGTTTCAGTTTGCCATGCTTGCAGAGAAGGAGTTGCAGGGGCGTCATTTGAAGGGCAGGAGCAAGGATGGCACCACCTACATCCCACGCTCGGTGCCGTCTTCGGGGCTCAGCAAGCGACCAGCAGCAGCTTCGGAAGCTTCTCCTGCGCTAAAACCATCTCCTGCGCGAACTTCAGACTCAGGTACAAAGCTTTTGCAGGAGCCAGCCAAGAGTTCGTCCTCCATGGCCTCGAGAGGACGCACGACTGGCATCCAGTGCCACCGCTGTCATGGATTTGGACACGTGCGGAAGGATTGTCCAAGTCAGCGGGCATACATTGCTACAGAAGATGGCTACATCAGTGCCTCCGACATTGAAGATGAAGAAGAAGAAGAAGCAGAAGCAGAAGAGGCTGTGGAGGGTGGCCATGTTCTGGGTAGCGAGAACACAACAGCCTTCAGGAGCATCATTGTGAAGCGAGTGCTCAGCGTACAGGCACAACAACCAGAGAAGCTTCAATGCCATAATTTATTCCAGATTTTCTTCATCAACAATCGGCGAGCGCATGTCATCATTGATGGAGGTAGTTGCAATAATTTGGTGAGTTCATATTTGGTCAAGAAGCTTGGCTTGGCCACACGTCCACACCCCCATCCATATTATATTCAGTGGTTTAATGATGCAGGGAAAGCTAAGGTAACACAGTCTTGCAGAGTTTCCTTTTCCATTGGTTCATATGCTGATTCTGTAGATTGTGATGTTGTACCTATGGAGGCTTGTTCGCTTTTGTTGGGTCGACCTTGGGAATTTGATAATGATGCTTTACACCATGGTAGAAGTAATACTTACACCTTCATGCATAAAGGAAAGAAAATTACTTTGCTTCCTATGACCCCTGCTGAAATTGTACAAGCTGAAAAAGAACGAGCTGCTACTTTGCATGAAACTAAATCTGAAAATCAGCAAGTTGCTAATTCTGTTTACCCACCTAAAAAGGATAAGTCTGCACCTAGTTCCAAGACTGATGGGATTAAATTGAAGGGTGGAGTTTTACTTGCTAGAAAATGCGACCTTGCTGAAATTTCTGATGATGATGTTTGCTACATTTTGGTGTGCAAACAAACACTGTTTTCCCTTGATGATGATGTTAGCTCGATACCTCCTGTTGTCGCTAACCTTTTGCAGGAGTTTGAGGACATTTTTCCAGCTGAGATACCTCCTGGACTGCCACCTATGCGGGGAATTAAGCATCAGATCGACTTGATTCCGGGAGCGACTTTGCCCAACCGAGATGCTTATCGAACCAACCCCGATCAGACTAAGGAAATTCAGCGCCAAGTCCAAGAGCTTTTGGACCGTGGGTATGTACGTAAAAGCCTTAGTCCTTGTGCCGTTCCTGTGCTTTTGGTTCCTAAGAAAGATGGTACTTGGCGTATGTGTGTTGATTGTAGAGCCATAAATAACATTACCATTCGATATCCCATCCTATTCCTAGACTTGATGATATGCTTGATGAGTTGTGTGGCGCTATAATTTTTACAAAGATTGACTTGCGTAGTGGTTACCACCAAATTAGAATGAAACTTGGAGATGAATGGAAAACAGCTTTTAAGACTAAATTCGGCTTGTATGAGTGGTTAGTAATGCCTTTTGGTTTGACTAATGCACCAAGTACTTTCATGAGATTAATGAATGAAGTTTTAAGAGCTTTTATTGGACGATTTGTGGTGGTTTACTTTGATGATATCTTGATTTATAGCAAGTCTTTGGATGAACATATGGATCACTTACGTGCTGTTTTTGAAGCTTTACGTGATGCACGTTTATTTGGTAACCTTGACAAATGCACCTTTTGCACAGATCGAGTCTCTTTTCTTGGCTATGTTGTTACTCCACAGGGAATTGAGGTGGATGAGACTAAAATTGAAGCCATAAAGAGCTGGCCAGTTCCCCAGACCATCACACAGGTGAGGAGTTTTCTTGGTCTTGCAGGATTTTATCGCAGCTTTGTCAAAGATTTCAGCACCATTGCTGCTCCGCTGCACGAGTTGACAAAGAAGGGTGTGGTGTTCCGTTGGGGAAAGGCACATGAGGAGTCCTTTTGCACTTTGAAGGACAAGCTTACACATGCTCAATTGCTGCAACTTCCAAATTTTGGTAAGACTTTTGAGCTTCAATGTGATGCTAGTGGAGTTGGCATTGGAGGTGTTTTAATGCAAGAAGGTAAAACCATTGCTTACTTTAGCGAGAAATTACATGGCCCTGTTTTGAATTACTCTACGTATGATAAAGAATTGTATGCACTTGTACGTTCTTTAGAGACGTGGCGCCATTATTTATGGCCTAAGGAATTTGTTATTCACTCGGATCATGAATCGCTTAAGTATCTTCGTTCTCAAAATAATCTGAATCGTAGACATGCTAAGTGGGTTGAATTTATTGAATCTTTCCCTTATATTATCAAACACAAGAAAAGGAAGGATAATGTGATTGCCGATGCTTTGTCTAGACGTTATACTATGCTGTCCCAACTTGATTGTCGGATTTTTGGGCTTGAATCGATAAAAGAACAATATGCGCTAGACCCTGATTTTAAAGATGTGTTGCTGAATTGTAAAGAGGGACGTACATGGAACAAGTTTGTGATAAATGACAGATTTGTGTTTAGAGCTAACCGCATATGCATCCCAGTTGGTTCCGTTCGTCTTTTGTTGATGCAGGAAGCGCATGGAGGAGGTTTGATGGGACATTTTGGTGCGAAGAAGACGGAGGATGTTTTGGCCACACACTTCTTTTGGCCAAGGATGAGGAGAGACGTTGAGCGGTTCGTGGCTCGCTGTAATACATGTCAAAAAGCTAAGTCACGCTTGAACCCACATGGTTTGTATATGCCTCTTCCTATTCCTTCGGTTCCGTGGGCGGATATTTCTATGGACTTTGTTTTGGGATTGCCTCGGACGAAGAGGGGGAGTGATAACGTTTTTGTTGTGGTCGATCGTTTTTCCAAGATGGCACATTTTATACCTTGTCATAAAACAGATGATGCCATTCATATTGCTAACCTCTTTTTCAAAGAGATTGTTCACTTGCACGGTATGACTTCTACTATTGTTTTCAGATCGTGATGCAAAATTCTTGAGTCATTTTTGGTGCACACTATGGAACAAATTGGGGACAAAGTTGTTGTTTTCTACAACATGTCATCCCCAAACTGATGGACAAATAGAGGTGGTGAATAGAACATTGTCTACAATGCTGCGAGCAATATTGAAGCAAAATTTGAAGATGTGGGAAGAGTGTTTGCCGCATGTGGAGTTTGCATATAATCGGGCGGAACACTCCACCACCAAGGTAAGTACTTTTCAGGTAGTGTATGGTTTTAACCCTCGTGCTCCCATTGATCTTTTGCCTCTACCTACTACTGAGCGTGTACATAGTGATGCTAAGGAGCGTGCTGATTTTATTTTGAAATTGCATGCTTCAACTAAAGAGAACATTGAAAAGATGACTGAGAAATATAGAATTGCGGGTAGTCAAGGTAGAAAGGAAGTTAAACTTGAACCGGGTGATTTAGTATGGTTGCATTTGAGAAAAGAAAGATTTCCAGATTTGAGAAAGTCTAAATTGATGCCATGTGTTGCTGGACCATATAAAATTTTGGAAAATATTAATAATAATGCATATAAACTTGAGTTGACTCCCGAGTTTGGGGTTAGTCCCACCTTTAACATTTCAGATTTGAGGCCATATTTGGGAGAAGAAGATGAGCTTGAGTCGAGGACGACACCAATTCAAGAGGGGGAGGATGATGAGGACATCACTCCTACGGATACAAACGACACTCCTCAAGATGATATACAAGGTCCTATTACTCGCACACGTGCTCGATAATTGAACTTATAGGTGAGCTCGTTCCTAAGTAATGTTTATTGTGAATCTGAGAATAGATTGCTACCTAATGACTTAATTGTACTTAGGAACAAAGGAGAGGACCAGCAAGGGCGTGGAGAATGCCTTGGGGGCATGGAGAAGGCCTTGGAGGCGTGGAGGACCAGCAAGGACGTCCGGATCAAGATGGAGGCCCAAACCGATTCGACTTCGTTTCAGTTTCGGACTCCAGGAACAGGCCTCACTAAAATGGACGCCCAGGTTGCATACGGAGTCGGATTTGGACGCAGTTGATATGGATGGAAAGATAATTTCAAGATGCTTCCGATGGCACTGGACTCAGGCCCAAATTCATCAGGAGTCGACAGGAATCATCTGTGGAAGTTGACATCCTGAATCTATCCCGGTGCTGCGTCACTGTTTTTGGGCCGATGGCCCGTGTATCGTGTTGGAGCCCAATAGGGGCGCATCCAGGGGGTCTTGCATGACCTACACCCTTATTAGCAGCTGTCGCCACCATCATGAGACTTGGGTTTTGCTTAGATTCATTCTGTCAAGAACATTTGTCACCGTTCATTGGTTTGTGAAACCCCAACTTGTGAGATTAATCATTCATCTGCAGAGTCACTTCAATTGAGCTGCGTTCTTTCGAGTTCTTGCTTGTATTCTTCATTGCGCTTGCAGGGATTAGCATTCTTGGTGAGGTCAACCGGCTTGTGACACGGTTGATAACCAGAGGAGTTGTGGTGCTAAGATTGCTGGGTTCGGGTCTTAGGATCTGAAGCCGGATCGGTGTGTTGCGCTCCGCCTACAACGAGAGTTATCCAGAACCTGACAGAAGATCGGGATCCCACATCCTCATTACCAGCTCCACAGTACAGCCCGTTCGAACCCCCCTCGAACCTGCAGATCAATCTCCTCTTCGCTCGAGGCTCCCCCGCTGGAACCCTCGACAGCACCCCGCATCTCCGCCTCGCTCGAGGGTAGCGGGCCTACCCTCGGAAAGGCGGATCAACTCCGTCTCGCTCGAGGCCACCCCTCGGCAGAAGGAACTAGTGATCCGTCTGCTCACCCGCCCGATGTATGGAGGCATTAAATACCAACAACTCCACCGCAACACCCGGGTCAGACGGCGTCAGGCCACTACTCCACACAGTGGTTGTGGCCGAAATCCCATCCGCCAACTCCGGTCACTGCTCAGCCATCCCCAGTACTGTAGCGCCACTGTGGGAACCTGCGACGCCCTGTGCGGACGTGCCTGGCACTGCTCTCGCCACTGTGATGCCAACCCCATGTACCTTCCCCCACCGCGGAACCCTCGATCGTCATGGGCGCGACCCTCGAATGCGGCCCGGACCTTGACCGGAGCAAGACTCCCGCCTGCTGGACCCTCGAGACACCGCCACATCGAGCACGGAGGGCAGTACCATCCATAACAACTCCCACGACGCCCGCTGGAGCTGAAAGGACACCGGCGTGATCTCCGCAAGGCCAGGACGCCGCCCAGGACAATCACACGCCCGGCACAGTGTACTTTCTACAGTAGTTGTTCACTGTGCGCCCCCGATTCGGGGAGGAACGACGACTTCTAACTCCCTCCGTACATGTACCCCGCCCCTCCTTGTGCCTATAAAAGAAGGAGGCGGGCCTCTCATCTGCTCGGCCATTCACATTCAGATCGACTCCTTAGCTTCACTCACTCACTATCTCGATATTGGCACTTGCCTCAATCACCTAGCAGAGACTTGGGAGCTTCCCTCCCTCTCTCGCCTCGCTTGTACCCCCTACTACAGGCACCCCGGAGCAAGATAGTACAGTGCACACGCACACCCCTTTGCTGGACGTACGGCCCCGCGGCCGGAACCAGGATAAATTGTGCGTTCTTGTGTTGCCTCTTGCATCAACCATTCAGGGTGAGGGATCACGTAGCATAATTACTAGTTGGTACCGGACCGCCGGGTCAGGACACCGACACATGTGTTATGGTTGAGGGAGCTCGGAGGAAGGGTAGACCCATATAAATTATATATTTGAGAATATTTCTATCAAAAAGTTTTTCCTCACCACATGTTTCACTTACCCGCCCTCGCATACCCCTCCACCAAAGCAGACTCTCGCTCACCTCAGCCTACAGCCATCCTTTCCTTCTCGCTTTCCCTCTCCACCACATGGCCTCGCGCCTCGCCACTGCGGGTATTACCTTCTCCTCATGACGTCAACTACCGTACCACCGTCCCCGGCTCGCTACATCCAGTTCTCACGGTGCGCATCTCCGCCTGGCGTCCGCGTAGGCCAATGATGCTGCCACCGCCGCCTGGAAACCGTGGCAGCCTCCTTCGCCCGCGACCGCGCCAAGAACCTGCAGGCCATGGCCCTTGCCACCGACCGCATGGCCATTGGCACCTAGGCGGTCGGTCTCATGGCGTGAGAGGAGGCCATGGCCTTCGTGGGGGCCCCGCATGCGTCCCGTGGTTGCCTCGGTGGAGGGGGGACGTCTATTCATCGCAACTGCGATTGGAATGAATCCAATCGCAGCTGCGGCCTTCTTCTTCCTCCGCGGCACTCCTCTGCGTTCCCCCACCTCTCCGGCTTCGGCGCCGCCCCCAGAGCCTACGCCGCCACCCTCCACCACCGCCAACGCCTCCGCCGCCGGCACCGCCCACCAAGGGTCCGGCCCCGCCCGGCCGGCGGGGCTCCTGGGCCGCCTCGCCCTCCGCCGGCCAACCCATCACCACCACCAGACCGCCGCTGCCCCAGAACCCCTCTTCTAGGTCCGGTGGCCATTGGAGCCCCGTCAACCTGGAACCTAAAGGCCGCCACTGCCCTCCACCACCCCTCACACAAAATGGGAACTCGATACAATCCTCAGAAGCTTGTACATCCATTCGATGCTGAATCATGGACCCATTTTGACGGGATTCATCGTCAGAAAGCCGAGGAGGCACGTAATGTACGTGTTGCGCTGGCAACAGATGACTTTAATCCATATGGAATGTCGGCTGCCCCATACACTTGTTGGACATTTTCGTTATCCCCCTCAATCTTCCCCCCGGCGTCATCTTCCAACGACAGAACATATTCTTGTCGTTGATAATTTTTGGACACCCGGGGAATAATATGAGTGTGTACATGGAGCCTCTGATTGATGATTTGCTCCGTGCTTGGGAGAAAGGGGTATGGACATACGACCGAGCAACAAAGACAAACTTCAGAATGTATGTTTGGTACCACTATTCCCTGCATGACATGCCGGCGTATGGGCTATTCTGTGGATGTTGTGTTCACGGGAAGTGTCCTTGCCCAGTGTGCAAGGTAGCTCTGATGATCATTTGGTTCCGGAAGTGTGACAAGTATTCTTCGTTCGACAAACATCGACAATTCCTCCCTCTTGGCCATCAATTCAGACGAGATAAGAAGAACTTTACGAAAGGTGTTGAAGTAAGAGACCCTCCACCACACTCAAGGTTATTTCTGTTTCATCTTGCGTTCATCTTGCGCTTACACCCAGACAGTATAGAGGTCCGGATGGCGGCACTCAAGGTTATTTCTGTTTCATCTTGCATTCCTTGATTTTTTTACATATGTTTTGTTTTGTATTCTAACCCTGGAATCAAATATTGCAGGCCCAGATGGAAGCAGACTTCCAAGCACGGCAGGAGGCCCAGGAGGCGAGGTGGCAGGCCGAGCGTGATCTCTTACGGCTGTCATTGGATCACGCTCTAAGCTACATGCGAACCGTGGGCTCGGCGATAGGTATTTTGACGCCAGTAATGATTCCGACTCCAGTACCACCTCCGCTAGTTCAACTTACTCTGGTGAGAAACTTAACAATCTTCTCTTTTTCATTTTTCATAGTGACTTAGCACATTGAATGACTTCGTATACAAACAACTACGACTATGAACTTAGGATAATGCTTGTACTTTCATTTGTCATAGAATACATGCTCGCAACTTAGGATAAACATACCAGATTAGTTTGAATGTTTCTAACTAAAATTTTGTGTAACAAATGCAATATCTTCACTTATGTGCAGAATCAATCAGTGCCATCCAATGATGGGCCAGTCAATCCAGACATATCACCTCCCCCGCCGCATGAGTCGCCTCGTCTGCTGCCTCAGCCTCTGATGTGGCCACCTCCTCAATGTGTGGCTTACCTACAGCAGTACCAGCAGTAGCACCTGTGGATGCAGCCGATGCCGCCGCCGCCGCTAGCCCCTTGAGTTGTTCTTACTTGTTTCTCTATGCTACCTTTATTGTATTGCCTTGTATGGACAATTACATGAACCTGTATGCACTACGTGTGGTTGTGGATGAACGATACCAGACTTTATTTGCATTTGTGCGTTACGTGACTATATAAATTGCCTGTAATGCTTATTGTGATATATGAAATGCGTGCGATGAATATTGTGATATATATGAATTGCTGAATTGATTTGGGTACTGATGGGAGAATAAACTAGGGGTCCCTAACAGGCCCCACTTGTATAAAATAAGGCCCAGCAGACTTATTGGGCCGTGCGGGAAACTGCCTTCGCTGCTAAGGAAGCGGATCTGGGAGCCCGACCCCCCGGACATGTGGCGGCCTCCCAACCTAGCGCCCCGGGTCAAGGCCAGGCTGGTGGCCTAAGACGTGCGCTTCAAGAGCGCTGTACCCCCTGACAGGCGTTCCGGCCAAGACAGCCTCCGTGCAAGGCCCAAGACGCCGGTTCTCCTTATCTTGCGCCAAGGGCCAAGCCAGCAGGTCTCCCTGACAAGGGGACAGCACCGCTCGCGCGGGCCCCTTGATGCAACGGGAGGGGCGTCCACAGACGCTGCCTCCCACCATAATGATGGTCACCTCTGCGCACCACTCCATTACACCAGCGACTATGACCGGACGCCCCCGGTCAGGCCTTGGAAAGACACCCCTCACTAGGCGCGCCGTTTGGTGACAGAGCTACGTAAGATAGCCCCGCAGGTAAGGAACCCAGGCTCCGGCGGACAAGACCGAAGGAGACCCCCGACCGACCGACCGGGAGGTCGTGCCGCCCGACTGAGCCAGGATGGGACAAGCGCCAGGAGGACACACCGCTCAAGGAGATCGCCAGGATCATTCCTTGCACCAGAAGATTGCTAGGATCAAGCTCATCCACTCCCGACCGACTGAGTGGGCCCCGGCGACTGACAAGATCGATTTGCGCCCAGCGGTGCATAGGCACAACACTAGATAACTATAAATGGGGGCCCCGCCTTGGACTATAAAAGGGAAGGCCCCCACGTAGGAAAGGGTTGGACTCTCACGGGTTCGACACTACGAGACCAGCATGTAAGCTCCCCTATGAACTTTGAGCACCCGGGCTCGAGAGCAATAGAGCAAGAACACCACCCCCCATACAAGACGTAGGGCATTTCAGGCCCGAACCAGTCTAAATCCTCGATTCTTTGCGTGCTAGACCATATCCGATCAAGCGCACAACAATCAAGCAATCGAGTAGTTTTGTAGTCGTCCATTTCCCGCAGCTACAGTTTTGGCGCCGTCCGTGGGGAGCGCTTTGTGCATTCACTGCTTCGGCGATCGGATGGTTTCGATCACTCCATTCGCCGCTCCGACGTCCGGCGACGGCGAGACGGTCCGCTTCGGCTTGCTGGAGTTCCCCGCGATCCACCGCGATGGATTGTGGGCGCCTCCACCGTTTTTGACTTCCCAGACCTTCCAGTTCGGAAGCCTGGAGTTCATCACCGACCAGCTCGGTGCACTGCACCTCCTTGTGGAAGAAGCTGCTCCGGCGGACCCCGAGGAGCCAGCTCCTCCTCCTGAGCATCGCTCCCTGAGGCGTCGGTGATCAGTTCACTGGCGCGTCAAGAAGCACTGGCCATCGCAGCCAACCCGTGTGGTGCTCCGCCGCATTTCGCTCATGGTGGCCTCCAACCCCACCGTCGAGGACGTCAACTTGGTCCTCCTCTCTTTGGCCAACGTCTCTAGGTAGCGAGAGGGAGGACCTCCGCTCGCCCCATCTCACTCGTTCTCAGAGCGACTTCCGTTCGGCCTCCGCAACACCGCGAGCGTCTACGCTCGGGAGGCGCGCAAGGCCACCCAAGGATACCAGCCCATGTCACGGTTCGTGGGCATGACGGAGTTACCCTGACTCCGTCCATGACCTCCTGTGGTACGAGGATCCCCTGAGCGATTCCTCCAGTATGGGGGATAACCGCTTGGAAGGGACATCCGTGCCTCCGTGCATGTGCGCCATGGCCGACGTTGATCCGCCGCCAGAGGTGGTGCCGTCCGAGCAGACGCACACGCCAGCGGACCACCGCGAGCACGCGATCGCCAACGCGTTGGCCCACGGTGACGACCTTCGCCAACGCGAGCAGGCGCCTCCGCCTGTGGAGCGGCCCCCACTGTCCCCCTCCGGGTCAAAGGGGGTGAACCCCACCAGCTCTGCGTGTCGATGCGAACATGCAGTCAACCACGACATCATCAACGACGCCGGCATGCAACTCCCACAGGAGTTCCGTGCAGGTCAGAATATCGCAGCAGCTGCAATCCTATTGCAGACGCTGCCAGAGCTGCAAGATCCAGCCCAAAGAGACCTTCACCATCAGGTGAGGAATCTGGTCGAACTTGCTGCCGTCCAGCAGGTGGAGAGCTCCTCATTCCTCCGCCGGCAGGCTGCTGCCTCATGCCCAGTCGGCGGCGCAAGCCATGGTGGGTGGGAGCCACCTCAAGAGCAATGCACCCCGCCTCCATGGCAGCCTGACGCAGGCGGCGCGCCAGCCCCAGCGGCGGCATCCGCTCCTCTCCCGTCGAGGCCACCGATCCACGACCGCGTCGGACAAAACTACGACACGCGCACCGTGATCCACGGCCGGCAGCAGGCAAGGCACCACGCCAACGTTGATCGCATGGCCGCTCGGGCAGAGGATGCTCGAGCATGCACCCCAAACCAGGAACGCTCACTGCTCCGTCACGGAGGACGTCCCTGCGACCTCGACGAGGATCACGACCGGAGCCAAGTCCGGATCCTACCGGGCCAAGCGCCTTCTCCAGAGCAATCCAGGGAGCACCTTTCCCCCAACGCTTCCGACCGCCGGCAAACGTCGTGAAGTACACTGGGGATACCAACCCTGGCGTGTGGCTGGAGGATTACCGGCTTCATCCAGTATCTCCCAATATGCCTGGGGGAGAATGTCCGCGCCTGGCTGGACTTCTTGCCCGCCGACTCCATCGGCTGCTGGGCAGACCTCCGCAAGTTCTTCATCGGCAAGTCTTGGGACCTCAAGAGCTACAAGCAGGAGCTCGGTGAGTCCCTGTGCGACTACATCCGACGCTTCTCCAAGCAGTGCAACTCGTTGCCGGGCGTCGTCGACGCCGACGTGATCGGTGCGTTCCTCAGCGGGACGCACTGCAAGACCCTGGTCCACAAACTGGGGTGCCAGAAGCCGCGTACCATGCACGAGCTCCTGGAGATTGCCACAAACCACACTTTCGGCGAGGACGCGGTCGGGGCCGTCTTCGAGCGCGACCAGCACGCGGCGAAAGAAAAGCGGCGCGGCCGCGACAGGCCTCCTGCAGGCCGTGAGGACAGGAAGAACAAGAAGAACCGCCGACCTCCCGCCGCCGGTGAGGTCGCAGTGGCCGAACGCCAGGACAAGCGTTCTACGAGAAACGACCACTTCTACCAGCTCCTGGACAAGACATGCACCAACCATGGCTATCCGGTGAACCACAAGTTCAAAGATTGCGATATGATGAAGCGCCTCCTCCGCAGGACAACCAAGACCGATGGCGATGACCACGATAAGCGGCCCGATGCCAGCCAGGAGAAAGAGAAGATGGCGGAATGAGAGTTCCCGGATGTGGACCGGTGCATGGATATCATCGGCGGCATGGAGGACGAAGGCTCCCGGCGACTACAGAAAGTCTGACTCCGCGAGGTATTTGCAGTCGCCAGTTCCATTCCTACAAAGTTAAAGTGGGCGTCCACTCCCATTATCTTCAATCAGGACAATCATCCGGTGAGCATCCCTCGACCTGGGAGCTATCCCCTCGTCGTCGACCCCGTCATCAGCAACATGCGCCTGTCTAAGGTGCTGATGGACGGGGGTAGCAGCCTCAACATCCTATACTTGGATACTTTGGAAGCCATGGGAATCCCGCGAGGCTGCTTGCAGGGTTCCCCCTTCCCCTTCTACTGAATATTGCCGGGCATGAAGGCATATCCGGTCGGCAACATCGACTTGCCGGTCACTTTCGGCAGCAAAACCAATTTCCGCACCGAGACCCTCACGTTCGAGGTGGTGGACTGGAAGGGGGTGTACCACGCCCTCCTCAGGCACTCCGCTTAGACCAAGTTCATGGCGGTGCCTAACTACACCTACCTCAAGCTCAAGATGCTGGGCCCGAACGGGGTCATCACCGTGAGCGGCTCCTTCGAGCAGGCCTACGTCAGCAGCTGTGAGTACTACGATCTCGCCACCATAGTGGCGAACTCGGCCAATTTCGCACCACCACTGCTGAGTGCCGCCCCGACCCTGGCAAGCCTAGCCAAGCACCTGCCTTCTTCTCAATCAACAAGACCAAGGCGGTCGCGGTCGACGACACCGACCCAACCAAGACGGTGCGGATCGGCTCCCAGCTGCCGACCAAATAGGAACACGCGCTCGTCGACTTCCTCCGCGCCAACAAGGACACTTTTGCCTGGAAGCCGTCCGATAGGCCGGGCATCCCTAGGGAGGTCGCCGAGCACGAGATCCACATTTTGCCGGGATCCAAGCCCGTCCAGCAGCGACTGCGCCGCTTTGACGACGAGAGGCGTAGGGCCATATGAGAGGAGATAGCTAAGATGTTAGCTGCCGGCTTCATTAAAGAAGTCTACCACTCCGACTGGCTATCTAATCCAGTACTTGTAAGAAAGAAAACCGGTCAATGGAGGATGTGTGTTGACTACACCAGCCTGAACAAGGCATGCCCCAAAGACCCTTTTCCTTTGCCTAGAATAGATCAGATAATCGACTTGACCTCCGGGTGCGAGATCTTATCCTTTCTAGACGCTTACTCGAGCTATCACCAGATAGCGATGAAGGAATCCGACCAGCTCGCGACATCCTTCATCACGCCGTTCGGCTCATACTACTATGCATCGATGCCTTTCGGTCTCAAAAACGCGGGAACAACATACCAGCAATGCATGCAATCCTGTTTCTCCGACCAGATCAACCCGCCGACCGATCCCGACCGGCCGAACCCGCCTCGGGCAACGGTCGCAGTCTACGTCAACGACATCGTCGTCAAGACGCCATGCGCGGACGACCTGGTCGCCACCCTAAGCACCACGTTCGTAAATCTCAAGAGATTCAACATCAAGTTGAATCTCGAGAAATGCACGTTCGGTATGCCTAAGGGAAAACTACTTGGATACATGGTGTCCGAGCGTGGCATCGAAGCCAACCGCGACAAGATTATGGCCATCACCAGCATGGGACCCATCCGTGGCATCAAGGGCGTCCAGAGGCTAACAGGATGCCAGGCGGCGCTCAGCCGATTTATCGCTCGGCTGGGAGAACGAGGCCTGCCCCTATACAAACTCCTTAAGAAATCTGACACCTTTGTTTGGACAGAGGAGGCTCAGGTGGCCCTCGATAGCCTCAAGACTCTCTTGTCCTCTCCACCGGTGCTCGTGGCACCGGAGCCTTGCGAACCCCTTTTACTTTACTTGGCAGCTACCAACCACGTGGTCAATGTCGCACTGGTAGTTGAAAGGGAAGAGCAAGGATGTGCCCTGAAGGTCCAACGGACCGTATATTTTGTCAGCGAGGTACTACCAGACAATAAGTCACGGTACCCTAAGACACAGAAGCTTCTGTACGCCGTCATCATGGCAGCCAAGAAGCTCCAACACTACTTCACCGAGCATGAGGTGTCGGTTGTCACCTCATTTCCACTCGGAGAAGTTGTCCGCAACCGCGACGCCATGGGACGGATTTCTAAATGGGCAGTTGAGCTCATGGGCTACGACGTCAAGTTCGTGCCACGCACGGCGATAAAATCCCAAGCCCTGGCCGATTTCATCGCCGAGTGGACGGAAGCCCAAGCTCCGACCCCAGAAATCTCTCACGAGTACTGGACCCTCTACTTCGACGGGTCAGTTATGGGACCCGGCGCAGGGGCCGGGGTCATCTTGTTCTCCCAAGAGGGAGGCAAGTTCCAGTACGCGGTTCGCATCCATTTTCCTGCATCCAACAATGTTGCAGTGTATGAGGCACTCATCAGCGGCCTCCGGATAGCCATCGACATCGGGGCAACCCGCCTGTACGTCTATGGTGACTCCAAGCTAGTAATCGACCAGGTCATGAAGAACTCCAACTGCGAGAGCCCACTCATGGATGCATACTGCCAGGAGGTCCGCAAGCTAGAAGGGAGATTCCGAGGTCTGGAGCTCCACGACATCCCCACGGAAGCACAACCCTGACGCGGACGCTCTCGCAAAAATGGCCACCGAGCGCAAGCCGGCACCCAGCGGCGTTTTTGTCAATGACCTGAACGCGCCGTCGGCACGTAAAAGACAGCCGGCCGCAGACAAGGCAAAAACAGAGGAAGCAGAGCATGCGCGAAAAACAGAGCACGCTCCCTCCGACCCAGCCCCCGACCAGATACCCGGGGGCCCAACCTGTCTCGCCACGAAGCAATCCGACCCAAGCCAGACAGACAACATAGACTGGAGAGCTGACATATTGGCTTATCTCCTACACGAAGTCCACCCCGAGGATCTCAACGCAGCCCATCGCGTCGCCCGACGGGCCAAGACATTCGCTGTAATCGACGGCGAACTCTACAAGTGCAGTCCTTCAGAGACTGGCATTCTCATGAAGTGCATTCCCATTGCCAAGGGCAAGAAGCTCCTTCTCGAGATACACACTAGGATCTATGGTCACCACGTTGCGCCATGCTCCTTGGTCGGAAAGGCGTTCCGACAGGGATTCTACTGGCCAACAGCCCTGTGCAATGCGGAAGAAATCGTCCGTGCATGCAAAGGATGCCAGTTCTACACCAAACAAACCCACCTACCAGCCCAGGCACTCCAGACCATCCCCATAACATGGCCATTCACCGTATGGGGCCTAGACATGGTCGGGCCACTCAAAAAGGCACCAGGAGGGTTCACACACCTACTTGTCGCAATCAACAAGTTCACAAAATGGATAGAGGCAAAACTGATAACCACGATAGACTCCAAGGAGGCCGTCAAGTTCTTCCTGGACATTCTCTACAGGTTCGGGGTGCCCAACTCCATCATCACAGACAACAGGACCAATTTCACAGGTTATTACTTCCAAGAATTCGCAGAAGGATACGGGATCCGGATCAACTGGGCATCGGTCGGACAGCTGCGCACGAACGGGCAAGTATAAAGAGCTAACTGCCTAATCCTCCAAGGGCTCAAACTGCGCATTTTTGACATGCTCAAAAAGTTTGCGGGTCATTGGGTGGAAGAATTGCCGGCTGTGCTCTGGAGCTTGCGAACCACACCTAACCGATCCACAGGGTTGACACCTTTCTTCCTAACATACGGCTCCGAAGCCGTACTGCCCTCCGACCTACGCCTTTCTTCCTAACATACGGCTCCGTGCGCCGAGAGTCAAAGCCTTTGACCCAGCAATGGCAGGCGAAGCCCAGAGGGACGCGATGGAAGTTTTGGAAGAAGCAAGGCTAGCCACGCTCCTCCGATCGGCTCGCTATCAACAAACTCTACGCAGGTACCACAAGAGGCGCATACGGGAGAGGACGCTACAAGTCGGAGATCTGGTGCTACGATGGGTCATGTCGACGAAGGACAAGCACAAGCTCTCTCCGCCATGGGAAGGACCCTACAGCATTGCAGAGGTGATACGACCAGGCACCAACAAGCTAAAAGACTCCGACAGTAACATTCTAACCAACTCTTGAAACATAGAACAGTTACGTCGCTTCTTTCCGCAAACAGCACTAGCAGCTCAGTCCGAGTGCCCCAACATGGCCACTCCAGGCTCGGCGCACTCGGGGGCTCGATACCTGTCGATTTTTTCGCACCGCACAACACAGTGCACTCACTCAGACCCCCTATCCGGCCACCCATGCCCAGAGTCACTCGGGGGCTAGACACCTGTCTTTTTCTTACATGCTCATAGCACACCCAATTTTGCTGGTTTCCAGCACCCCGACCCATACACATTTGGCTCTGAGCGTTCGGGGGCCAGACCATGGTCTTCGGCCATCTTACTTTTTGCTACTTCCCGCCTCTACAGCCCTTTGCCCTGAACACTTTCAGGCCAAGGCGCTCGGGGGCCTCACTGGGGCAAACCGTGCAACGCGCACGCATTTTTTTTCCAACACACAGGAATCCTCGCACCAAAATCGAAAAGCAAACACAAAAACATTCTCAAAAAACTTAGGCAAAGACGAAACATGAACTCAAATTTAAACATAGTTAAGGGATGCCACACACATGGTGGACGCCCCAGATGTTCACCCAAGCCGCATGAACGGCTCAGGGCACAACACATACATACTTTTCACAATATTAACAAAATAAAAAGCGGCCGCCGGCCGACCCCACGCTCCATCGTCACTCCGCCGAGACCCTTCGGCCTGTCCAGCTCCGGGTCCGCGCCGCGCTGCAGGAGGTCGTCGACGTCCATCTCCGCCGCGGTGACCCGTCCGAACACGGCGAAGTCCCGCAAGGCCAGCCGACGAGACGACGCGCTCGAAGTATCCGGGAAGCCGGGGTCGGCTCCCCCAAGGTGCGTCCCGGTGCACAGACGGATGGCAGCCAGTACGGCGGTGCCACGGCGGATCCCCAGCCTCACTGACGAGCGGATGATTTCGGGGAGAGCATGGAGCTCGTCCATCCCCATGGGCGCATGCGGCTCCACCACACGGAAGACGGCGTGCGCGCCGTCCTCCAAGGCCTCGCGCTGGTCCTCCACCTCGCCGAGGTGGCACTGTAGGTCTGTCACCTCACGGCGGACGGCCTCCAACTCTTAATCCAGAACTACAAGTAAAATGTATAAGATGCAGGGAAAAACAGGGGATAAAAGACGCGATAAAGAACGGAACTCACTAAAGGCAAGGGCCTGCGCGTCAGCCGCGGCGTCCCTCGCCGCGCGCACCTCCCCCTCGGCGGCACCCCGAGCCCCCTCGACCGCCTGAAGGCTATCTAGCAAGTGCTTGATCTCGACCGTGGCGGCCGAGAAGTGACCGCGTGCCAGGATGCACTCCCGCTGCAGAGCCACTATGTCCGGGTTGACTCCCCCGGAGTCAGACCCGGAGGAGGCAGCTGACACAGCAGGCGAACCCGGCGCGGGCGCGTCCGATGCAGGCAAGCCCGGCGCTCCAGTAGCCGCGACGAGCGGAGCCGCAACGATCGGCGGCGGCGGCGCGACGGAGGATGACGCCGAACCACCGGCAGCAACACCAGACGCCCCAGCGCCATCCCGTGCCGGGGATCCGCCCAACGGCCTGACGCCGCCTTGCCTGGCGATTCACACTCCGGGACCCAACGACCCCACACTACCACCAAGCAGGTACCACCATGAACACAATAAAACACAATGCAGGAATAGAAGAACGAGGACAATGCCGAAAAATACCTTCCCCAGAAGAATTCACGGTGCACCCGCGGCAGACCCCGCGGCTCGGCACTGGACTCCTCGTCGCGAGGACGATTGTCACCGGCCATCGAAGAAGATCGACGATAACGACTAGTGCGGTTAGAGTTCCTCCTTCTTCTCTTTCTCCTTGCACTTTCGCCTCCCCCTCTTCTCTGTGTCTTTTCCCCAAGAAAATGGCAGGAAGCAATGTCAACGGAGACGAGGCAGCGGAAGGCAAGGGATTAAATAGGCGAATACCGTCATCACTCCGCAGTGGTTCCCGAGCGATGCAATGCTTCGAGACATGAGCCGCCACGAACGGACCTCTCCGCTGCAACTGGCGCGACACATCGACTCCATGGGTGTGTACTCTACAGTTTCAATTAAATCCCCGTCATCTATCTATTTTCGATTGCAGGGAAGACGGCGAACCGTTTCGATGCCTCAAAAGAATTGCAACCGCACGATTCGATCTTAAGGTTCAAAAGCCAGTCCGTCAAGGGCTCCGTGCTGCCTTGGCTCAAAGAGCCAGGGAAGAAAAACCGAGACGAGCACCAAGCGGCCCACGCCCAACCTACCCCGGCAGCGCTCGGGTCGTCTCAACTTTTCTTGTCCGATCCAGCCTCTAGCATTCCACGGAATCCCCTCCAGGGGAGAGGCCAATTAGGCCCCCCAAGCTGGCTTATGGCTCGGGCATCTGTATGGGATGCGGGCTGTAGAGCAGTGGAGTGCTCCCATCTAGGGCTCCGTCGACCCGGTCGTCCGTGGCAGGGTCGGACTTCACTCGGATTGTCCTTAATTGGGCCTACCCACTATCGAGCTCACTGAACTCGCCGTTCTAGGCCATCTAGGTCAAGCGGTAGGGTTCACCTCCTCCGATCACTATCGGTCACAGTCAAGTTATTCATCGTTGAGGTGCGAAAACGAAAGAAACAACGCAGAAAAATGAACAAACAAGAACGCCTCAGGGACAACTTTGTTTCATTAGTCATCCTTTACAATAATCGGCTCTAAGCCGCTACAACAAACGAAAGCTAGTTGTCCTCAACTCACGGACATAGCGGATCCAGTGGATCAAATCCATTTACTCCCACTACGGGAGCAACAAAAGGGGGCTAAGGCAACGTCTTCTACCTGGCAAGCTGGAGGGCATGGCCAAAGAACGTCGCAAGACTTCTTGTAGCACCTATTGGTATTTTGTAACGTCACAATTAAAATCCGCAAGCACACGGATACCGCTGTAGCTTTCACCCAAGAGTATTCTAGGGTATCGTATCCACTAGGGAACGTGAGTACACTACCTACGGGTTCAGGATGTCCAAGGACACACACACTAGTATAGGAGTATAGGAAAGAAAGGACTTTCTAAGACCTAGAATCTATGCCTAGAAGAAGAGATCACGTCGCCATTATACTTCGAGCTAAAGGTATCGATCGGCTTATACAAGCCGATAGCTCCAATATGATGCTCTATCCAATATCCGAACATGGAGGATTACTAAAAGGCTCGAACAGGGCTGTCACCACCTGCCGGCTACCTCTACAAACCGTGGGACTATCAGACAACTGAGTGGTATAGTCCAGCCTAGACACCACGTCTACGCCTTTCCCTACTAACTCTAGAGGCGTACATGGTTATCCTTTTCTATCCGGAGCCCACTCTAGAGTCAAATGCTACTCGCTAGCATACACATCATCTAATATAAGGCAGAGATGATAACTTACGATCTAGACTCTAATTCTAAATAAGCAAAGAAAGTCTCGAACACTTACAACCGAATAAGCATCCGTCGAGGTACAGGCAGAGAAGAGCGCCGACAAGCCCGGCACATCCCCCGACTATTTCCCTCACTCTCGTATAGGTACAATTTGGAGAAGAGCGCCATTGCCGGCGCCCCTCCTGAGTACCTCTACTCCTAAACTCCCTAAGACAAATCCTCACCTCAAGTGAGGACTCAAGAGATCGAAGAGTGGTGTGTGGTGTGTGTTGTTCCTATTCTCACCCCCTCCCCTTGTATTTATAGGAGGGAGCCACCCCGGGAATGCGGCCAATCCTCCTCAAACCACCTTCTAGAGCCAATAGGGAAGTGACACGTGGAAGCTGGAGGCGAGAGGGCCCAGTGCCAGGTCGGTCGACCTCTTGGTCGGCCGGCCTCTGGCCACCCCCTTTCGCCCCCAATTTCGGACACGTGACTGATGAGTGGGCCCTTAGGTCGGTTCTTGGTGACTTGGTGCGAAACTATGTCGGTTGCATGCCCTGGTGTGTCCATGGATCTTCTTGCTCGTGTCTGATTGGTCGAGGTGGAATTGCTTTAGATCGATGACGTGTCACGCGTGTGGGCTGAGTTTCCCCCTCATGTGTAGCTGCCAAGTGGGCCCTTTTGGCCTTTGGGCTTGCTTGTGCTTGGCCCAAGAATTTATGCCTTGGATAATATGCTCGTTACCTGCAGTTTTGGCCCAAATTCACCAGCACACATTCTCAGACCAGTATCTATGGAATTCATCAAATAATCGTCATATGCTAACATTTATTCCTTCTAACGCTCGACTTTTGCACGATAATTGACAGTCAAAATGGATCATTAGTGACTGTCAACAGCACCTCGCAAGCCTTCTTCTAGCACCAGCCGTGCCAAGAAACCCCTGGCTGAGAAGGACGCAGACGATGCCGACGAGGGGAAGTCTTTGGAGCGGATGTTAATCCAAGACTCCCCGCCGGTGCCTGCTCCTGGGTATCTTCATCATACGCCAGAAGATGCACCGTGATCTCCTTTCTGTTGGGCACGGCGGTTTCCAGGCGAACCACTCTAAACCGCCCGCCTCCAGGCGGAGGCGCAGAGACCCATCATGGTGGCAAGACCACCCTGCCTGGCAAAACAGGAACTCTTCACCGTCCCCCGCTGCCATGGCGCACAGCATTGAGTTGTGCAACCTTCCAACCATAGGTTGGAAGATGAGGCAGCGGATTTGTGGCTCTGTGTCGATGATGCGTGAACTGCCCACCCGAGATCTCGGGGGAGCGGCAACCGTAAGTAGGACGCAGAGCAGAAGAGTAACCCCCGCGGCAGGGAGGTGTCGCACCACCACCAAGTCTCCAGGCTGGCGCCGAGTGGAGTCCAAGGAGGCCACGAGAGGCTGGTAGCCCCCCCTTGCCTGCTAGCAAGCGAGTGGGCAGACTAGTGGCCTGGATTGCCTACTCCAGCATTAGGCCCTCAGACTTCTCGGCGCCGTGCAGCAGTCACCGGCATGGACTCGCCGACGAGTCCATGCCTGAGGAGGATCCCCCGCCGTTTGCAAGCATTCTTCTAGCACCAGAAAAACGAGCCATGCCCACTCTCATCTGGAGGCCGGGTGTGGGGTGTGGGGAAGAGAACTGGCGAATGGAACTCCATGATCCGCCTACTTGTGTGGAACCATGTATCCACAATCCCTCTATTTATAGGCCAACGAAGGCACCAATGGCCCCAGCAGTCAGCGGGCCGGCCAGAACAGGGCACACCAAGAGCCCTCGCCTATCCAAACCCCACATTAATGCCGATGGAACGGCACCAACACGCCCAGCAAAATGCCGCGCCACTCGGGGCACGATCGCTGCACGACCCACCAATGAGAGGCGGTCCCGAGCGGGGGAAAACGAGGGGTCCTCGGTACAATGATAAGATGCGATGACCGGCCTCATGATTCCACGAACCGTCAGCCGGCCATCAAGACGGGGCTGACCCCGTCACGCCTCGTCTGGCGCACGCTGAAAGCTGAGGGCGCGGGCAGTCGTATGGGACGCCCCAGTCAGGGGCCATCAAAGCCAAGACCAGCGGTTCCACGATTATTTTCAAAATCATAGAACCGCTCGGGGGCCTCTGACGGGAGAATAAACTGGGGTCCCTAACAGGCCCCACTTGTATAAAACAAGGCCCAGCAGACTTATTGGGCCGAGGACGGGACAGCCCGTTAGGCCGTGAGGGAAACTGCCTTCGCTGCTAAGGAAGCGGATCTGGGAGCCCGACCCCCCGGACTCGTGGCGGCCTCCCAACCTAGCGCCCCGGGTCATGGCCAGGCTGGTGGCCTAAGGCGTGCACTCCAAGAGCGCCGCACCCCCCGCAAGGCCCAAGGCATCGGTTCTCCTTATCTTGCGCCAAGTGCCAAGCCAGCAGGCCTCCCTTATAAGGGGACAGCGCCACTCGCGCGGGCCCCTTGACGCAACGGGAGGGGGAGTCCACAGACGCTGCCTCCCACCATAATGATGGTCGCCTCTGCGCACCACTCCATTACGCTAGCGACCGTGACCGGACGCCCCCGGCCAGGCCTCGGTAAGACACCCCTCACCAGGCGCGTCGTTTGGTGACAGAGCTGCGTAAGATAGCCCCGCAGGTAAGAAATCTAGGCTCCGGCAGACAAGACCGAAGGAGACCCCCGACCGACCAACCGGGAGGTCGCGCCGCCCCGATTGAGCCAGGATGGGACAAGCACCAGGAGGACACACCGCTCAAGAAGATCGCCAGGATCATTCCTTGCACCAGAAGATTGCCATGATCAAGCTCATCCACTCCCGACCGACTGAGTGGGCTCCGACGACTGACAAGATCGATTTGCGCCCTGGCGGTGCAAAGGCACAACGCTAGATAACTGTAAATGGGGGGCCCCGCCTTGGACTATAAAAGGGAAGGCCCCCACGTAGGAAAGGGTTGGCCTCTCACGGGTTCGACACTACGAGACCAGCTTGTAAGCTCCCCTCTGAACTTTGAGCACCCGAGCTCAAGAGCAATAGAGCAAGAACACCACCCCCATACTGGACGTAGGGCATTTCAGGCCCGAACCAGTCTAAATCCTCGAGTCTTTGCGTGCTAGACCATATCCGATCAAGCACACAACAATCATGCAATCAAGTAGTTTTGTAGTCGCCTAGTTCCGCAGCAACAGGTACCATATAAGTGATAAAATAAAAAAACAGACAAAATTTTATGTTTACTGTGTGCAAAGACCTTCACGCGGCAAAGATGCCATTTGAGGCGTCCCTGGTCGATCCTTTGCCGTGTGCAAAAGTCACGACACACAGCAAAGGATGAGCCTTTGCCATGTGCTTTCACCAAGGCACACGGCAAAGGATAGGTCTTTGCCGTGTGCCATACGTTGGGGCACACGGAAAAGAAGCCATCCCCCGTGAGCCGCCTTTTTTTGCCGAGAGCCGACTTCTGCACATGGCAAAGAGGCACATTGCCGATGCTTGGTTGTCGTGGGGCCTTTGTCGTGTGATACACATGGCAAAGCATTTGCCATGAGCAAACCGGCCTTTGCCATGTGCCTTTGGCAAAGGCCCTATGTCCCGTAGTGTGCTGCAGACCACGTACCTCTCGCTTCGCCGTTTGCTCCTTCAATTTGGCACTGCAATAAATAGTACAGAGCACTTGATCAACATTGAAAGGAAAAGGATATCATTTATGACCAAAATTGGCACAGCTGTGCAGACCGGTCTGACCAGTATGCATAGACCGGTCAGATCGGTCAAGGTGACTTTATCAAAATGCAAATTTGACTTCACCATTGCGTAGCTCTCATCGATATGATCGAAATGCATATATGGAATGTCTGATTTGGACTTCAGATGAGAGAGTTATGACTTCGGTTAGATTTGACCCAGACCCAAACTGGTCAGACTGGTTGGCTAGGGCGGTCAGACCAGTCCAGACAGCCCAGTATGATTGAGGAGTTGTATTTTGACACGAAATTAATTAGGGTTTCAACTCCTAACAGGGAAAGACCATTCCTCCCTATAAATATAAAGGGCCACGACTGATTGAGAGGATCAAACCCAATCGAATCTATCAAATCAATCTACTTTTATCGTTTTTACTTTTCGTCCTCGTTACCCTACTTTTCCAACCTTGACATATTATTCTTCCTTCGTCTCCATGGCGTTTGAGGACATCCTAGCTAGCCTGCCGAGCCTAGGGCAACCCAAGGTGTGCCTGCCCCGATGGGGTCCCTCCCGGACGGACGTTCGTTGGATCCTCCTCGGACTGCCCCGGCGAGACCGGTTTGACCGGTCCACCATACCGGTCTGACCGGTTGATGCGTGTTGACGCAAAATCTAGTCCCACACTCGAACGCACTAGAACGCGCAGCAAGATCGTCAAAACGATCAACACCAGCAACCTCCCTGCGTCGACCGGTTAGACCGGTATAGCGGACCGGTCAGACCGGTACTCCAGGAAGACAGCGAAGACCTAGAACCAAAAGCTCGAGAGGGGCCCCATCGGAGCTCGTGAATCTAGGGTTGCCGGAAAGACAAAAGATACAGTAGAAGCACATCAAGAGTTGCAACGTATGGAAGAACGAGATGCCTTACATCCACAACAGCGAGATAATGGACGAGAATACTTAAGTCCTGCCAGCTATACTCTTAGCAAGAAAGAGAAGGAAAGCATGTTTGACTGCTTGAGCAGTATAAAGGTTCCATCTGGATACTCATCCAATATAAAAGGAATCCTAAATTTGGCAGAGAAGTAATTTACAAATCTCAAGTCCCATGACTGCCACGTGCTTATGACCGAACTTCTTCTGGTTCTGCTGCGGGGGATTCTGCCTGATAACGTCCGGTTAACCATCGTGAAGCTATGTGCCTTCCTCAACGCAGTTTCTCAGAAGGTAATTGACCCGGACAATTTGATAAAGCTGCAAAACGATGTGGTGCAATGCCTTGTTGGCTTTGAGCTGATATTTCCACCATCTTTCTTCAACATCATGACATATCTTCTAGTGCTCCTTGTGAAAGAGATTGATATCCTTGGACCAGTATTTCTACACAGCATATTCCCATTCGAAAGGTTCATGGGCGTACTCAAGAAATGTGTTCGTAATCGAGCTCGTCCAGAAGGAAGCATCGCTAGTGCCTACGGAACTGAGGAGGTCATTGACTTTTGTGTTGACTTTATTGATGACCTTAAACCGATTGGGGTCCCTGAATCGCGATATGAGGGGAGACTAACTGGAAAGAGTATATTAGGAAAGAAATCTTATGTCTACACAGATGATTTCTCATTCAAGAAAGCGTATTATGCGGTTCTTCAACAATCATACCGGAGGAAAAGATTATGGCGATTCAAGAACAATTGTCCGGATTTATTGTTGAGCAAGTCCTCGATCCAAAAGACGAATTCTACTATGATGGACAATCTTACATTGGCAATTGCAGCAAATATGATAATATACGCGTATATATATAATTAAGAATGAATATACCTATGTAAATATATGTGTGTGTATGTATTATATTTCTATTTACGAGTATGTATGTATTATATATTTAAGCCCTCCAATAATATATGTGTATATATATATATGTTTATATATAGAAACTATCTAGGACAAATATTATATAAGTAACTATATATGTACATATTAGTGGAGATCTTACACACTGAATTCCAATACATAAGTTTAATTGAAATGTAAAAGTATAATTGAAATAGAAAAAGAATTGAGAAAAGAGAAACAGAAAAAATGGACCTTTTGTCCCTGTTGGTAACACCAACCGGGACAAAGGGTGCGCCAGACACGTGGCGCTGGCAGCCCCTTTTGTCCCGGTTGGTGTTACCAACCGGGACAAAAGGGTGCTTTTTGTCCCGGTTGCCAGACCCAAGACAAAAGGGGGTTTCCCAACCGGGACAAATGAGCGTTTCTGTAGTAGTGGATCCAGTTCAGAATAGAATAGTAGTTAGCAGAGATGTAATCTTTGAGGAAGCAGTGGAGTGGAAATGGAGTGGAAATCCATCAGAATGCATGACTGAGTTTGAGGTAGAGAATGATGTCTTTGTACCTCAGGGTAACTGGGAAACAATGGGAGATGTTTCAATCCAGTCATTGCAAGAGAATGGGGGAGCTCAATCTGCAGACAACTCAGGAAATGGTGTTGTGCCGGATGAGCTACAGGAAGCTGCATCAGGAATTGGTGCAGGTGCAGACAACTCACAGGAAGAAAATCCAGAGATTCATGCTAATGAGAATCAGTTGAATTTTGAGCAGGATAATGAAAGTGTGTCTGATGAAGAACCTCAGCGTTTCAGGAGTTTGAATGAAATTTATCAGAACACAGAAGAAGTAGAGTTGGAAGAATCAGATGAGATTGAAGCTTTGTTGGCAGAAACTGAAGAGCCAACATCTTTCAGTGAAGCAGCAGGAAACCCACGTTGGGTGGAGGCTATGAATAGTGAGATAAGGTCTATAGAGAAGAATAAGACCTGGGAACTGTCAGAACTGCCTGCTGGTCACAAAGCCATTGGTTTGAAATGGGTGTTCAAACTCAAGAAAAATGCAAAAGGAGAAATTGTCAAGCACAAAGCTAGACCGGTGGCAAAGGGCTATGTACAAGAACATGGTGTTGATTATGAGGAGGTTTTTGCCCCTGTTGCCAGAATTGACACAGTAAAGTTGATCATTGCCTTAGCAGCCAACAGAGGTTGGAAGATTCATCACCTAGATGTGAAAACAGCCTTCTTAAATGGGGAATTGGAAGAAGTATATGTCACACAGCCTGAAGGTTATGTAACTAATGGCAAGGAACAGTATGTTCTGAAATTGTCAAAAGCTTTGTATGGACTTAAACAAGCACCTAGGGCCTGGAACATCAGACTGGATAAAAGTCTGAAGAAGTAAGCTTCACTAAGTGTCCAAGTGAGAAGGCAGTGTACAAAAGGGGAGCTGGAGAAGCTACACTC
This sequence comes from Panicum virgatum, assembly GCF_016808335.1. Lineage (NCBI taxonomy): Eukaryota > Viridiplantae > Streptophyta > Magnoliopsida > Poales > Poaceae > Panicum > Panicum virgatum. Next base: position 34,111,380 of record NC_053148.1, on the reverse strand, counting down.
GTTCTAGGTGTTTATGTGGATGATTTGTTGATCACAGGTAGTCAGACACATGAGATTGTGAAGTTTAAACAACAAATGACAAAAGAGTTTGAGATGAGTGATCTTGGCTTACTGTCCTATTATCTGGGCATAGAAGTGGAACAGTGTGAAGAGTCAATCACCTTGAAGCAAACTGGATATGCCAAGAAAGTGCTTGTGAAATTTGGTATGGGGGATTGTAATCCAACCAAAATTCACATGAATCCTGGTGCAAAGTTGCATGAAGACAAAAATGGACAGAAGGCAAATGCATCTGATTACAGGAGTATTGTCGGTTGCTTGAGGTATCTATTACACACAAGGCCAGACCTTGCTTGTTCAGTTGGAATGGCAAGCAGATTTATGGAGAAACCTACTGAATTGCATCTGAAGGCAGTGAAGCAGATCAGCAGATACATTCAGGGTAGCATTAGCTATGGGCTTGTGTATACCAAGGGAGGTAATCCTGAGGTACTTAAGGGTTTCTCAGATAGTGATCTAGCAGCAGACTTGGTGGGAAGGAAAAGCACAACTGGAATGGCATTTTATCTCAATGGGAGTCTGATAACTTGGTGTTCACAGAAACAAAAAGACAGTAGCATTGTCATCTTGTGAGGCAGAGTTTATGGCAGCAATGCAGGCATTGTGGCTTAGAAGCTTACTGTCAGAGCTTACTCCAAGAAAACCAGGGGTTGTGACACTACATGTTGACAACACTTCAGCCATTGCTTTGATGAAGAATCCAATCTTTCATGGGAGAAGCAAACATATAGATACCAAGTACCACTTCATCAGAGAGTGCATGGAGAGGAAGCAGATTGCAGTGAAGAGGATCAGTACAAATGATCAGAAGGCAGACATTTTAACCAAGCCTATGCCTACAGGAAAGTTTGAAGTTATGAGATACCTGATAGGAGTTCGGGATCTCAGTGCACATCAAGCTTAAGGGGGAGATTGTTGAGTTAACCTTGCCTGTGCATGTGTCAGCTGCGTCAGCTAGACAAGCCAAGTCAGCTAGAGGCGGGAAGGTGAAGGTTCAAATCCAGGAACAACCGGCGCACGCGGTGAGCGCGCCCACGACGTCGCGGAGCAGCGGCAGTTGCGCATAGCGCAACTTGTATCCACGTTTTATTCATGTATGTGTGTGTTCAGTAATTGCTATGAGATAAATGCTGTGATCGTGATTAGACAATAAATTGCTACAGTTAAGTTATAATAAACATGTGCTAATGACAGACTAATTAGGCTCATTAGATTCGTCTCGCGATTTACGGACGGAATCTGCAATTAGTTTGTTCATTAGTCTATGTTTAGTTCTTCAGATGCGAAAAGATTTTATTTTAAAAACTTTACGCAACAAGATCTAACTTCATTTGAGGATATCAGCAAAATGGATCCCAAGTTTATTTCTATCTACTGTCTCCTCTGTCTTATCCAACTTATGTGCACTTCAGCAGGGCAAATGTCAGGCAATGAATGCAACGCCAAACTTGTTCGGTTGATTGCTCCGCCCTCCCACGTTCACCTTGCTTATAATTTGGAACGGACTGAGTAATTAGAAGAATTATATATGAACTGAATATGAAGGCGGAACTATAGTAATATAATTTCCTTGTTTAATTGATGATCGATCAGCATGATGCATGCACAACGGCTAGCTTTCGTCGTGCGGTCGTGCAATGATGCACCATGGCAACCCAACCAACGGATCTGATAACGGTAGTTGCGCCGAATTAACTGAACCCTATCCTAGCAGTGAGTGCAAATGTACTACTACGAACTCGAATCCATTGCATTGCATTGGGGCTCAACCATGTGCGCTGCTAGTGCTAGCTTTGCCTATACGCGAGTCAGTGTGGACTCTGAGCCACACTGCCGCGCGCAGGCAAGAATATAATGGATCGAGAGGTTGATTGTCACACCCTGAAATTTTTGGATTTCAAAATGTGATTAAAATTAAAAATAAATAAACAATTTTCTCATAGTTTTAAAATTTTGCAACATTTTCTTTTGTTCACAGAGAATTTAGTAAAAATAAATAAAGTTGTTTGAATTTAAAAAATAAATAAAATGAAGTTGGTTGCGTGTTGCACTCATGCTACCCTTGCATTGTTTTAATGTTGTGGTTCAATTTGAATTTGAATTCTTCAAATTTGAATTCAAATTGAATTTGTTTGAATCTCTTGCAAAAGAAAGAAAAAAAAAAGCCTCTTTCGGCCCAAAACGCCTCAGCCGGCCCAGCCCTTTTCCTTTCCTTTTTTTCCCGCGGCCCAGGAAATCTCCACGCGCCGGCCCACTCCCTTTCCCCGGCCCAACCCAGCCTCCCACCCTTTCCTTTCCTCCCTGCCACCGACAGGTGGGGCCCACCTGTCGGGGTCATCCCCTTCCCCGTGCTCGGATCGGACTCCCGGCCGAGTCCTGCCCCGCCCCGACGTCCGCGCTTGGGCCCGCACTCCAGGGTGCCCCGCCGCCTCTATAAGTAGCGCCGCCTGCGCCCTTGGCCCGCACCAAGCCGCAGCCGCCGTCCTCGCCCCGCAAGAAACCCTAGCCGCGCCGCCTTGTGGAGCTCTCGGAGCCCGCCGCCGCGACGCCGTTCCACTGCTCCCCGTCGACAAGTTCATCGGCCAGTAGCTTCGCGTCGAGGTTGTGAAGCTCTCCAGCCCGTTCTTCCTCGCACTCTCGTTTTTCTCCCCGCGGTTTTGCTCGCCGGCGTTGCCGCTCCGCCGCTCGCCGCCGTGAGCTCTGTCCGTGCGCCAATACCCTGTACGGATGCCCTAATAGAGTTCGCCGTGGCGTACTCGTGCTCCCGTCCTTTTACCGAGCCAAATCTATCCCGGGGCGTCTAGATTGCCTACTCCGGTGAGCCCCCGGCCAAGCGCCGCCGTCCGCCGGACCTCTGCGCCGCCGGTTGTCGCCCCCTTTGTCCCCAGCCCTTGGATTTAGATCCAACGGTCTAGATCCGTTTCAACCCAAGTCAATCCCAACCATACCGGTCAACCCTATATAGTTTTTCAAAAGAGCCCCTCTATTTATACAAAATTAACCCTCAGTCCATCATCGTTCAAAAATAATTACGTATAGATCCTTTCTTTTACGTTTTAAACCCTGAGTTTATCTAAAATCCAACCCACTGTCCAGAGCTCGAGTTTTTGCATGTTAGCCCCTGCGATTAAGGTTTAATTATGTATAAGTCCCTGGTTTCTTTAGAGTTAGCCCCTGGAAGTTCAAAACTCTCACAAACAAGTCCCTGGTGCACTGTTTTAGCCATATCTTTCACGTTTTAATTCCGTTTTCATCGATTCTTGCGCTCACGTGATCCTTGTGACGTGTGCAATAGTTTTATCACCTTTTTATCCTCTGTGAGCACACTTTGTTGTGTCTTACAAATCTTTTCTGTTAGCTCTTAACCCTATAGTTAATCGCGACTAGATCCCTGAAGCATCGTTTAACCCGTAGAATCGCCGTTTTAGCTCCGTTTTCCATGTTTCTTGCGCCTTCGTAACCATAGAAGCAAGCCCTATCCTTTAGTGCATTATTTTAAAGCCTTTCTTTGTTTTGGTGTATTGTTCTTAGCTGTATCTTTTTGTTTGCTTTGTATGTTTGCCCGATGATTGCTCCGAGTAGAAGGATCGTCGTTTGAAGATTGAAGATCAAGAGTTGCAAGCGAGTAAAAGCTGAAGAGCAGTAAGAGTAGCTTTTCGTTGGAGAAAGGCAAGTGACCCTAACCATACTTCTATCTATGCTTTATTTACAAGAGTACTATGATTTAATTGGAACATGGAGAACCACCCAAGAAAACCGTACAACCACAATACTGATGGGCTCTGGTCTTGGCTGAGTAATTAGATGAACTATATGTTGTGTTGGGGTTGTTCCGCTTGGTGGTTATGAGTTAGTGTTGTGGAGCGGGTGAAGGAAGTTGCGTCTTCTGAGGGACCGCACGGCAGGGACCAACACATACATATAGGGATTCTTTGTAAAGGCCTCGTAGCGTCCCTATGCAATCACACCTCGGAAGTGTGGTATTGTGCCTAGCTAGCACATTGCGTGGTTGGGTTCAAAGTTTTTTAGAACTTTTACGCGAATTGTGGTGAAAGTGTACAACCTCTGCAGAGTTAAAACTAACCGGCTAGCCGTGCTCACGGTCAAGAGCGGCTTGGACCCTCACATGATTAACAAACTTAAAGATGAATTTAAATCACTTTCTGGTTATTTCTTATGGCCTTCCTGAGTACCAACCATAAGTGTACTCACCCTTGCTTACTGCTGCTCAGAAGGGAAAGTTGCTGTGGAGTATTTTGAAGATGTTGCTGAGTTCTAGGCGTACGCAACCCCCAGTTGATTGCCTGTGAAGTTGAAGCCATCATTTCCAGGATAAGCTGTATAACTCTGATAGTCTTTTATTTGTTGTATTTATCTTTTTCGTAATACTATTACTGATTATTCACTTATGATGTCTCTATATGTATGAAACTTGATCCTGACATACATATAGCAATGCATTCGGTTTTGTCCTTAAAACCGGGTGTGACAGAAGTGGTATCAGAGCTGTATCGACTGTAGGACGTAAACCTAGATAGCAATGGTCGCTTCCTAAGGCCTTTTATGTCACCAAAACAATTCCTACCTTATCCTTGACCTCTTTGGTGAATATTCTCACTCCTTAACTATTTCCTCAGTCAACCTTGACTCTCTCTTCATTTGCACTCCATTGTTTTGCAAATGTTAGATCCTCAACACTGTCTATTTATTTATTTTCCTGGATCACTCCTTGATTTTGATCATACCTTCCCTTTGATTTATGATTTTCCAATTTCATCCAGCTCACCTCCTTTTGATAAGCTGGTGAAATTGCTCCTTAAAATTCTATTAACTCATTTTTTTATCTATCTTTCATTTGCTTTATTCACAATGTGCTTAGTGCCTCTCCTTTCTTTCTAAATAAATGCCGCTTTGGAATCATCCCTTGATTCTTGATTCCAAAGTATCTCTTCTGATTCAAAAAAAAATAGATGATCCGCGCCTTTTATCCTAATGTTTGTCTATCCAAATCATCTGAAGAATGTGACCGCTAGTTCATCATGTGGAGCCAAGTCGAAGCAATTGGATACTATACCACCTGCTCATATTTCTGTTCATGTTGGATGAAGAATTCAGAGCACTACCATAGAATCAAGCCTGAGCAAAGTTATGACACTCTCACTGCCACTACAATCATGAAGGTGAAGTCAACGCTGAACAAGTTGAAGGAGGCATGTGTCATCAACAACGAAGCTAGAAGATATAACCATGCTTAGGAGTACCCTTTGAAGCCCTATTAACAACGTTTAGCATCGCTCTTTGACTATGTTGTCTGGTGGAATTCTATGTTTGCATGATGATGTTTGTCTTTATGACCTTGTTTGATTCGCTTCTTTGTAATGATTGTTGGTGTATTGTGGGTCTTCTACCTACAATGACATCAGTTGTCTCGATGGGTTCTTTTATACCTCCCACCTCCTTGTTATCCTCTGTCTTTCTACCTAATCCTTTAATGGATGACAAGAAGGAAGTTTATGGCAACACTCATCTACAATGATTGACAAATGAAAGAGGCTGAGGACAAGAATGCTCTCTTTTCCTTTCTGTTACTCCCATATCTTTCTCACCTCCTCCTTGATTTATTTAAGTTGCAACCACCAAGAGTTTGTGAAGATGATAATATGGACGTTACCTTGATACTCGCTTTTTCTTTCTCTCTACTGACCTTGTCCCTACCACACAACCAGATGTTGAGCCCCAGCAGAAAGGAGAAAGAAGACATCAACATTCTAGCACAAACTCAAGGAGTACAAGCAATGGTTCCAATCAGAGTCAACAACCAACAGCATGTTACAGAGCAAGCCTCCTCTCGTAGGAGCCACAACCCTGTTAGCAGTGATAATCAAGTCCCAACCGGTCTGCCAGCGTTTGATAAAGAGAAGCTATTAGCTATGCAAGCTCGTGTCCTACAAGGAAGGTTGCAATCTACAACAACATCCTCGAATAACATGGAGATGACCAAGACAGAAGTCCCCACTGGACCAGTGAAGAGGCAAGTTGCTGAAGCATGGAACAATGAAAAGCGTAAGAGAAACTATGAAGCACCAAAGCCACAGATAGAGGAACAACATGAGATTAGTAAGACGTCAGAAAAGTGCCAATGTTGTGAGCATTATGGCCGTCGATGTCTACAAGAAGATAGCTTAATGACAGCAGAAGCAAGGCAACGTTATCATTCAGATATCAATAGAAAGTTATCTATGCACGTTCCAAACCTAGAAGGAGTTACTCAAGCTGAAGATAGAAATCCGACTATAAACCTCGAGGATTGGACTATCACTTTCAAAGAGTTTCAGCCTAAAAGAAGCAAGCAGCCTAATAAACAAATTAGTAAAGCAAGCCAAGAGAAGATGGAGTTACCACAACCATTGGCAGATAACGGTACTCAACTTAGTTTCAATCAACCACATCCAGAAGTTGTTCGATCTCCATGTGACCCCTCTGCCAAAAAGGATCCTGATGTACAAGCCATTCCACCGAGAGTTGTGGAGGAGCAGAAAAGTAGTCGGGATGGACGTATTAAAAGAGTAATGTGCTATAAATGTGGTGAAAAGGGCCATTATGCCAATAGATGTCCCACAAAATGAGAAAGTCGAAATGGGTATGCTAGATGGGCCAACAGAGCTAAGGAAAGAATGGATAGCTAAAGACTGAGTACCCGTGAAGTATTTTGTGTGAGTCACCAGGAATTAAGAAGTATACATTGTAAGAAGGAATAACTGAGAAGAAAGTTAATGTGTATCGGATGCTACCCACCTAAACCCTTGTCTCTTGCTAGCCTTGTGAATCTCGGGGCGAGATTCCTTTTAAGGGGGGTAGTTCTGTCACACCCTGAAATTTTTGGATTTCAGAATGTGATTAAAATTAAAAATAAATAAACAATTTTCTCATAGTTTTAAAATTTTGCAACATTTTCTTTTGTTCACAGGGAATTTAGTAAAAATAAATAAAGTTGTTTGAATTTAAAAAATAAATAAAATGAAGTTGGTTGCGTGTTGCACTCATGCTACCCTTGCACTGTTTTAATGTTGTCGTTCAATTTGAATTTGAATTCTTCAAATTTGAATTCAAATTGAATTTGTTTGAATCTCTTGCAAAAGAAAGAAAAAAAAGCCTCTTTCGGCCCAAAACGCCTCAGCCGGCCCAGCCCTTTTCCTTTCCTTTTTTTTTCCCGCGGCCCAGGAAATCTCCACGCGCCGGCCCACTCCCTTTCCCCGGCCCAACCCAGCCTCCCACCCTTTCCTTTCCTCCCTGCCACCGACAGGTGGGGCCCACCTGTCCGGGTCATCCCCTTCCCCGTGCTCGGATCGGACTCCCGGCCGAGTCCTGCCCCGCCCCGACGTCCGCGCTTGGGCCCACACTCCAGGGTGCCCCGCCGCCTCTATAAGTAGCGCCGCCTGCGCCCTTGGCCCGCACCAAGCCGCAGCCGCCGTCCTCGCCCTGCAAGAAACCCTAGCCGCGCCACCTTGTGGAGCTCTCGGAGCCCGCCGCCGCGACGCCGTTCCACTGCTCCCCGTCGACAAGTTCATCGGCCAGTAGCTTCGCGTCGAGGTTGTGAAGCTCTCCAACCCGTTCTTCCTCGCACTCTCATTTTTCTCCCCACGGTTTTGCTCGCCGGCGTTGCCGCTCCGCCGCTCGCCGCCGTGAGCTCTGTCCGTGCGCCAATACCCCGTGCGGATGCCCTAATAGAGTTCACCGTGGCGTACTCGTGCTCCCGTCCTTTTACCGAGCCAAATCTATCCCGGGGCGTCTAGATTGCCTACTCCGGTGAGCCCCCGGCCAAGCGCCGCCGTCCGCCGGACCTCTGCGCCGCCGGTTGTCGCCCCCTTTGTCCCCGGCCCTTGGATTTAGATCCAACGGTCTAGATCCGTTTCAACCCAAGTCAATCCCAACCATACCGGTCAACCCTATATAGTTTTTCAAAAGAGCCCCTCTATTTATACAAAATTAACCCTCAGTCCATCATCGTTCAAAAATAATTACGTATAGATCCTTTCTTTTACGTTTTAAACCCTGAGTTTATCTAAAATCCAACCCGCCGTCCAGAGCTCGAGTTTTTGCATGTTAGCCCCTGTGATTAAGGTTTAATTATGTATAAGTCCCTGGTTTCTTTAGAGTTAGCCCCTGGAAGTTCAAAACTCTCACAAACAAGTCCCTGGTGCACTGTTTTAGCCATATCTTTCACGTTTTAATTCCGTTTTCATCGATTCTTGCGCTCACGTGATCCTTGTGACATGTGCAGTAGTTTTATCACCTTTTTATCCTCTGTGAGCACACTTTGTTGTGTCTTACAAATCTTTTCTGTTAGCTCTTAACCCTATAGTTAATCGCGACTAGATCCCTAAAGCATCGTTTAACCCGTAGAATCGCCGTTTTAGCTCCGTTTTCCGTGTTTCTTGCGCCTTCGTAACCATAGAAGCAAGCCCTATCCTTTAGTGCATTCTTTTAAAGCCTTTCTTTGTTTTGGTGTATTGTTCTTAGCTGTATCTTTTTGTTTGCTTTGTATGTTTGCCCGATGATTGCTCCGAGTAGAAGGATCGTCGTTTGAAGATTGAAGATCAAGAGTTGCAAGCGAGTAAAAGCTGAAGAGCAGTAAGAGTAGCTTTTCATTGGAGAAAGGCAAGTGACACTAACCATACTTCTATCTATGCTTTATTTACAAGAGTACTATGATTTAATTGGAACATGGAGAACCACCCAAGAAAACCGTACAACCACAATACTAATGGGCTCTGGTCTTGGCTGAGTAATTAGATGAACTATATGTTGTGTTGGGGTTGTTCCGCTTGGTGGTTATGAGTTAGTGTTGTGGAGCGGGTGAAGGAAGTTGCGTCTTCTGAGGGACCGCACGGCAGGGACCAACACATACATATAGGGATTCTTTGTAAAGGCCTCGTAGCGTCCCTATGCAATCACACCTCGGAAGTGTGGTATTGTGCCTAGCTAGCACATTGCGTGGTTGGGTTCAAAGTTCTTTAGAACTTTTACGCGAATTGTGGTGAAAGTGTACAACCTCTGCAGAGTTAAAACTAACCGGCTAGCCGTGCTCACGGTCAAGAGCGGCTTGGACCCTCACATGATTAACAAACTTAAAGATGAATTTAAATCACTTTCTGGTTATTTCTTGTGGCCTTGCTGAGTACCAACCATAAGTGTACTCACCCTTGCTTACTGCTGCTCAGAAGGGAAAGTTGCTGTGGAGTATTTTGAAGATGTTGCTGAGTTCTAGGCATACGCAACCCCCAGTTGATTGCCTGTGAAGTTGAAGCCATCGTTTCCAGGATAAGCTGTATAACTCTGATAGTCTTTTATTTGTTGTATTTCTCTTTTTCGTGATACTATTACTGATTATTCACTTATGATGTCTCTATATGTATGAAACTTGATCCTGGCATACATATAGCTATGCATTCGGTTTTGTCCTTAAAACCGGGTGTGACATTGATCGAGGAGACGGATATAATTGTGCCCAGACTTGTAGTGATAAAAGAGATATATATACTACTTGTAGAGTCCCAGTTATTACTTAGTGGAATTGGCTCTGGCTAGCATGTGATCCTCGGCTGCGCCGTCTAAAAACAGCTACTACCACATGTTGTGGAGTGAAAAAGTGAGAGATGGATTGGTGAGATTGACTTATCTATTCTATTCTATTGAGAGGGACCACTCCTTTTGTACATGCCCAAGAGGCCAACCCTTGATATCACTACTTAATTAATTATAGAAATACATCACTAATTCTAATTTTTTCATAACACTCCCCCTTGATCAATTTGTTCTCGTGGTCAACAATGGAATAACTCCTTAAAAACCCTGTGGGAAAAATAAGGAGATGTATGGATATGTCATAGGAAAAACTCCTTAAAACCCTTTTGAAAAATAAAATAGGAGAAAATGTTTATATGATATACATGATTGTTCGATAGCATATTGACTCATTAAAAATCTATATGTGAGAAAACCTTGATAGGAAAAATTCGCTAGAAAACGAGTCCAATTTTATAATCAGAAGATTATTATAATCATGTTACACCAAGGGTTTACTCCTCCTGATACTTGCAAATCTTTTAGTCATCTGATTCCAATTCTGAAAATATATTTTTGGAATAATGATGCAAGTAAAGACTTTGTGAATAAATCTACAAGATTATCACATGACTTTGTTTGCCATTTTTCTGTAACTCGTGAGGATAGAATAATTTAGGAGCAATGTATCTTGTGATATTGTTCTTTATATAATCTGCATTCATTTGTGCAATGCAAGTTGAATTATCTTTATAGATAATTGTTGATTTCATGATTGAACCAATATCAAATGACTCTTGCATATCATATAAATAAAAGTTTGGCACTGCATGCAGAATCAGCTACTTGGAGTGGAATTGTAGTAGGCTGGAGGACTACTAGGATAGGATCGACTACTAGGAGTTCGTAGGCGAGTCAGTGTGGACTCTGATCCACTGCCGCGCGCAGGCATTTACTTGCTTTTTAGTAGTAATAATAGATAGATATAGAGATACTAGAGACAAAAATGTTGGTACTGCAGGAAAAGAAATGTAGGAGACGAGAATTATTGAACCCACACCGCACCAACCAGCCGTGGTGATATGGGTCGCCCAGCACGCAGGGACAGTACGTGGAGAGAGTATCGACACACACTGTCGATAGTATTTCTTGACACGATAGATGAGCGTATATAGTAATCGTAATATGATAATTATGTACTTAAACACCTCAGCTTGCTCGTACTTAAACATGGTACATGTATCCGGTCCGTGTCTGAAAAGCACAATAGCAGGGGAGCAGCTATTATAGTCTGCAGATAAGTAGTTGGGTCCTGTTTGGATCACCAAATCCAAAATTTTTGCCAAAGGAATCTTGCTTGCATTGTATATCAAATAAAATCTATTTGCAAAATCTTTTCACAGATCTTACTATTACTAATTGGAGACTCCTTTTGAAGCCTTCAGATGAAGGTACCTAGGATCCTAGGTGGACAGTCTAAAGAAATAGAGAAATCCTACAAATTCTCACAAAAATCAGAATCATCCTGCCATCAATTCGACAACTCTAATCATAATAGTCATTGGATCTGTTATTTTTTCTAATAAATTACCCAGCATTGCCATTACGAAAATAGACTAAAATAACCCCTAAACATGTATCCAAATTACCCACCTCTGCCATTATAAAAAATCATCTAAACTAACCCCCTAATCTACATGTAAACTACCCACTTATGCCATTATAAAATAATATCAAATAACCCCCTAAATTCATATATATATATATAATCCAATGATAACATAATAAAAAGTTAAAATAAACCAAAAATCTGAATCAAAATTATATTATTATAATAAAATCTTAAAGCACATCAAAATAAAATTCTAAATTACTATTTCTATCCACCATTGTCATTATGAAAATAGACTAAAATAACCCCCTAAATATGTATCTAAATTACCCAGAGGTGCCATTATAAAAAATCATCTAAAATAACCCCTTAATCTACATGTAAATTATCCGCTTATGCCATTATAAAATAATATCAAATAACCCCCTAAATTCATATATATATTATCCAATGATAACATAATAAAAAGTTAAAATAAACCAAAAATCTAAATCAAAATTATATTATTGTAATAAAATCTTAAAGCACATCAAAATAAAATTCTAAATTACTATTTCTATCATTACTAATATATTATTTATGTTATTATTTATATAAAAATACTAACCATAATGTGTGTGTCACCGTATATTTATGTATAAGAGAAGAGATAAGAATACCAATTTTCATGTTGTTCAGATAACTCAAACAAAGTGTATAATTAAATACATATCAAACATATATGAATGTGTGATGCAAAGTGAGAAAAAATTGTTAGTAACTAAATCTATCACATTTATTACAATTACATAATGATAAATATATTTTTTATAGTTCTGAATTAGAATATTTAATTGGTTAAAGATACCGTGAGATAGATAATTATTAGATATAAGAATACTTACCTGCCTGCATGAGTCGATGCAAACTGTATGAGAGGATGCAAAAATACTCTCTCGGCCTAACCAGATGGATACATAAAATTAGCCATCTCCACTAATGCAGCCTCAGCGGATATATTGCATATATATGCTTTGGGCCCACTTATAAAACTCACGTGAAGAGTCACTTGCATCCACCCATGAAACCAACCAAACATCTTCAAAAGAGTGATTATACATGCATATATGTTACCATGTGTATCATACCTTTAAAAAATAATTGTAGAATATAAGTTTCAAAAATTGCGCAAACACTCACCGATCATTGGTGGACACTCTGGAAAAATAAAGAAATCCTATAAATTCTGACAAAAATCAGAAAGATCTAGCCATGAATCCAACGACAACTCTAATTATAATAATCATTGGATATGTTATCTTTCCTAATAAATTACCCACCTTTGTTATTTTAAAAATAGACTGAAGTAACCACCTAAGCATGTATCTAAATTACCCACCTCAACACTACTCTATATATATGAGCGTATTCGAGAGACTGTGAGACGACATGTCATCGAGATTGATTAAATCACCACAGACATCTAAAAGAAATCCTGGATAAAAGATGAGCAGATAAAAGTTCTCTAGAAAGCCTACCACTGAAAGAATATCGCACATTAAAATTCTATAATAAATTCATAAAAATGCAAGCATTCGTGCTGAGTCGAGAACTCGAACCAGTGTGACCAGATTCTATAGCAAAATGTAAACTATATTAACAATATGATTATATTACCTTTTAAAGTTTGTAATAATGAACTATAAACAAAATCTCTAAATAAAAACCTTAAATTAGCAACCAGTCATCCATATATTTTAAACCACGTAGTCATCCCAAGATACGTGCTCTTTTAAGTAAGCACACTTAATCGGAAAACAAACGCCCCTTCCGATACTATGTCCATCTCGCAGAAAAAAAAAATTATCCAAACCAAAAAGACAAAATCCCAGCAACCTCCAAATCTAAACCACTCATCATGTTCTCACCTATAAATAAAAAGGTAGTACAACCGATCCCTTCCATGTTCTGTACAAACCATCGAACCACCCTCCGGAGATTCTAGACATTAGTTTTAGTCAGTGCGATCCATCCGACGACACATCGACGAACAATCCTCCCTAGCAACTACCAAGAAGTCATCACCATCTTCATCGCAGCAACCTTCAAATCTACAGTACGTCATGTTGCAGAGATCAACCAGGTAATCTCCTAATTGCCTCCCCTAATCTATATGCAGTAAACAACACATGGATTAATTTTGGGAAAAACAAATTTGAGATTACTTTATTATATACGCAACATGCATGCATAGAGATCCTAGGAGCCGATCAACATATATAAAAATCTGATCTTTTCCAGGGGATCAACATACGTCATTCGTTTGAGTAAATCCTTAAATTATTACTTCAGGGGATGTGACCTTTTTCATAATTCAGATATGCACATAAGATCTTTTTAAATATCTTTTCGTTTCACTATGCACCCTAAATACTTCAGATACCTAACCTTCTTCTATTTATTAACACATCTAGGGGAAACTGGAACAAAGGACATTCTGGAGAAAGGAGCGACACAAGAACTAACCAGGTTGGAAACAAAATAATATTACCAACTTCTTTTCAAGGACCCACGATTTACAGAGGGCAAAAATTCCAAGATGCAATGATGGCATGTCATTTGGTTGGAAACCCAGCCCTATTTGTGTCATTTATGTGCAACACCGTTGATGAAGGAGATGCAAAAAACACAATCACCAGCCATTCATGACATCAATGGTACCATGTTTCAAAACAACCTGAAGCAATTGATGAAACACCAAAAAACTAGACTGCCCATGGGGAAATTGATGCAAGTAATATTCCAATCTCATTCCAACATGTTACTAATTATTTATTTACATGTCACACTACAAGAAATCATTTAATCTATGACGAAACAAATTCATCACAAATTGCTGAAAAAACGTCACCAAATATTATCTATGACGGTTTCGTGACGATTTTGGATAACGTCATGGAATGAGCGTCACAGATTAGCGATGTTTTTTGCGTAAACATCATAGATTAGCACGATCCATGACGTTCCTAAACCGTCACAAAACAACCCGAAACTCACATAGCCCAACCCAAGCCCAATATCTATGACAAAAATAAACATCATAGATGCTTGTCACGTATTCATTCATATGTGACATGGACCGTGATGTGGCGGCTAACATGGCTAGTTATGTGAATGCTGATGTGGCTGGTGACGTATAATTATGCTGACGTGGCTGCTGAGATGGCTCCTAAGGCTGATGACAAGGTATAATGACGTGGATGATGATGTCACAATCACAGTCCATTAGTTATTGGGCCATCTTAGACTGGGCCACAAAGTTGGGCCAAAATTTTGTCAGCCCACTAAAGTTTCCAGCCCAATAATTTCACCATATAAAGCAATAGCAGACCATATACAAGAGCAGATTACATATATTTCTTCGTATCACTGCCAATCCAACATGGCATTTAAGCTTCTCAAGCGACAGAAACTACAAAAGAGTTCAGCAAAATATAACAAGACGCAGCCTTGTACTTTCTTGCCCTTGATGCCATGCTGGACTGCTGCTTGTTGCTGACCGAGATCAAAAAATTTCTTGAGCCCCTTATGGCCTATCAGATTGCCACTTATTGCTGATCGAGAGCCCCTAACATGCAAATATTAAATCCATGTAAAAGTTCATATTGCATTTCCACAAACACAGGAGATAGGTCAAAATATTTGCAGTGCAGTGGTGTACCATATACTGGATGCTCATGAAACGTTCCTTTAACTTGGAAATGAACACTTGTATCCTCAAAAAAAAAGGATCTACTATCATTTATTATTTAACTTGGAAATGAACTCCTTTAAAGAAAAAATGATACACTATAACTTAGAAAACTGGATATCAGATGACAAAATGAAAAGGCAAGATTTCAATTCTTGTTCCATATAGATTCAGTTAGACATTTGAATGAATATCTGGCATGCAAATTGTTGAAACAAGGAGGAAAGCCATGCCGGCCACTAATGGCAACAATTTAAATTTGGGTGGACCAGCAAGAACTGACATACAAGGAAATATAACAGAAGAAACAAATAATCCTGGTTAGAGGAAATATACAACCTATAACTTCACCTGTTATTGATGAACAAGGGACTTCAAATAAAATGACAATGATATACTTTGGCAACAATATAGCTGCAGGTAAAGAACATGTGTGAAAGTAAATTAAATTCATGTCTATGTGTGCAATCAAGAGAGCATCCACCTGCATATCTCTGACAGAATTTGTGGCGCTTACCATGCTAGGGACATTTCATCGAACACCATACCAGCAGTGCATGAGTGGTTTGGCCATGGGCTTTGGTTGCTCGGAAGCCTCTTGTTAAGCTCAATGACTGCAGCACACAAAACAATGCATACAAAATCAACTGCGAAAAATAGTGAGATCTGCTGGACTATCCACCCCAACTACTCTAAAATGGAATACCAGACTTGGATTTGCGATGGGAAATGGAATGAGAGGATGAGGAGGATGGAAGACCTGCAGAAGCTGCCGTCCTCTGACTGGATCGGAGGGGGGACGCAAACCAACATCGTCGTCACGCAAGAGAGGGCCCCGTGCACTGCAGCCATTGAAGGGGGCCTCCGCCAAGGATTCATGCCGTCTGTGTTGGAGCTCCGCGAGTCGAGGGGGGCTGCGAGCTCCGCGTGCCCGCCCCTGGGAGCTCCGTGCCGTCGTGTCCTGCCGTGGCTAGATCCACGAGACCTACCCAAGGGGAGCGCCGACTACAGGGAGGACACCTCGGGCCCGGAGACGACGGATCCGGGACAAGGGGCGGCGGATCTAGCGACTGGCCACTGAAAGCCGACGAATGCAGCGGGCGGCAGGTGCGACCTCACGAGCTTGGTGCCGATGGTCAGAGGAAGCGGGGGAAGAAGGGAGTGGAGGAAGGGGACATGAGGAGCGCGTGGCCTCCGGTGGCGTGCTCTCACAGATCCGGGCTTCACCAGTGCCGGTGGGATCTCCGGCGAGCGACTGAGCAGGAGGGGAGCAGCGGGTGGATCTGAGGGAGGGGTGAGGAGAAGAGGGAGCGGCGGGGAATCTGTGAGGAGGGGGCGCTGTCGGCTTGTGGAGTGAGCTAGGGTTTGAGTCTAGGCCGGTCTTTTTATGCAACCGGGGATCATTGTGAGTCGTCTGATCGGTAATGGACGGCTGAGACAAATTGGATCTTGACAAGAAACGGGCCTGGCTTGGTTTTCCAGCCCGTTTAACATCTTCTTTTTTATTTTTTGTTTTATTATTGCACCATTGTGAAGTAACATATAGAAATAATTATGTTATATATCAATATATTTTTGATATATAGTAAAGTACATATAAGTTGTGTTTCAGAAGTTTCAATAATTTTCGAGCTCATTTACTATTTTCAGTAGTTTAAATGAATTTATGGATGTTTATTAAAAATAATTAAATTTGATCTGCATGTATCTCAAACAATATTTACAAAATTTTAAATAAATATATTTTAAGTACTTCTATTATATTATAGCTCATATCTGAAAAGTAGATAAAAATTTCAAATATTTGTTAGGGACGGTTCAAACTTCTACTTACAATCATATTATAAAATAACAATGATAATACCTAAAATTTCTCTAAAACTTCTGTAAATTGGCATAGAATCATTATATGGATGTATAAACTTGACAAAAAAGTTTCATTAGGTTATGATGATTGGAGTATACATTGTGCACAAAATAGATAAATCTCTCACATTGTTTCATACAACTCAAGTCAATCTTTGAAATTTGAATACAACATAACATTTTCAAACTCGTATGCACCTCAAATTTAGACACAACCTTATGTTAGCTATAATATAAGAAAATATTACGCTACATTAGCAATTGTTATGTAAAAGCATGATTTTTGTATTCTCCATTTAGATGGAAGAAAGCAAGCCATATGAAAAAGTTTCGAAAATAGCAACTAACATGCAAACAAACACTATTAAATGAAAAATCATGACTTTAGAAAAATTTAGGAGAAATAAACATCAAATTTGAAGTTCATATGAGGAAGAAATACTAGTTACAAATTTTAATTCTGGATTAAAAAGAGAAAATGAACTCTGTCCATGTTCTTCATCTCACTTGACGTGAAGCAATAAGAATACAATGGAATGCGAAGTGTCATTAAAGCCAGATTTGTAGTCTAGTGGTTAGATGCCCTCACCTCATATGGGAGGTTATGATTTCGAATCCCTGTTGCCACATATTTTTCCATTTTACCTCTGCCATATTTTACAAATAAAATGACGCCGAGATAGTTGTCACAAAACCATTGATGGTGCAATGGTAAGGTGCCTTCATTTCTAGCGGGAAAGTTGCAGGTTCAAGTCCTCCTTCAGGCACTTTGTTGGGCTCGGCCCAGAAAAATGTTGGAGTGGGCTAAAAAAACTGTAGACCGTCGAAGGAAGCGGACTCAGTCCATGAAAATATAGGATTGGGCTAAATGATATTTGCAAATATAAGGGAATATGTGTAAAAACTCTAATGCCAAAAAAATATATTATTCAGAGGTGTTCTTTTTTTTTGATGGCATTATTCAGAGGTGATCTACTAGTATGACTGATGGACACCAAAGAAGTATTATTTGCATTATGAGAAAGCTACGTGAGTTTTCTTCTTAGATAAGAAGTCCCCCTAGTGCATTTTGGTCCGCCCTTTTCTTCTTTTTCCCCTACGATTTCTCCGCTTCTTTTCGTTTTTCCGTGAAATTTCTTTCCAAAACAAATTTTGAAGTGACACAGTCTATAATGTGTTTTTCTATATCATCATTGTAGTTTGAGCACGATATCAAATTCATGACGATTTCTATTTTCGTTCTATGACGTTTTCAGAGATTTGTCACAGATACTAGGTCCAAATCAGACCCCGTATGGGCTATTTGCAAATCTGTGACGAAAATTTATAAATCATCATAGATCCTGTATGTTTATGACGGTTTTCGTAAACGTCACCAAAAAATCGTCATGGATTAAATGATGTGATTTTCAATGTAGATATCTGCATGATTGGAATAAAAAAGAAGGGCCTCCCACACGCACATATACTCCAACTTCTTGGTACCTGCTACAAGAAAAGACATGAACCATAGTGATTGCTCCTTATAATCATAGGCATTTGAATTTAGCAGATTTCAATCACAGTAGGCATTTCAAGTTAGCAGATTTCAGTCACAGTATGCACTACAATCTTCAAATTATATTGACCTCGATATCGAGAATAAAAATAATATTTTTTTCATTCATAATATATTATTTATATTATTGTTTATATAAAAATACTACCCATGATATATGTCACGAAATATTCATGTATGATGTATATATGTCCCAAATGACAAATAAATAGTTCAACTAAATATATATCGAATACATATGAAGGTGCGATGCAAAGTAAAATCTATTCTAACTAGATATTAATAAATATATATTATAGAGTATGAAAAACATCGTGAGATATATAATTATAATTATTAACCTCATTCTTCTATTAATTCTAATTAGCCCATGCGGGAGCACGGGTTGATGGACTAGTGAGTATAATTTAACGCGACGAATCTAACAAGCCTAATTAAATCATGATTGCTATAGTGATGCTACAGTAAACATCCACTAATCATGGATTAATATACCTTGTTAGAATCATCTCGCAAAGCAGCCCTAGAGTTCTGCAATTAGTTTTATGGTTTGACTTTATTTAATACTCCTAAATGGAAAGATTCCATGATCTAGAATTCTGGATCTAGAGAACCAAACAGGGCATTGATGCGGATCAGAGGAGGATTATATAGTATTAGGTGTATTTGTATCCGGAGACTGTTTTTTAGTCCAAGTCATATAAAATCAGATGTTTGGATGCTACTCCATCCGTTCTAAATTATAGATCGTTTGACTTTTTCAACCCTAAGTTTGACCACTCGTCTTATTCAGAAAATTGTGCAAATACCATCATTTCTTATATTTTGGAACAGAGGGAGTAATTAGAAGAATTAAATATGAACTGAATATAAAGGCGGAACTATAGTAATTTCCTTGTTTAATTGATGATCGGTCAGCATGATGCATGCACACGGCTAGCTTTCGTCGTGCGGTCGTGCAATAATGCACCATGGCAACCCAACCAACGGATCTGATAACGGTAGTTGCGCCGAATTAACTGAACCCAAATGTACTACTATGAACTCGAATCCATTGCATTGCATTGCATTGGGGCTCAACCATGTGCGCTGCTAGCTTTGCCTATACGCTAGTCAGTGTGGACTCTGAGCCATGCACACTGCCGCGCGCAGGCAAGAATGGATCGAGAGGTTGAGGAGACGGAAACTGCCAAGAATAATTGTGCCCAGACTTGTAGTGATAAAAGAGATATATATACTACTTGTAGAGTCTCAGTTACTTAATGGAATTGGCTCTGGCTAGCATGTGATCCTCGGCTACGCCGTCTAAAAACAGCTACTGCCACCTGTCGTGGAGTGAAAAAGTGAGAGAGATGGATTGGTGAGAGTGACTTATCTATTCTACTCTATTGAGAGGGACCACTCCTTTTATACATGCCCAATATCAAATGACGCAAGTTGAGAGTGCTCCACTCTATTGAGAGTGACTTGTCTATTTTAGACCCCTGATACTTGCGAATCTTTAAGTCATCTCATACCAATTCTGAAAATATATTCGCTTTTTGTAAAAGCCGGGTGAACCCTGTTTCGAAAAAAAAACAATTCTGAAAATATATTTTTGGAATAATAATGCAAGTAAAGACTGTGAATAAATCTACAAGATTATCACATGACTTTGTTTGCCATTTTTCTGTAACTCGTGAGGATAGAATAATTTAGAGACAATGTATCTTGTGATATTGTTCTTTATATAATCTGCATTTATTTGTGTAGTGCAAGTTGAATTATCTTCATAGATAATTGTTGGTTTCGTGATTGAACCAATATCAAATGCACTGTTGCATCATGTGATTGATCATTCTGCCAAGTCACGTGAAGCTTCGTATAAATAGAAGTTTGGCACGGCAGAATCAGGTACTTGGAGTGGAATTGTAGTAGGCTGGAGGACTACTAGGATAGGACTACTAGGAGTTCGTAGGCGAGTCAGTGTGGACTCTGATCCACTGCCGTGCGTAGGCATTTACTTGCTTTTTAGTAGTAACAATAGATAGATATAGAGATACTAGAGACAAAAAGTTAGGTACTGCAGGAAAGGAATTGTAGCAGGCGAGAATATAATTGAATCCACACCGCACCAACAGCCGTGGTGATATGGGTCGTGTGTATGCGTTCCAACAATTATCGTGCAGCCCAGCACGCAGGCACACGTGGAGAGAGTATGGACACACACTGTCGATAGTATTCCTTGACACGATAGATGAGCGTATATATATTAATCTTAGGGCCGGAATATAAACCTCAGCTTGCTTGATTGAGGGTAATTAAACATGGTGCATGTCTCAGGTTCATGCCTGATGATGATGGGAGTTGCGGCTAGGAGTGGTAATAGGCTATGGCCCTAGTGGCCTCTTCACAGCCCAACAAGGCCCTTATGAGAAATGTTGAGTACTCTATCCTACCTGTGATGAGTGAATTGTCAACCGTGCGGTGTGATCGTACGCTTGGTCTTTGGATTGTAGGTACACGGGCGTCGAGCGTCGACGGAGAGGTGCCGTGGAGGAGCTCAGGCCGGGCGGCAGCTGTGGCGTCCACTCCTGGATTGAGGGCGCAAGCGGCGACGGAAGGCAGGTTTCTTGGTTTGCGCCACAAAACCAAGGAGGCGGACGGCGGTTGAAGACGCCAAGTCGTGGAGGCACGGGTGTCGGTCTCGGGAATGACGGAGGCGACGGGCGTCGACGGCGTCTAGGGCCTCGCTGCGGGCGAGGAGGTGACGGGCGTCGGGTGGCGTCTAGGGCCGTCAGAAGGCCGAGGCAGGAACGGCGTCTAGGGCCACGGTGTGGAGGCGGGAATCTTCCCGCGCGTGAAGTTTTGACGGTTTTCTCAAAACCGGCCACCTACCCGGGTTTCGCGGACCCTCCAAAACCGCGGACCGGAATTTTGTCGACGTAGCGGCATCGCAGCAAAGACTTCGAGTCGAAGAAAGAAACTCCGCCGTCGATTGAGTCTGTACAGCGGGCTGCTGCAGACCCGACCGGTCAGACTGGTCCAAGGGACCGGTCTGGCCGCAGTAGCTGGGTATAAATACCCCCACCAGCCCGTGGCTGGTTGAGTCTCTTGAGTCTTTTGTATTCTCTTCGTTTTTCCTTTTCCCTGCCCCTACTCCAGGTTAGGGCCAAGGACTCCAACGCAAAAGAGGGTTAGAGTTTAGCTAATCTCTCACTTTTAGTGGGTAGGATGATGGGCGGATGGCTCTAGCTTTGTATAGGTGAATTTCTCTGGAATTTATGAATGAAATCTTGTTGAGATTCACCTTTGTGCACTGAGTATTCGTCCTCCCCTTCCTCTTTTGTGTTTTGGACTTGATTTCTCCTCTCTTGAGATGTTTCGTGTTTAAAGGAATCAAGACCGTGGATTCGTGTTTTGCCAAACTCTTTGTGATGATTCCTATGCACCTAGCCTAGTGCCAAACCCCCTGGAATCGCGAGTTCACACGAATTGGAGGTTTTGTGTTCTTGATAAAACCCCAATCCACTTTGATCTTTCCCCGAATTCTCGAGATTCTTTAATCTTTTGGGTGAGATCTCTTGGGGATATGTTCACGGGTCAGGTGTGAAGGTATCCTCCAAGTTTTGTTGGATTTAGACTTCGTTTGCTCGAGATTTTTGGTTTGGAGCTTTGGTTGCGGGCTGTCTGGGACCGCCCGGTCTGACCGGTCTGTCTAACCGGTCTGACCGGTCTGGAAATTCAAATTCTAGCCCCAACCGGTCTGAGCTAGCGGTCAGACCGGTCTGAATCAGCAGTGCTGCTGTTTGAGGAGTTTTTCCCGTTTTGCTTCCGCGAAGTTTCCTAGGGTGTGCTGCTGTGAGATAGCTAGTCCATAGCTATTCTCTCATACCCTAGGTTGAGGGCTTGCGGTGAATTTTGGGATATAGGCCGACTGATCAATTTCGAGAGAAATTTTGATCGGCACCCATTCACCCCCCCTCTGGTCGCCAGTTTCGGTCCCTCAATTGGTATCAGAGCTTGGCTGAGGTTTTCAGTACCTTAACCGGTTCGAAAACTACTTGGCGACTATGACGAGTCTTGGTAAGATCCCAGTGTTTTCCGGCTAGAACTATGCCTACTGGAAGGTTCGCATGAGAGCCTTCTTGCAGAGCATGGGAGCCGAGGTCTGGGATATTACCAGGAACCAGACTTACGAGGTGCTTGCCGTTCGGACCACTTACGAGGCTAACGCCAAGGCTGTCAATGCCTTGTTCGCTGGCGTTTCTCTTGCGGAGTTCTCACGCGTCCAGGGTTTTCAGGAAGCCCACAAAGTTTGGACGTGCCTTGAGAACTACCACGAGGGCACACCTCAGGTGAAGGCCAGACTGTTCGAGACTCACCGGCGTGAATACGAGAACTTCACACAGGGGCCGGGTGACAGCATTGGCGATATGTTCAGTTGGTTTCAATCGATTGTGAACAAAGTCAATGCGAACAGATCTGCTGATGCCCTTGAGTACACAGAGCACGAGAAGGCCCTCAAGCTGCTCTACGCACTTGATCGCTCTGTGTGGGATCTCAAGGTGAACACGATCATTGAGTCTGCTGGCTATGAGACTCTGACCGTGAACGAGCTTTTCAGCAAGCTCAATTCTACAGAGGTGGATAACCAGACATGAGCCAAGCTTAATGGTGCCCATCCTTCCAAGAGCATCGCTCTTGTGACTGGCCCAGGTGGATCGAGCTCTAACGCTAACTCTGCTCTTGGCTTTTCTCTTGCCTCTTTGCCTTCTGTTACAGATGAGCAGCTGGAGACGCTGGGCGACGACGACTTGTGCCTCCTCATTAGCAAGTTTCAGCGCGTCTACCACAACAGGCAGAGGAAGAAGAACCCCGGGTGCTACAACTGTGGCGACTTGAACCACTTCATCGCCGATTGCCCCAAGAAGTCCGGCGGTGGCCAGAACAACCACTTCGACTACTACCGCCACCGTGACCGCGACGAGGGAGGCTCCAACAAGGAGCGTCGGTGCCACAAGCACCACAGTCGTGACCGGGGAGGATGCTTCGACAAGGAGTCACTCAAGAAGCGTTTCCAGTACAAAGCCAAGAAGCGGGAGAAGGCCTTCCTGGCGCAGCTCAGCGACCTCGACAAGAGCTCCGACACCAACCGCTCTTCTTCACCGACCTCTAACGACGACGACAAGAAGAAGAAGAAGCGGGACAAGGAAGCCACCGGCTTCATCGGCCTTTGCTTGGCGGCCAGTCGGCGCAAGGGCTTTTGCACCATGGCGGGTGAAGCCGATGGTGCTCGTGCGTCTTCAGGTGGATATGCTACACCGACTCTTCTCCTGGATCCGAGAGTGATTCAGAGGTAAACTCCACGATCGACCTGCTAGATACAGAGGTTAGGGAGTTGTACGCCGCTCTCGACAACCAGAAAAGACTGCTTAAGAAAGCAGCTAGAGAGTGTAGAAAGCTTAGGGCTGAGCTGGCTTGTGCTAGGGAGAAATCTAGTGAGGATGAGTGCGCTGGCTGCATATCTCACATGAACGATCTTGTTGCTCTCCGTGCCAAGCATGATGATAACATTGCGAACTTAGATGTTGCTAAGACTTCACTTTCTGACGTGTCTCATGAGCTCGCTAAGGCTAAGTATGAACTAGAACTGGTTAAGGATGCTCCAATTGTTAGCGATGTGCTTGAATGTGATGAGTGTCCTATCTTTAAGTCCGATCTAGCTTCGTTGCAGTCTAGGTTTGTTACTGTTGTGTGCGAGCTAGAGGAGATGAAGTCTAGGCCAGTCTTGCTTGGTGCTTGTAAGCTTTGTCCCACCCTTAGGTCGGAGCTAGATGAGAAGAACGCCTTGATTAAGTCTTTTGGGAAGACTAAGGTCGTGGAGTCTAGCCGACCTATTGACTGCTCTATTTGCCCTGGTTTGATCTGTGATTTGGATAATCTTG